>NW_006408657.1:8146089-8274004 GCF_000296735.1 Chrysochloris asiatica
CTAGTCACTGAAAACTCTATGCATAGCAGAGAAACATTGTCAGATATAGGACTGGAAGGTGGGCGGGCACTCAGAAAGCGATTGTGGAAAAAAATTCCTCCTCAAAGTAGGGTTGACCATAATGACATGAATACAGTTAAGCTCGGGGGAAAAAAAACCTACAGTAGTTAACAAAATGCCTAAACCCTCTTTATTCAAAATATGGTCCCTAGGCTTATAGCATCAGAATCACATGGTAATTTGCTACAAATGCAGATTCCCAGGCCTTGCCTCAAATCTACTGAAACCGAATTTGCAACTACCCAGAGGATTCTTGGTGTAGCGCTGTGGCTTAATGCGCTGGACTGTGAGGTCGATATGACCGGCAAAGTCGCGGTTCAAGCAAGCACGAGTAGTTCTTCGGAAACCCCATACAGGGTCATTATGAGTCTTGATGGCACTAAACAACACCAACATGGAGATTCCTATTATCTCTTGAGAAACACTGACCCTAAAGACCCCTGTGCAGGACATTGGGGTGGGGATGGGAGTGACTGGCTCTGTTTCCCTTGAATTCCTTCCTTTCTTTTGCATCTGGCTGCTTTATTAGGTTCCCTGGCCACATCACATCCCCCCCCTTTTTTTTTTTGAGAGAGAGATGGGAAGTCAGCACTTCAGACCCACCAGCTGCTCCTCGGAAACCCTATACATGGTGGCTATGAGCCTGAACCAACTTGACGGCACTTAACAACAACTATATTTAAAACAAGGATATAGAAAAAAATGGAAGACATTAATATATAACAATGACATAACTGAAGAACTTGCTTTCATGGGAAGATTTTCTTCTTTAAGTTTTTAGAGTTGCTTTTTAATTCTTTTATATGAACTAAATTCTTTTTTATATAAGCCTTGATATATCTGTCATTCAAGGAGCCCTGACAGAGTTGTAGGATAAGTATTAGATTTCTAACAGCAAGGTTGGAAGTTCAAAGCTACCAGCAGCTCCGAGAGAGAAAAATGAGGCTTTCTGCTCCTATAAAGAGTTATAGCCTCGGAGACCCTGTAACGAATAGGAATGAACTCCATGAAAGTGGGATATCTGCCACTTGTAGAGGCTTAAAGATGTAGGCAGTGTTTCAATCTCCAAGTGAATCCCTGTAACACTCATACTCAGCCTTCTGCTTCTACACACACTGCTTCCTCAGTCTGAAATGGTCTATCTCTTTGCTTTACTGTAAACTATAATTCTCTCCTCTATAGAGTCTGCCTTTAGTCTAGAACAGGGTTTGGAAACTTTTTCAGCAAAGTGTCAAACAATGAACATTTTAGACTTTGCATGCCACATACTGTCTCGTCACATATTCATCTTTGTTTGGTTTGGTTTACAACTCTTTAAAAAAAGTGTAACAACCATTCTTAGCTCGTGTTGGGTTCTCAACCAAGTTATTGCAAAATTCCAGACATTATTCCATCTCTAGACTGAATAAATCACATGTGCCACACACACGTACTGATATTTTTAGAATAGATGCTTCTGGGTTTAACATACATCCTCTGTTTTTAAGCTTGTGCTTAGAAGTACAAGAACATGTCCACCACACCAATGCCATTTTAAAATACTGCAAGGCTGTGGCAAAGTTAGATGCCTCTTGGGTTTGGGCTGCCTTAATCTTTTCTATTTACTTTGGCGACAGCTGCAACTCTGGAGTTTTTAGCCAGAAAACTGCAGCTTTCATCCGGGTTGCTCACTCTAGGCAGCCAATGACGTAGACAAAGCTTGAGGCAAGTGTGGCGTCGGGTGGTTGCCTAGCGACGACTAAGTACTCTAGTACTTAGCCATACCGCGACGTTTTGGCTGCGGACAAAAGAGCAGCCATGGAAAAGAAGGGACCCTTAGTCCCCTGGCGCTTGGGTACCATGAAAAGGGATGTGCAGCTGCGGGTGTCCCCGACGGAGCTGAAGTTTTGTGATGCGATAGTGGGGAGGGTGTACCGCCTTCCGCTTACAGTACACAACATAAGTCGCTGGAACGTGAGGATCCAATTTCAGGAACCTTTAAAACCACAGGTGATACACCAAGGACAAAGGACTAGGATCTGGGCCGGGTGAGGGTTTTCAGGACGCCTCTGCCCTGGTTGCCTCTTTTTGCCCTGTGAATAGACACATGATTCCTACAGGTGTGGGGAGGAGGGGGCAGGAATGAACTTTCCAGGAAGCGCTGACTTTTTTTCTTTTCTGCTTCATCCTGGGAGGTTGGGAGGACAGATGCCGGCTGGGGGTGGAGGGCTGGGGGGGTGGAGGGTGGCAGATGTAGAGCCTCCCTATTTATTCATCAAAAACTTGGGAAGAAGGGAAGAGAATTACATGACTATCTCTTGTTAATCCACCCAAATCTTTTCATCTTGGTTTCATGATACTGTAGTTATCTTAAACATCATAAGAACTTCAATCAAAATTCCATACCAGAAGTATCCAAAAAGTTCATGGAAAAATGAAATTAAAAGAAAATGGAATTTTCCACGAACTTTTTGAAGCCCCCTCATATTAAGTACCCCTGAAATAATAAAGTACCTGATTACTCCAGATACTATAGAAATTAGTAGGAATACTTGTTCCTTCACTACATTAATGAGCATTTACTGAGCACCTGCTATATAACAGATGGTGTTGTGAGGAATACAGCTTGGACACAACCCTGCCCTTTAGGATTAAGTGGTCTATCCAACAACAACATTAATGTTCTGAGAGGGTCCCAATCTTCTGATTTCAAAGTCAACAACATTTCATGTGCTCTCTGTTTTAAATTGTGTATGTGACTAGATGGATATTAGTTTATTATGCTCATCTATTTCCAGGGAGACTTTTGAGATAGTGATACAGTGATAATATACATTTATTGACTATTGGTAATGATAAATAAGTGAATGAAATATTATATACATTTCTTTCCATATGCATAGAAAAGATATAGCAGTGATTAGGAGGCAAGGAGTTAAAGGACTCTCATTCTACTTTATATATTGCTTTTTAAAATGTGTCATATACTTGTACTAAGGGTGTACAACCTGAATGCTCCTTAGATGTGAGGATGGTGAGATTTTCACTCAGTGCTTTTGGGACCTTCATCAGAAAGACCAATTTGCTAGAAAAGGTCATCAATGAGATACAGTGACAAAATAATGGACTCAAACATACCAATGATCTCCACAATGACATGGGACTGACAATGTTTCCTTCTTTTATGCATAAGGCTGCCATAGGTCGATGCTGACTCAGTGACAGTTATGACAACAGCATAATTTTTGCCCCATAATCTTATGAGTACACTTTGGTGAACTTTTATGTGTTTCTTATTCTTGTTTTAGCTTGTGTCTAAGCTCTCCTTGTCTCCATGGGGATCAACTTCCCTGACACCCCACCACCACCACATTTTACATTCATCCTCAAGTCTAGATCAAGTAAACCCTTTTCTAGGCGACAATAATCATGTACTTTCATGAATTTTTGTGAAACTTATGTTGGAATCACTCATATGGTACTTGGTTAGAGAATGATTTATATTATTTAATTTTCAAGGGATGTGTATCTTTCTTCATTTGAGAGATTTTGTTTGTGTGTGTGAAACAGGACCTTTTCCAATTGAGAGAGAAGAGCTTAAGTTTTCGAGTCAGATACAGATATCTGTATTTTGGATCCTCCCTGCCTGAGTGACAATTGATGACATTAATTACACTCTACAGTACTCAATTTCCTTCATTATCTATATGCTGGTAACCCTGATCTCTGTCTCAGAACTGTTGAATATCTGATACTTCATAAGGATTCAACAGATATCAGTTATCCTTTTCTTTCCTTTTTCATATTTGTTCTGGAGTCAAGCAAACGTTTTCTAGAGCTTCAGTGGTTTTATCCTTCTTGATTGATTTCTCTTTTATATTTCCTACAAGTTATGAAGTCTTTGCCCTCATGAAGAAAGTATACAAAATACTATACATGTGGCTGTATGTATATACGTTTCAGTAACACTTTATTATGTTTTTCTCCCTTTAATTAGATTTTAGGCTTCTTAGAATGGAGATCATTTCAATTCTGTAAGCATCTCATATTTTTTAAGTAGCCCATGGGCATTTACATATTTTATTCTGAGTTGTAAGCTACAATGAATGTACGTTGAAAGCATATTTTAAGGATCTAGAATCTAATGAATATATATATATATATATATATATATATATATATATATATTCACTGAATGTTTGCCTTTAGACAGAAATAAGGCCTATATCCCAAGATGTCGCTTGTAATAATATGCACTCCTAACTACAATTACAGTAAGCCCTGGTGAAGCAGTGGTTACAATGCTAGGTTGCTAACCAAAAGGTCAGCAGTTCAGCCCAGCCAGCTGCTCTGCTTCTTATAAGGAGTTTAAATGTATAATTTGATATTTGATTTTTGTTTGTTTTTTCCCACTGCAGTTCAGACTGGTTTTGAAGAATTTTGAAAAAGAACTTGCTTCTGGACTTTATATGACATTTATGGTGGAATATCATCCTGATACCACTGAAGACGTTTTTGACCAACTAATTATTTCAGCAGGAGATAAAACAGTTGAAGTTCCTCTAATGGGGTATGTTATCTTCATATCTCATAACGCTATTTTGATCAATCTTTATGTTGTTTCTAAGGGATACACTTTTTTTTCTCTGACCAATAGACTTTACTTTTCCTAATGTTGATCTTAAGGGAAGATTTTTTTTTTTTTAATTGTGTTATGTGAAACAAATGGAAGTCTAAAGCTCTGTAACTCTTTCTTAAAATAACTTAAAAACATCAGTTTAATGTGATATTAATTGGATTATTATGAATCTGTTTCTATTTTGGTTAAAATGTAAAGTTCATTCATTTTTAAAAATAATAAAGATGTTTGGATTGTAAACAATTGAAATGGTACTATTTTAAGATTGATTTAAGGAATGTAACACAAAATTAAGTAATTTATTTAGAGATTAACTTTGATAACGAACATCCATTTGACCAGGTGATTGTTGTTTTAATTTCACAAGGAAAATTGTATGCTTCTATTCACTGTAAAGTTTCCTATAAAACATTAAAAAAATGTTTTCCATTCATGTAAGTACATACGTGGTCCATCTTCTTTTCCCCGGTAAAAAATGGTTCTACAGGTATTATTTATTTTTCTCTATTTGTCTTATACCAGGAGTATAAGTACTAGAATATTTTCTGCCTATTACATGGTAGTATGATTCCCTTTGTGGTTTTCATTTATATCAACTCAATTTAGATCTGAAATTATTCTCTTACTCCATGTTGTTGAGAAGTTCTGATTTAGCACACCATCCTATTTTATATGGGAAATGAAAGGTTAATACGTGGTAGGAAAGGAACAAGCTTATTTATCCTAATCTAAAATATCTAATTTAAGTTTTGCAACTTGTCATTTTGGACCCATTTGTACATTGGTATGCCTGTGACTGACACTCAGATTTGCAATCTGTGCTATGGTTAAAAAAGGTTCTGTCCTTGAAAAGTAGGATTTTTTTTTCTTCTCATAATGTATGCCCTTTCTCATTAGAAATATTCACTCTTCACCACAGTTGCAACCTAAGGATACTGTTCCTTTAAGTGTGTGTTCTAACCTAAGGATACTATTTATTCCTTTAAGTGTGTGTGTGTGTGTGTGAGAGAGAGAGAGACTTTGTATGTGTGTGTGTGTGTGTATAGGTTGGTTGGTTATGTGCCTATGTGCCATGGAGTCGGTTCCGACTCATAGCGATCCTGTACAGGGTTTCCGAGTCTGTAAATCTTTACTGGAGCAGAAAGCCTTATCTTTCTCCCGCGGAGCAGCTGGTAGTTTTGAACTGCTGACCCTGATGATAGCAGCCCAATTCATAACCCCTATACTACCAGAGCTGCTTTATATATATATACACACATATATATTGTTATTGCTGTTATGTGCCTTTGAGTTGGTTCCAACGCATAGCAACCCTATATAGGGTTTCTGAGGAACAGCTGGTTGGCAGTTCAAACTCACCAGCTGGTCTTCGGAAACCCTATACAGGGTCGCTATGGGTTGGAACCAACTCAATGGCACTTAACAACAACATGTGTGTGTGTGTGTGTGTGTGTGTGTGTGTGTGTGTGTATATATGTAGTGAGAAAGAGAGAGAGTTTGGTGGCTCCACACAATAAGCACTGGACTGCAAACCACAAGGTCTGAGATTCGAGCTCACCAGCCGCTCCAAGGGAGAAAGATGAGACTTTCTTCTCCCACAAAGGTTTAAAGTCTCAGGAACCCTATACAGGGTCATTATGAGCCAGAATTGACTGGAAGACACTTAACACCAACAGCATATATAATAATTAATCAAATGATTGCAGATTTACATGCAGCTGTAAGAAATAAAGCAAATACCCAGGAGACATCAAGGTAAGTTGTTGAGTTCTCTCAGTGCAAATCCTCTTCCAAGACCAAGATGCAGTGGAAATACACGCTCTGATTGGCGATCACGCACATCACCCATAAGGAGAAGTGACTGAAGAACATCAACGAAGCGGCGAGCTAAGCCCTGCATCCTTCGGCAGACTGCTGGGAACCCGGGTGGAGACTTGGTCGGCCAGCAGCGAGGCAGGACCCGGGGGCTCATGGGCTCAGAGTCAGAGACACAGCCTCAGAGGATTAGACTGGGGAGCAAAGCAATCAGCTGATAAGAAGAGGGTGGACAGACACAAGAACACCCACACTTGCAGATGATACCCACTTGACCTGGCTTCATTGACTGGATGAACAGAGCTCAACCCAAAGAAGAAAGAAGAGGGGAAAAAAAGAAAAAATAGTGTCATCTGATACAACTTGATAAACTTGACCTGCACCTATAAATGCAGTAGCTCAAAAGAGGAAACAAATCCTTACTCTAAGAATTACTCCCACTCCCTCACCACAAAGAGTAGATAGGGATGGGCAACTTGAACATTGGCTACCCAAAATGGGGGGAGGGATACAAAGGTAAGAAGTGACTGGCTTACAAGCTTTCAAGAGGGAACCTAGATCCATAGGGTGGGGAGGATGGTAGAGTCTCCAGTGAGTAGTATCCAACCTGTCTAGGAAAGGCTGATGAAAAGAAATGCAGATGGGTCTCTTGTGATGCAAGGGTGAATAATTGTTATCAGGACTGATTGTGAGGACTGGAAATGTAAAGGTGGATATTTTATAGCAAGGAGGGGAGTGATTAACCTTTCAGTCTAGGAGTGGAGGGCCCTGGGACCATCACTGGAGAAGAGCGGAGATCGGGACCCCACCCAGAGAAGCAGTGAGGCCTGAGATGGAGACAGAGAGGATAACATGAAAAGATGGAGTGGCTGGGGACTTGAGACCAAGAGGGGGATAGGGGCTGTGTGCTGAGGACCATGAGGGGTGGGGGCTTGCAGGGTATACCCTTTGGTTGGGTGATGATGCATGGACGAGATGGTAACTATGGCAATGAAACCAATGTATGATAGAATGAATGTAAAACTAATGTTCTCTCATGTAAACTATCACAATATAAAAAAAAAATTTAAACAAAAAAACAAAGAAAATCTAAAAAAAGAAATAAAGCAAATAATAGAACCATGTACAATCTCTCCTGGTCATCATAACATTTTGCAAAACTGCAGGATAATACCACAATCAGAATACTGACATTGTTGCAATCCATCAATTGTATTTAGATTTTACTTGAACTCTGTTTATGTGTGTGTTAAGTTCTTAAGTACTATGTGCTTTTATCAACCTGTATGGGTTTGTGCATCTACCAACACAATCAGGATGCTGAACAGTTCTAATACCACAAGGATCTATCTATTGCCTTTTTATAACCACACTTACCTCCGTATCTCATCCCTTCAATCCATATAACATATTTGAAATTATAACATTTCAAATTTTATAATTTTGAATTATAAAACCACTACTTTGTCCTTCTCCAAAATTTTATAATTTCAAGTATGTTATATATAAGTAGAAACATACAGTATATAACCTTTTGGGATTCTTTTTGTTTTTGTTTTCCAAGCAAAATATATTCTAAATATTCAGTCAAGTTATTGCATGTATCAATATTTATTCATAAGTTGTTCCTTTTTACTGCTGAATAATGCTTAATGATATGCATATACTACTATTTATTTAACCACTCACCTGTTAAAAGACATCTGGGATGATTCCAGTGTGTTGGATGTTGTTATGAGCATCCTTGTACAAATATGTGAATAAATGTTTTTATTATGTAATAAATGCTCAAGAGTGAAATTGTTGAGTCATATGTAGTACCATATTTAATAAGAAAACTCCAAATTGTTTTCCAGAGTGACTGTAGCAGTCTACATTCAGACGAGCAATGTATGTTTGCCAGCATTTGGTGATGTGTCACCATTGTTTCAGTTTAACCATTATAATACGCATATAGTAAATCTCACTGTGATTTTCGTTTGAATTTCCTTGATAGCTACTGATATTGAACACATTTTTATGTGTTAACTTGTCATCTGTAGATCCTCTTTGGTGAAATCTCTGTTCATGTCATTTGCCTATTTTATAATCTTTTTTATTTTTTTTATTTTTACTGTTGACTTTTGAGAGGTCTTTAATATATTCTGGGTACAAATCATTTGGTGGATATGTGATTTGCAAATATTTTCTCCCAGTCTATAATTTGACTTTTTATCTTTTTAGCAGGGTCTTTTGCAGAGAACAAGGAGCCCTGGTGGTGCAGTGATTAAGTGCTCGACTGCTAACCGAAAGGTCAGCGGTTTGAACCCACCAGCTGCTCCTCAGGATAAAAGAGTTTGTGATCTGCTCCCATAAAGATTACAGCCTAGGAAGCCCAATGGGTTTCTATAAGTCAGAATCAACTTGGTGGCAAAAGATTTGGTCTTCTGTCAGTGGCTGCTTAGATATTGTTATGCTGAATGGGTTTCAGTGCAGCGTCCACAAACTAAGACAGACTGGGAAGGAAGGTCTGGTGATGACAAAGGACCTGCAGTGTTTTGTTCTTGTACATGGGGTCACTGTAAGTCTGGAGCTGATTTGATGGCAACTAACAAAATATTTGTAGAAATTAAAACACTTCTTTTCATAAGGTTCAATTTGTCAATTTTTCTTTTACAGATTCAATGATTAGTGGCAAATCTTAGAACTTTTTACCTAGCTTAGGTGCTAAAGATGATCTCCAAGCTTTAAAAAAAAAAAAAAAGTTTTATAGCTTTACATTTTGTATTTCAGTTTATCGTCTATTTTCAACTATTTTAAAAATGAAGCATGAGGTTTTGTTTGAAGTTCATTCTTTTTCTACTCTCCGCCCCCATCATGCATATTTACTTTTTTCAGCCCCATTCATGGAAAAGGCTATCCTTTGTTCATTGAACTGATTTGGAATCTTTGTTAAAAATCAGCTGAGCATATTTGTATATTTCTGAATCCTTATGTTTTATTCTACTTATCTATGTGTTAGTCCCTCTGCCAATGTCACACAAAATTATTTTAGCTACTCCAGAGCTTTTGCCTTTTCATTTAAATTTTAGAATAATATTTTCTGTTTACAAAAATAAGTTTTATAAGACTCATGTTGAACCTATTGCTCTATTTGGGAAGAATCAACATCTTTATTTTGTTAAGTCTTTCAATATATGAATGTAGTATGTTTTTTGTGATTTCTTTCATTGGCATATTATAAATTTCAGTGTAAAGATCATGTACATGTTTTGTCAAGTGTATACCTAAGAATTTTGCTTTCTAGAGATTAATTTAAAAATGTATTGTGTTTTAAATTTTTATTTTTGTATGTCATTGAATATAGAAATATGGTTGGTTTTGGGTATTGATATTGCATCCTGTGACCTTGTTGAACTCACTTTCTAGTTTTTGTTTGTTTTATTGCTTTAAAATTTCCTCCACATTATATTTATTTTTCCTGCCTTATTTCTGTGGCTAGAATTTCCAGCACCTGGAGGTCATCATGACTGGTAAAATGGAGGGTCAGCAAAAAAAGACAAAGACCCTTGTTACGGATTGAATTATGTCCCCTTAAAATATGCCAATTTGATTGTTCCATGTTTCTCACTGGCAGTGACATAATGCTATAATTTGGCAGTTTTGTAATAATGTCATAATCATCAAGATGTAATCTGATGTGATCAGGCAATAAATTATAGCAGGATTGGATGGAATGTAAAGTCCTTATTCAAATCACAGCCCTGATCTATCCTATGTAAGGGGAGTTTCCCTGGGGTGTGCATTACCTTTTATCTTATAATAGATAAAAGGAGAGAGAAGTGAGCAGAGAAGAGGGACCCTACTACCACCCAAAAAGAAGAGCTGACATTTGAATAGGTCCTTTGGACCTGGGGTTCCTATACTGTGAACCTCCTAAACACAGGGGAATGTTGGTACTAAAATATATAGAAATCTCCAAGGAATGCCAAGCCCACAGATGTTGAAAGGAGACAAGGACCTTACCCCAGAGCTGACATACAGAGAAAGCCTTCCCCTGAAACCAGCACTCTGGAATCAGACTTCTACCCTCTAAATTGTAAGAGAATAAATTTCTGTTTGTTAAAACCCTCATCTTGTGATATAGCTGTAATAGCAGCATTAGATAACTAGGACAACCCTCAATGTTACTAGGTAGCTTTTTGATTTGTTGTAACTGGTGTCGCTCTTAGTCATGACTGACACAATGGCATCTACCAACAACAGCATGTTAAAAATGAGTGGCAAGATCAGCCATCTTTTCCTTGCTCTCTCTTTTAGGGAGGAAGCAGTCAGTCTTTTTACTATGAAGTATAATGTGAGCAGTTTAATGGTATCTGCTATTTAATTGCTATTTTTATGGAGTCTCTATAAAGTTGAGGTAATCCATCTATATTCTAAATTGTTAAGAGTTTTGTTTTGTTTGTTTTTGTTATTAACAGGTGTTGAATTTTGTAAAATTCCTTTGTTGTGTCAACTCATATGATCATATGATTTATTTTCCTTTAATTTATTGAACTTTGAATCCTTGCATACCTATAACGAAGCCAAGTTGATCATGTTGTATATATTTTTTTCATAATTCTTTGATTTTATTTTGTTAACTGTTTAGCTGGGGGTATTTGTGTCCCAATTTATGAGATTTATTAGTCTGCAAATTTTTTATTTTTTTCTAGTTTTGGTATCAAGGTAATACTAGTCTCTTAAAATGAGTTGAGAAATATTCCCTCTTTTTCTGGAAGATCTTGACATAAAATTGATGTTAGTTACTTAAATGACAGAGTCCTCCGGTTAGGTTAGCTATACCTTGAAATTTCTCTTTCAGGATGTTGTAAATCCCAAGTTCAGGGTATATTTATCTTCTATCTTGGTTAAGTTTTTGTAGTTTGTGTTTTTTAAGGATTTGGGCCATTTTTTCTAAGTTTTTGATGTTATCAATTTCTTTATAACTATAAGAAATTGCTCATAGTTTTCCTTTATTACCTAGAATGGCTGCAGGATCTCTAGAACTATCTAGTAAGATTTGTGTCTGCTTTTTTTTTTTTTTTTTTTCAAAGAAGATATTGTGTTTTTGGTGAAGGTTTACATAGTAGTTAGATTCCCATTCAATGATTTCCACACAAATTGTTCAGTGACATTGATTATATTCTTTACAATATGTGACCACCCACTCACTGCCATTGAGTTGATTCCAACTCATAGTGACACATTGTAATTCATACAATTGTGACTCATTGTACTTACTACTCACCACAAGATTCAGAACCCACAACTTAAAGCCATTCATCTATGGACATCTAATCTTAGAAAACTGGCCAAAATCCATTAAATGAAGTGGAGACAGTCTCTTTAACAAATTGTGCTGGCAAGAGTGGTTATCCATTTGTAGCAAAATGAAACAAGATCAATAGCTCACACCTTATACAAAAATGAATTCAAGAAGGATAAAAAACCTAAATGCAAAGCTTAAAACTATAAAGAAAAATGAAGGGTACATTTGTTGTTGTTTTAAGTGACTTTGAGTTGGTTCCGACTCATAGAACCCTACATAGGGTTTCCAAGGAGTGGCTAGTGAGTTTGAACCACCTACTTTGTGGTTCAAACTGACTTTGCGATCCAGTGCTTTATCCCACAGTGGTACACCAGGATTTTTGGCATAAATAGACTATGAAACATAACCAAAAATGCCCAAAGAGCAGATGATTTATGTCTTCTCTTTTGATTTTTGTGTTGTTAGATGTTTATTGACTTTATAGTTTTTTTTCTTTTTGAAGAATCAGCTATTTGTTTCATTGATTTCACTATTTTTTTTTCAGTTACATTTATTTCTGCTTTATTTTTATTATTCCCTTCCGTCTGCTTAATTGGGGTTTATGTTGCTCTTTCTTTCCAGTTTCTTGAGATCAGGAATTAGGCATCATCCAAACTACCCTACTTTGTTAAAAGTAAGTTCCACCTTTTGTGAGGTGGTTCAAAAACATATAGGCTAATGTAGCTAATGTAGAGATTGTAAAAAGGAGCGCCAAACAAGTTTTGAGCAATAAAAATATCAATGAACTAAATGGGTACTCTCTCAAGGTGAGCACTTAGAAGTAGGCTATCATTTACATGAAAAAAAATCTTATGTGTTAAGAATGTCTTCTTATCTTATTTTCATATCTTTATATCACAATTTGTTTCTATAGACTGTTATCAGTGGACTGGTAAGGATATCAAACTGAAGAAAAAAAAATTGTCTATATATGTTCTCCCACAGAATTATGATTCAGTATTGACTTGATGGCAGCAGGTTTAGATTTAACTATTTGTTAAATTTAACTGTTAAAAAAATTAATTAAATGTGCTACAATTTGATGAACTTGACCTATACTTATGGCTGTAGTATCTCAAACCACCAACTGAGAGGGAAGGAGTCTTCACATCAAGTATCAATCCTTTCCCCTCTGTATCTAGGGTTGATAGAGAAGGGTAACTTAGGCATTGGCTACCTAAAATGGGGAAGGGAGGAGCTATAAAGGCATGGAATGACTGCCTAACAAATTTTCCAAAAGGGAGATTGGTTTCAGAGTGTATGGAGGAAGGTAGACTCCCCACTGACTAGTATTCATCTTGTCTAGACGGGTCTGGTGAAGAGACATGGACATAAGATTCTTATGATTTGATAGCGAGTAATTGTTATCATGACTAATTGCAAGTGTCACAACTGTAAAAGTAGAAGTTTTGTAACAAAAAGAGGGAAGTAGTGAATCATACTTTGGACATATTGTAAGGAGGGAACAGTCACTGGAAAAGGATGTCATGCTGGGTAAGATGGAAGGTCAGAGAAAAAGAGGAAAACCCCCAACGAGATGGATCGGCCAGGTGGCATCATTGATGGCATCGAGTGTGGCGGCGGTAGTGAGGTTGGCCCAGGATTGGACATTGTTTCGTTCTGCTCTGCATGGGGTCGCTATGAGTCGGTTCCAACTTGATGGCACCTGACAACAACAACAAGTGAATCATACAGTCCAGGAAGAGAGGACCCTAGGACCATCAAGGGAGAAGAGCACAAGCGGAATGTGGGACCCTATCCAGAGAAGCAGTGACACCAGAGATGGAGACAGAGATGAGGACATAGAGGAGAGAACAACAGAGGACTCTAGACTCATGAAAAGAGTAAGGCTGTGTGCTGGAGGCCAGGTACTGGTGGCCAGGAGACAGTCTTGCAGAATATGCCCTTCGGTTGTTTAAATGATTATGTATTCCTGAGTGTTTTTGTGTCCACCATCCCCCTAACACACACACACACACAAAAAAAAAAGGAATGGAAGCAAATACTGTTGAATGGTGATACACGGAGGAGATTGTAGTCATTACAATGAAACGAGGAGTGTAAAATCGATGTTCTCCCATGTAAACTATCACTCAATTCACAATAAAAACTTAAAAAAAAATAAACGTAATCTTTTCTCCTCTTCTAGGCTGATTCCATGTTGTCAATTGGAAGTTGACTCAGAAGTTGATTTTGGCACACTGGTTGCCAATAGTAAAGTACATTGCGAAGAGATTACTATTAGGAACTATGGCATATGTCCAGGTAAATACTTTCTGTCCTATAAGTTATGATTTTGTAAGAAAGTTGTTATTATTTAAAATGTTTGCCTTGTGTGATTACATAAAAAAGATGTCTATCATTTGCAGTAGCTCAAACCTTGATTATGACTTAAGTATTACTGTAAATAACAAGTAATATTTCAGAAAAAAATGAACATTCCTCCTTATGGTCCTGATGAACACAGCCTGGCTTTTCAATGTTTGCGCTCTCTTAAAGAGTAGGTGGTAGGCTGGTATCATGAAAGTGACTTGGTCCTTAGAGTCATCCAGAGATAAAATCATGACACCATGCCTTACTGTGATCTGTGGCATGTGTCTTCAATAAGGTGAAATGAGGAAACTCGAGTTTGCTTTTTTATATAAACTGGTCTAATAAAATGTATTATGTGAAATATGTGTGTATTTAAGATTCTCAAATTTGGGTGAAACATTAGTAAAAGTCCTGTTAAGATTCCTGGCTCATCAGAGGCACTCAGCCAATATTTATTATCTTTCCCTATCATATTCATCTTTGAATTCACAGTGAGGTCCCTAGTGGTTTATTTAAAGAATAAATGTGTCTCTCTTCCCCGGACTGCATTGCTACCTGGGATTCTTACTGTGGTCCAACTGTTTCCCTATGTGTGTGTGCAAGAGTTTGTGTATTCTTCATTGACCCAGTAGGCATATAATCACATATCCTTTGAGTCACTTGGTGGGATGGTCAGCATATGGGGTGACAGTGTTACCCTATCTGCCACAGTGAGGTGAGGACTGCTGCAAGAGAGGGAAAGTCACTCTCTCAGACTCTGCATAGAAAAAGATGTCATATCTCAATCCTTTTTCCACTAACTGAGTATGTCCTCTAGGATTACCTGGGAATGATTAAGTCAAAGGTAGTGTGTCACTTTACTGACTTCCTGGGGCAAAATAAAACTGATAATTGTTCCTCACTGGAAGTTGTCCATTTTGGTTTCCATGCTTTAATTTTTAAATGAATGAGTTTCTACTATCTGTGAGAATGTAAGTTATTAAAGGTCATGTGGTGTCACAATTAAGCACTCTACTGCTTATCAAAATGTTGGTGGTTCAATCCAACCTATCAGTTCCACAGGAGAACGATCTGACTACCTACTCCTGTAAAGATTACAAACTAGAAAACTCTATAGGGTGGTTCTTTTTTGTGATACGTAATTATACTCAGTGACACCTAACAGCGATAACATGTGCTCTGATTTTTATATTTAGAATGGGGTCTCATATTTAGGATGGTAAGTGACTAGGCGCTGTATGGTCTGTAGACTCTCTGGCTATATTTTCAAGTATTGATGTGTAATTGGAGAATTTTATTTGTATCATTTTGTTTTCCCAAACTGTACCTTAACTGTTCTCCTTTCAAAACTCTTCAGTGTTTTGAGCAAATAATATATGCTCTTTCAAAACTTCATGGTTTTACTACATAAGAAATCTGTATATAAGTAATAGGAAATACAATTTTAGTTGTTCAATAAGATAAAAGAAATAAAAGTAAGCTGTAAACCTGGATCTATATTTTAGAAAAATGATCCACATTGGCCTTTGGTATTGTGTTACTATTTTGTATGTGCATAGTATTTGCAGTAAATATTACATTTGATTATATTTATTGTAATTGAGTACTATGAAATGTTACTTACTCTAACCTTACGAGCAGAAATAAATTGCTAACAATGAATTACAGTCTTCTTGTCTTAACTTTCAAATCATACTTGGAGTGTGAATCATATTATTTTTTTCTACCTTTACCTGAATTAATGGTTTGTATTCACAGTAGTTCTGCAAGGCCAGTTTGAACTGCAAGGTTCAGCTGCTCCTAGGAACTCCTATACAGAGTATCGATGAGTCGAAACCAACTTGACAGCACTTAACAACAACAACGATTCACAGCAGTCAGAAAAAAAAAAAAAGGAAGGTCCTTAATGAGATGGAATAACACAATGGCTTTAACAGTGGGCTAAAACATAGCAACAATTATGAGGCTGGCATAGGTCTGGGCAATGTTCTGTTCTGGTTCTCTTGTACATTGTGTCATTGTGAGTCAGAAATGACTCAAGGGCACCAAACAACAACATTCACAGTACTGACTGTCATAAAACCTTTATTATTTGCAAGTACAATAATAAATACATATTCATGAGTATAATAATGTATTTTATGTAACAAACATAGTTTGAGAGTCAGAATCAAATACATATTTATAAGTAGACAGAGAAGACATTAAACATTCCACACTCAGCAGATTAATGATTTGTACAGCTTGGTTTTCTATCTTGTAGTGTCATTGGGGTTATCATCTTTGCTCATGCAGACCCCAAAGTCAAGCTGTATAATGATTTCTTGATGGCTTTTTAATAGCCCATTATGGAGCCACCATCCATGGACTTAACCCCCCAAAAATCTTTTCTTTATTCCGTCTTTAGAAAATGTTTTCTAATTTTAATCCTGTTTTCATTCTAATACTTGTCTATATGATTCAGTCTTTAAAATGTCTCTAATGTTAGTATTTTGTAATCTGATATTTTATCTCATTCTGATTCATAGTGACCCTGTATAGTTTCTGAGAAGCAGATGTGTTTCAATCACCAATCTTGTGGTTAACTGTCCAGTACTTATTATACAGCTCCACACAAGGAGTTCATATAATCCCTCAGTTTTTATATTTATACTGTACTGTGGAGGATAAGCACTGGACCGCAAGGTCATTTGAACTACAAGGTTTGGGGTTCAAACTTACCAGCCGCTCCTCTGAAACCCTATACAACATTGCCGGAACTGACTCGACGGCACATAACGACAGCAACAGAAATGATATCACTTCTTAAAAATGACTGAATTAACCATTTTTATTGTTGTGAGTTTGTCTTTGCCTTAGGTCATCTCTATCTTAAAAAAAAAAAAAAAAAGTGTTGCAATCTTTTCATGTTTTCAAAACATTTACTATGGTAGTATTTTATTCTCCTAAGTTATATCAATCTGTTTTTGGAAAATGGTATCAAATGTGATTTAAATATGATGGATTAGGAATTTGTAAAGTTTTTTAGGTTGACAACATGCTTATTTGTGTTAATATTTTTAAATGATATTAAAGAGACACTTGGCTGACTAAGTCCATTTGTTGAATATACTTGAGCACTGCTTAGTGCTATACACTGTATGGGGTGTGAAGACCACAGAAATGTTCAAAAGGGTATCATCTGATCTCAAGGGTCTAATTTTTTTTTCATATAAACATCAAGCATTACCATAAATTGTTAACTATTTCTACTTTGAAAATAACAAATTTTTGTAACTTTTTATATGTTATTTGATTACAGAATTGCATTTCCTCTGTCCTAACCCTGCCTGAGTTGGATTAATTCATCGATACAGAAATGTTATTGGCTAAAAGTATGAGTCCTAGGATCAAAAAGACCTGAATGAAAAATTCAAGCTCTGTTAATCAGTTACTAGTTGTTGCATTTATTTACTTATTTATTTATTTATTTATTTTTGCTGCCCTTTTGATCTGCAAGGGTTGACCATTCTCTGGTGAGCATGTCTCACTAATGTTGTTGTCCCATATAGAACTATCTATTGCTGAGTTGAAAATTCAGCCATGGGGTGAGTTCCGTTCCAGATCTCACCGGTGACCAAGGGCCACAGTCTTAGGGGTTCCACCAGTTTCTATCTGATCAGTCAGCCTGGTGAATTTTATGATTTAGAGTTTTGTTCAATATTTGCTTCCACTCTATCCCGGACCTACTAATGTGACCCCTTTTGCAGCAATTGTTATTGGTAGCCAGACACCATCTAGTTCAGGTCTCAGGGTCATGGAGACTGATGTTCACATGGTCTTTTTTTTTTGTGTGTGTGTGTGTGTGTGTGTGTGTGTGAATTGTGTGATAGCTTACTTGGGAGAACATTAGTTTTACATTCATCTTATCATATATCGTTTCATTGCCATGGTTATAATCCCCTCCATGCATCATCAACCAACCAAAGGGGTATACCCTACAAGCCTGCCCCGGGGTCATCAGCGCACAGCCCCTCTCCCTCTCTGGGTCTAAAGTTCCCAGCCACTCCATCTCTCCACATCATCGTCTCTGCTTCTCTGGATAGGGTCCCGCTCTTCACTCTTCTCCCTTGATGGTCCCAGGGACCTCTGATCCTAGACTGCAAAGTTAATCACTCCCCTCCTTGCTACAAAATGTCTACCTTTACATTTCCAACCCTCACAAGCAGTCCTGATAACAGTTATTCACTTTTATATTACAAGAGACCTATCCGCATCTCCTTTCATCAGTCCCACCTAGACAGTTTGGATACTACTCAGTGGAGATTCTACCTTCCTCCACACCCACTGGATCTAGGCTCCCTCTTGAAAGCTTGTAAGCCAGTCACTTCTTGCCTTTGTAGCCACCTTCTCCCCCATTTTGGGTTGCCAATATCCAAGTTGCCCGCCCCTGTCTACTCTGTGTGTGGAGGGGGTGGGAATGATCCTCGCTGTAAAGATTTGTTTCCTCTTTTGAGCTACTGCACCCATAGGTGTAAGTCAAGTTCATCAAATTGCATCAGATTACTCTTTTTTTCCTCTTCTTTCTTCTAGTTGATCTCTGATCATCCAGTCATTGAAGCCAGGTCAAGTGGGTATTATCTGCAAGTGTGGGTATTCTTGTGCATATGCCCTCTTTTCTTATGCTTCACTCTCCACTCTAGTCCTCTGTGGCTATGTCACTACTCTGGTGTAGCAGTTACTTTTTGCTGTGTAACAAATCATCCTGAAATTCAGCGATCATTTTAAATTGTTTGTGTTGACTGGAGCTCAATGATCTAGGCAGGCTCAATTGAGGATCTCAGCTGTTTTAAATTCCTCATTTGCAACTGAGGACACTGATTCTTACTGTAGGTCTGTGGATCAGCTGAGATTGCCCTGTCCCCCATGTGATTGTTCTGAGGCCGACCAAAGGGACAGTAGCTACCCAGGAGAAACACTTTGTATGGCAAGATTTTAAGAGACTATCTGGGTTTGGAACTGGCATACTATCATTTTCACCCACATACTTACGTTTAGCCATTTCATATAATATCATCAAGTCCAAAGGCAAAGGGTAAGGTAATACACTTCATGAGAGGGTCAGTGTGTCGATACAGAGTTGGGTCAAGAACTTGCCTCAACAATGTATATGAACACACTATCTGTGGAACTTTGGATAAGTCACTCAACCATTCTGCACTTTGAATTCCTTATTTGTAAAATGGAGAGAAATGATTTAATCTAATAGAATTTTTATGAGGACTAAGTAGAATATGGTATGCAAAGCTCTTAACATAAATTCCTGAACACTCGCTGTAAGTAGACAACATATACTGGCTATTGATTTAGGTTGAGTCCTAGAGTGAGGCTCAGGGGTTGTTGGATGACCATAGACACTGAACTTACAATCAGAGTTGTGATTTTTCACCTACTATAGACTATCTAGCCTATATTGTGTGTCTGTCCCCTGCCTATGGTGTGAATACAACTTTGTAAGGATCTAAAATGTAAATCATCTGCTCTTTTTCCTTTTAGGTGCATTTTTCACAGAATATACTGGTAGCTTGCCCATATTCCTTTTTCCATCTAGTGGTGTTGTGCAAGCTAATTCATCATTAATTATCAAAGTAGATTTCTGTGCAGATCAGCCTCAACTTTTAAATGAGGTGGTAAGGTGAGTAGATACTACATATCCAGTTTCTTAATGCTTTCGTATTCACTATTCTGATGTGCCTTTTGTCTTCGATTGCACAGATGTGTTAACTAATTTGTTCTTTCATTCAGCATTGATTAATTGAGTCCCTACTAGTTGCCAGACACTAGGGGCTCAAAAATGGTAAGTAATAGAGAGTAGATAGCATGTGGGTACACATAAGATGTGCTCCTAGTTTGAATTTTGTGGGGGTGAAGGAGTGAGCTTGGCAAAGTCTCCACTAAAGAGATGATATTTGAACTAAACACTGTCAAGAAGGCTTAGTCAGGCAAAGGGGAGTGACAGTGGTGGTAGTGGTGGTGGTGGTGGTGTGTGTGTGTGTGTGTGTGTGTGTGTGTGTGTGTGTTTGTACATGTATGTAAGAGATGAGTGCTAGTGACTGAAGTGAGTTTTGGTGACATTACTGAATAATGCTAAGACATAGTTGTAAGCTCTAATAGTAGCTTAGGTTTTATTGTGCAGACAGTGAAGTCTTAGGATGATTTTAAGAAGTGTCTTGATTTGTTGTTGTTGGGTGCCATTGAGTCCATTCCAACTCATAGTGACCCTATGGACAACATAACAAAACGCTACCCAGTCCTGTGATATATTCTCAATCGATACCATGTTTGAGCACAGTTCTGCAACTAAGTGTCAGTCCATCTCAATGAGGGTCTTCATCTTTTTTGCTGACTCTCTGTTTTACCAAGCATGATATCCTTTTCCAGGGACTGATCCCTCATGATAACCTGCCCAATGTACAAGAGATGAAGTCTTGCCATCCTCCCTTCTAATGAGAATTCTGGCTATTTCTTCCAACACAGATTTATTTGTTGTTGTGACTGTCCTTGGTACTTTTAATATTCTTTCCCATCATCATAATTCAAATGCATCAATTCTTCTATGGCCTTATTCATTGTCTCACTTTCACATGCATATGAGGCAATTGGAAATACCATAGATTGGGTCAGGTCAAAGTGACATCTTTGCTTTTTAACACTTGAAAAGGTCTTTGGCAGGAAATTTGCCCCATGAAATATGTCATTTGATTTCTTGACTGCTGCTTTAGTGTGAAGACAGTGGAGTCCCAGAATGATCTTAAGATACAAGTGTCTTGATTTGTTTGCATACTATTAGCAATGTGAAAAACACATCAGGAAGCCCAGATGTGGTGCGAGGAGCCTGACTAGAAGTTATAATAGTAAGCGGTAATACTAATAGTAAGAAGCAAGAGACAAATGATGAAGGCCTGAGCTCCGGAAAAAAAAAAGATAGGATGAATAGAAGTGAGCCAACTGAATAAAGTAATAGAGGCAGATTTCACCAGATATACTGACCAGCTGTATTAAAGGAAGGAGAGAAGAGGGACTCCTCTGTGGCAGAAGATCTTAAATTCAGTTTTGACATGTTGGAATTGATTTATCTTTCAGAATCCTGGGAGAACTGTTTAAGGCCTATTATTTTTATGTGTTTTCAGCCCCAGAAAGAAATTTACTGTAGCTATATCGTGTTAGGGGTCATTAGTGTATAAATGGTAGCTGAAGCATGGTAGTGATTAGATTAACTCTGAGATGGAGGGTAGACTGTGAGGAGAGCAGCAGAGACATCGACATTCATGGAATTTACAGAAGACCAAAACTCTAGAATATTGAAAAGGAAGGGTCTGAATGAGTTAGAAGAAAAACTAGAAAAATAAGGGAGGAAAGATGAAGGAAACAGTATCAATGATGACCAGTGTTAGAGAGAAATCGTGTGAGATAAGGACTTTGTTGATAGGTGTGCATTAGTTAATTATTTGTGGTATCTGCTGGAGCTAGATTAAACATTATTTCTGTTATGCCAGAGAGGGAAAAACAAGGGCGAGCAATTCCAAAAGAGGATTGAAATTATTCTAGGAAGCTAAGTTGTATGGGGGAGACATTCATTTCAGCAAAGATCTGAATTTTTGCTCATACTTAAGTTTGTAAAGAGCCCTGGTAACACCAAGATTAAGAATTCTAGCTGGCAGTCAAAAGGTTGGAAGCTTGAGCCCACCAGGCATGTGGCTTCATCAGGTTTTACTGTATAATACGCTTTTATAGTATGCCTGTTTATCCGGGTGTTTAACAGAAATATAAAAATATAGACCTCTAATTAAGACATGTTTGCATATATACCTATTTTATTATCTTGCAGAGTGTGCATGCAAGGTCGTACAGAAGCAACTTTGAATATCAGAGCTTTAGTGGTTGAGCAGATTATTGAACTGTTAAACATCAGTTGTGACAGACAGTTGGATTGTATACGTTTTGGTTCTGTTTTCTTCGGTACATCACGAATTGAACGTGCACTTTTATACAACAATAGTCCCGAACCCATAAACTGGGTAGCTATATTGCAAGAAAATGCAGTTGGAGAAGAACTGGTAAGTACATAGATCAGTGGGACAAGATCAGATATTGTGGATTGAAGCATATTATTTTGAACCTTCTGGCGCTGTAGGATATTGCACACGCCAGACACTCCTTGAAAACCCTATACATGGTTGCTGTGAGTCAGAATTGACTCAATGGCACATAGCAACAACAAAGTAACCAACAAATAAATGGAGTCCTGGTGTACAATAAGCACTCAACCACAAGGCCAGTTTAAACTTCAAGGTCTGCTGTTCAAACACACCAATCACTTCTCAGAAACCCTATACAGGGTTTCTATGAGTCAAAGCCTACTGGAAGGTGTTAACAGCCAACAATACCCAACAAAGGATTCCTGGTGTGCAGCAGGTTAAATGTAGGGCTGCTAAAGAAAAGGTCAGGGTTTTGAACTCACCAGCCACTCCATGGGAAAAAGATGAGGCAATCTATTTCCATGAAGATTTACAGCTCCTGAAAGTCAATGGAGCCAAGTTCTACTCTGTCCTACAGTGTGACTATGAATCAGAATCAACTTGACAGCGATGGTTTGCATTTGGTTTTAATAACAAAAAAAATTTAATTATTCGAAATATTTTCAAAATAAGACATTAGTTCATGTATTTCTAAGAGTAACTTAAAAAAAACCCAGTGAATTAAACTAACACTGATAGTAATAGATACCTGAAATAAAACAGGCAAGTAGTTCTTACAGATCAGTGACTAATGGGGATTTCTAGTCTCTATTCTCATCTGTTTTTCAAATAGCTCTTTAAATTTGATGCTGTATCATGGTCACATTTGTGTATAAGTGTTATTTTAAAGACCTTTAGATTTCCTCTATGATCTAGGTTCTGAAATTTCAGTAATTATTGTATGACCTCCAAAATATGGTAATCTATTTATATTATAGTTTTTAATTTCTGATTTTATATTATAGGGTACAAACATTCGACAAAGAACAGATGTTGCTTTAAACAATCTCACCTACATAAGTATAGCGAAAAACATAGATAGTACTTCTTTTATCTCCTGTGTTCCAAATGATGGCGTTTTACATGCTTATGAAAAGACCGAACTTGCATTTTGTTTTAGCCCAAAGTAAGTAGAAATTAATTCCATTTTAATGCTAATTATTAATGGAAAGTATACTATATATGTTGTTGTTGTTGTTAAGTGCCGTCGAGTCATTTCCGACCCATAGCGACCCTGAACAGGGTTTCTGAGGCTGTAAATCTTTATGGGAGCAGAAAGCTTCATCTTTCTCCTGTGGAGCAGCTGGTAGTTTCGAACTGCTGACCGTGAGGTTCGCAGCCTGATTCGTAACCACTACGCTACCAGAGCTCGTTATAATATATATATTCATCAAACTGTTTCAATACTTTTTAGTAAGACTTGTTGGGCATAAATGCAGGTTTTTGTTATGGATCTCAATATTTCTAAAATGGTTAATATTACAATATTTCTAAATATGGTATAAATATTTTACATTATGAAACCTCTCCAGATTTCATAGAAATCAGGCAGTGAAAGTGGAAGTTTTGGATTGTGGCCCAAAACCCTTTTGTGCAGCCAAGGCCTGGTTCTCTCAAGGATGGTCAGGAGATGATCAATGGAATGCTGTATGTTCTAGATACCTCCCAAGAGGTATAGGGTTCCTGCCAGGGCAAAGCGCTTACTGACTTGTGTGGCTGATGCTGGGGTCAACCACACATGCTTGCTGAAACTCATGAACTTTTAGGATGTATGCAAACATATTGTTGGCAACTCCATGTATTTGCTTGGGTTACATAATTTGCAAATATATTTGGAAATGTTATTTTTAATATATAATAGAACTTGCAGCTACATCGTGGTAGGTTGTTGTGCTTGTCAACAACTGATCCAATTGTACATCTGTTTACCCTGGTTGTGAGAAGATGATCTTAATTTACTTCTGTCTGTGGCAACAGGGTCACTTGGAGATATCAGTTGCTTGTTGATGACTCAGTTGTATCTCAGTTTAAGGAGAGTAGGACATCAAGCAATTGTTCTCCTTAAACAATTTACAATTGTGTTATTAATGATACTCTCATACAAGCCAGATGCCAAGATGCAATATACTTTTTTACATTTTTGATAATAGTGGGTAGATGTCAGTGAACCTGTAAGATTCTGTTTAGTACATATGTCTTTGAACTTTCCAATATTGTTTTTCATGACAGTACATTGATTTCATTAGAAAGTCTAACGTAGACATTCAAAGGTTGAGTATGATTTAAAGACTCAGTTAAATATTTTTAAACATGGTATTTTTAATCATGTCTAATATTGCACAGCAGGCTTTTGTGACGTTATTAAAGTATCCACTGAAAATAAAGCCTGATCTTTAGGTAAGACAGGTAAAGTTAACCAATGAGCAGAACTTTGGGTCTTTGGTCCTACTTCTATTCTTTCCGTCCACCCTTTTCTGTTCTCTAAACAGATTGGTCTTTCAGAAGATAACGCTAATATGTACTTAGTCCACTGGGAAGGCAAGATCTATAATAGAAGATTGTTTTGTTTTTGTTTTTGTATCATACTGGGAGACTATTTTGTAGATTTGAATAGAGTCCTTACACAGCACGAGACTATGCCTGAAAACAAAATCCTTCACAAAGAAAGTGGCATCTGAGTTGTACCTTGAAGAATTAGTATATAGTAAATTAAATTACTCTTGCAAATAGTTCCTTGCACTGATTTTTCTGAGTTTTCCTTTCTATGGGCAAGTTTCTCCGTTTGTGCAGTAATTTTGAAAAATGAGTAAAAGTTATATTTTATTTACTAACTTTCATTTGCTTACATAGTTGTAAAGATTGGGTTGCTATTATCACCTGACAGATGATAAAATGTATCACCTTTGTTGTAAAAATATCTGACTGTGAATTTTTACAGACTCATTAAGAATAGCAAAAATGATGCTGACCCCTCACACCGGCAAGACTATGCTGTCTTTTTGAGATTTGAGTCTGTAGGAAGTAGAAGTGGAGATTTGAACGGTGATGACAATGAAATGCACACAAGTAAGTGGGAAATGAAAATAATAAACATATAGTAGTTTAAATTGTTGAAAATCTGAGCATTAATATTATAGAGACAATTGAACAACCATGTATAATTACAGAACAGAATGAAATGCAAACATATTCAAGAGAACTTAAAATGTCACTTGTGACATGTTAAGAAAGACATCAACCTCAGAATAATTTACACAATATTTTTGCTAGCTAAAATATAGACTTCCTGGTTTTCTTAAACCTGTTCATCCTGAAGTTTTTTTAGTCTCAAGAAATGGCAATTCCATCCTTTTAGTTGCTCATTCCACAAACTTTAGGGTCATCTTTTATCCCTCACTTGCATTTATATCATAAATTCAGTCTCTTCAGCATACTTTGTTAACTCTACCTTTAGGCCTATATCGAATCTGACCATTTCTCCTCATCTATCCTTCTATCACCCCAGTCCAAATTTCCATATTAATATTCCTGGATTCTTACAGTGGCTTCCACACTATTTTATCTGCCTCTGCCCTTGTCCCACTGCAGTCTAATCTCAACTCAGCAGCCACAGTGATTTTTTTAAGCTTAAATTTGATGATCTCAAAAGCTTCCAATGGTGGCCTTCCTCACCTTTTCAATGGCTTCAAGCTCCTACATGACCTGACTTCTGAACTCATGCTACTGCTTTCCTCTAGGCATTGCATATTCCCTGGTATTTCTTGATCAAGTTAAGCACTTGGTGTTCTCTATGACTGGAATACTTTCCCCTTGGATTTTCATGTGACTTTCTTCCAGACTCTATATCTATGCTCATCTATCTTCCTATCAGAGAGGGTTTCCTACATAAAATAAAGCCCCATGACCTTGTGTTCAATCTGTCTTCCCCTACTTTCACTAATTCTCTCTAAAATACAATCTATGAGGGTAAGTAAAAAAGTGTTGCTACAAAATCATATAAATCTTTATTTAAAAAAAATCAAAATGTGAAACTATTGTTTCTCAACATAACTTCCATTTAAACCTATAGATTTCTAAATGTGATAGTTCCATCTCTCTACTTGTTGTGGCACTGTGGGTTAATGTGCCAGACTGCAAAGTCACTTTGAGCTGTAAGGTTGGTGGTTCAAACTCACCAGTCGCTCCGTGGAAACCCTATACAGGGTCACTATTGGTCAGAACCTACGCAGTGGCACTTAACAACAACGACAACCTTTCCCTGGAGCCTTGGCATGGTACTGTGGGTTAATGCATCGACTGCAAAGTCAGCTTGAACCACAAGGTCAGTGGTTCAAGCTCATCAGCTGCTCTTTGGAAACCCTATACAGAGTTGCAGTGGATCAGAACCAACTCAACAGCACTTAACAACAACAATCTTTTCCCTAAAGAATTCTGCACTCTCCGATGTATACCATGTCAAAATGACAGTTTGGGCATCCTATTGTTGTTGTTAAGTGCTATTGAGTTGGTTTTGACCCGCAGCAACCCTGTATAGGGTTTCTGAGGAGCAGCTGATGAGCTTCAACCACCGACTTTGCTGTTCAAACCGACTTTGCAGTCCAGTGCAGTAACCCACAGCACCACACCAGGACTCCTTGAGCATCCTAGAAGGACATACATTATGTCCCTTTTAAATGTTTGTTGAGTTTTAGAAACAAAAAGAGGTCTTGAAGGGTCAAGAACAGAGCTGTAGGGTGGATGGGGTAAGGTTTCTGAGTGAAATTCGCAGAACAGTCCCTTGCTACCCTCAAAAAATGGGCAGGTGCATTGTCATGATGGAAAAAACAATTTTCAGTGCAAATGTCCTTGTTTTTCTCACCATTGCAGATTTTCATTTTCTTAAAACTTCTTCCTAATAAGCCCCCGTAATCGTAGTGTCCTTAGAGAAAATCTATCAAGATTCTCCCCTTGGAATCCCCAGAAACTGGCTCCATAACCTTCTGAACTGACCTCTCTACCTTGAATTTAACAGGCTCTATATAGATCCCCTTGGAAACCACTTTTATTTTTAAGGTACCCCAAGAAGATAAATAAGTGTATTTCTGAAAGAACTTTTCTGCAGCCATCTACTGACTGCAGAGATATGTATTAATTTGTTTTGTTGGGGAATAAACCCTAACCCTAGCTTGTATGAACTGAAACCCTAGTAACGATACTTTTTAACTTAACTTTGTATTATTTATTTGTTTACTATTGATGTCACCTCACTAAAAAGTTGTAAAGTCCAAGAAAGCAAGGATATCATTTTATTCACTGTTGTAAACCCAAGGCCTAGAAAAGTATGTGGCACCAAGTGAAGACACTCATTAGTATTTGATGAGTGAAAGTTTGAATAATAAACTTTCAGATGATGTTATTTAGTCTGAGAGAATGTATTCTGGATTCTCTCTCTCTCCATCTATCTATATATACCTAAATAGTTGTTAAGTGTTGTGGAGATGGTTCTGACTCATAGTGAGCCTGTATAAGGTTTTCAAAGAGTACCTGGTAGGGTTTGAACTGTTGACCTTGTAGCTTACAGTCCGGTGCTGATCCTATAGCATTCTGTGTGTGTGTGTGTGTGTGTGTGTGTGTGTATATATATATATATATATATAATGTTCAACAATTATTCTTGTTTTTACAGATAATCAATATCAGAAAGGTTTGGAAGTAGCATTGACAGGCTCAGGACTTCCTGTCTCATTACATATTGAACCAGAAAAAGTTCTTAATTTTTCACCTTGTGTCATGGGTGAATGTTCAGAGAAGCTATGCATCATACAAAATCAATGCACATTACTCCCTGTGGTATATCAATTCCAAAGAACGGCACATTTTAAATTTTTTCCTGAAAGGGGCAAGATTGATGAAGGATGTACGCAGGTAAGATAATTATTCTTCCCTTTCCTACTGCTTCAAATATTTTCAGGTCTGCTAAATTACAATTCAGAAGATAAAAACTGCATTTATTCTACCAATGTTTCTCTTTTGTGGTCTAGTTATCCATGTCTTGACCCTCGTACAGAATCCATAATTATTTGCTAACTTCCCACCATGTACCAGGAAAATTATTTAATGATAATATTTAATAAGCATGTAAATGCAAAACATGGATGGGCTTCAGGAATGTAAAATATGTTAAAAGAGAGCTGTAAACAAAATGATGTCAAAAAGAGGAAAGAGTGTGTACTACCATCCGGGTAGAATGCTCTTCATGGAAGAGTAACATGTGCGTTAGGCCTTAGAGACTAAGTAGAATTTTGAAATTTGAAACTGATTATATCTAACTGACCTAGGATTTGTACTGCTTGTGGAAATCAGACAACTGGATTATTAAAAGATCTCCTAAGATGTAGTTGTTGTAATTGTTAAGTACCGTCTAGTCAGTTCTGATTCATAATGATCCTGTTTAGAATTTCCAAGGAGAGGCTGGTGGGTTTGAACTGCCAACCTTGTGGTTAGCAGTTCAGTGCTTAATCTACAGTGCCACACCAGGACTACAAGATGTAATAGAAACTTGTTATTACTTTTGACTGATCATCATTTAAATCGCATTTTTATGCTTGTATGGTCTCATTTTGTGAGTTTTGGAGTAAGACAGCTATTCACAGCCTACTGTGGAAACAAAAAAGGCCTGAGTCTCACCCTTTCTGGATTCTTTCTGGGCACATAATTCAAGATTGTTCTGTTACATATTCCCATGAAGAAATTTGAATCTGAAGTTAAGAAAGCAGAGAAGCAGATGGTGGTGGTCAGTGATGGTGGTGCCGACAGTGGACCTGTAATGTTATGACCTAGGTTTCCTTAGTTTTCACTTATTTTCCAAGTCTTACTCTATAGTTTCCATAACTCTTTGAGTCTTCCACAATCCTTCTAGTAAACAGTAGGTTTCCACTGTTTGCAACTTTTAACTCTTAGTGTCAGCTAAAACTTCTTAACAAAAATTGGTTAGCCTAAATATAAATAATGCTGCAATTTTCAGGTCCTGAACACTTATTCTTTCTTTTTTTTTTCTTTCTGTCTTTCTTCCTTTCTACCTACTTACCTACTCTAAAACAACATTTTGTATTGGATATAAGGGTTCTGACATAAGGTATGAAATATGAAATATTGAAGAGTACTGTTACAGATAGAGACAACAGCATTATCAAAAATAAGAATGAAGAGAAATTGTGGGATGTTCAAGGATTAGTCAAAGTCTGGTTTGTCTGCTGAACATGCAGGGATGTAGTTGGACATAGAGTCAGGAGGCTCTAGGGTCATCAGCTTGTGAAGCTTTAAAGTAAAGAGTTTGGACTGTGTTTAGTAATCCTTGGGAATCTACTAGAGTTTTATGAGTGACATTTTAGGTAATTGTTGTAAGATTGATTGAATGAGAAAATATTTATAGCAGAAAGAACTTCTAAGAAGCTCCCAGGCTACCATAATAACACATAGGAAAGATGTGAAAATAAATAATTAAATAAAAGCCTAGAATAAAGTGGCAGCAGTACAAATTAAAAGGAAGGATAAAATTATTCATAAAATAAAAGTTATAGGGAGAAAAAAATGAAAAAAGCATTAATGAGAGCTCTTCGATAGTGAATTTTCTCTCTTAGGCTATAGTGATTTCTCATCCTGAAAGGGCCGGAGATGGAAAAAACCATTGACAGAAATGCCATGTTGTTGTTGTTAAGTACTGTTGAGTCAGTTCCGACCCATAGGGTTTCTGAGGAGTGGCTAGTGAGCTTGAACCGCCGACCTTGTGGTTCAACTCAACTTTGCAGTCCCATGCATTAATCCATAGCCCCACACCAGGACTCCAGAAATGCCATAGATGGACTGAAACATTTCACTGAGAGTTGCTTTTGGTTGGGTTTCCCAGATTCAAACCCTGAGATGATGATTCATGTGTAAGTTATATAGTAATGAAATGCTCCCAGGGGATATTGGTAAGCAAGTATGATAAATGGGGAAGGGAAGAGAAAGAAACCAAAAATAGTATGTATTTTCAGACAGAAAAACATCAAAACCAAACACAGTATTGTTGAGTTGATTCTGACTCATAGCAACCCTAATGTACAACTGCCCCCATAGGGTTTAGGATTTCCAAGGCTGTAAATCTTTATGTAAGCAAAGGGCCACATATCCACAGAGGGCTATAGTTCAGCTGGATCTTGCAAGAGAACTCAGACCTATTGAGTTACAGCTCAGGGATATTCAGATCTAAGGCGAGAGCTGGCCCTTTGTTGGTCATTCATATGGAATACGAATATGAATATGAGAGTCTAAGATCCCTAGATAACACAAATCATTTGTGCTGGAGTCTTGGTAGGATAAGCACAGGACTGACTGCAAGATCAGCTTGAATTACAAGGTCGGCAGTTCAAACTCACCAATAACTCCTCGGAAAACTTGTATTTGGTTGCTGAGTCGGAACTGATTGGACGGCACTTAATGATAACAACTAACTTAAAGAATCAGCACTGGACTTCGAACCACAAGGTTGGAAGTTCAAACCTACCAGCTGCTCCTCGGAAACTCTATATAGAGGGTCACTATGAGTCTAAACTGACTCGCTGGCACTTAATAACATCAACTAACCTAGAGGTTGGCCGTCGCAACACACCTAGTGACAATGAAGGGCTGAAATTTGACTTCTATAAAGATTACAGCCAAGAAAATCCAACGAAGCTCAATTCTACTCTGTAACACATGGCATTGCCGTAAGTCATAATCAGCTTCATGAGAGTGGGTTTGTTTTGGGGGTATTGTGTGGAGGTGGGGTGGGGTGGGGGAGTGGGTGATTTATCTAAGAATCATTGGTTAATGACACTGGAAAGTAGGAGATAAAAACTCCTAGGCACATCTGAGTTACTTGATGTTGTTAAATGCCATTGAGTTGATTGTAATTCATAGCAACCTTGTATAGGGTTTCTAAGGAGCATCTAGTGGGTTTGAACTGTCAGCTTTGTGGTTTGCAGTCCAGTGCTGATCCTACAGTGTCACACATATGGCGATAAAAATGGATTCAGTAGCCCCCAGTGTTAGGTGTTAAAAGTCAAAACAAATAGGAAGAAAGGGACTAAAAGACCTAAAAAAGATCTGAGGATATCTGAGCTGAGCACCAAAGTTAGCTGCTACTGTAGTAATTAGTTGTAATCTCAATGAGTATTCTGTGCAAAAAGTACAATGTTTCAATAAGCTTGAGTATGTAATTAAAGGAAACTATTTTTAATCACAGGACTTCTTAGTTTTTAATATGCTAACATACATTGTACAGGGTTGCTATGGGTCAGAACTGACTTGACGGCACTTAACAAACAACAACAACAAACATACATTGTAAATCTCCCACTGAAGGGTGTGAAGAATTTCTAATTTTTTTTCACTCTTTCTCCACTTAAATTGTTGGGAGGATTCTTTGGATTTAGAGTTAGAAAACCAAAAGGGAAGAACACAGTCAGCATTTCTCAAACTGGGGGAACTGAAGAAAAAATTCAAGCCTCGACTTTCGTTATTGAAAGATTCTCTGGGCAAATTGTTGAATGATGCAGAATGCATCAAGAAAAGATGGAAGGACTACACAGAGTCATTGTACCAAAAGGAAATGGTTAATGTTCAACCATTTCAAGAGATTCCATATGAACAAGAGCCAATGATACTCAAGGAGGAAGTCCAAAGTGCATTGAAAGAAGTGGCAAAGAACAGGGCACCAGGAATTGATGGAATAAAAATTGAAATCTTTCAAGAAAGTGAGGCGGCACAAGAGGCATTCACTCATCTCTGCCAAGAAATTTGGAATACAACTATCTGGCCGACTGATTGGAAGAGATCAATATTTATGCCCGTTCCAAAGAGAGGTGACCCAACAGAATGCGGAAATCATCGGACAATCTCTTTGATATCTCAAGAGAGTAAAGTTTTGCATATCTCAAGCGAGTAAAGTAATACAGAAACGGCTGCAATCATACATTGACAGAGAACTTCCAGAGGTTCAAGCTGGATTCAGAAGAGGCCGTGGAAAGAGTGATATCATTGCTGATGTCCGATGGATCTTGACTGAAAGCAGAGAATACCAGAAAGATGTTTACCTGTGCTTTATTGACTATGCAAAGGCTTTCGATTGTGTGGATCATGACAAGCTATGGACAACATTGAGAAGTATGAGTATTCCAGAACACTTAATTGTACTTCTAAGAAATCTGTACCTAGACCAAGAAGCAGTTGTTCGAAGAGAATATGGGAACACTGAATGTTTTAAAATTGGGAAAGGTGTGAGACAGGGTTGTATTCTTTCTCCATACTTATTTAACCTGTATGCTGAGCAAATAATACGAGAAGCTGGGTTCTATGAAGAAAAATGTGGCGTCAGGATTGGAAGAAGAATCATTAACAACCTGCGATATGCAGATGATACAACCTTGCTTGCTGAAAGTGAAGAGGACTTGAAACATTTACTGATGAAGATCAAAGAGCACAGCCTTCGATATGCATTACATCTAAATGTCAAGAAAACAAAAATCCTCACCACTGGACCAATAAACAACATTCTTATCAATGGAGAAAAGATTGAAGTTGTCAAGGACTTCATTCTTCTTGGATCAAACACTCATAGAAGCAGCAGTCAAGAGATCAGATGATGTAATTGCATTGGGCAAATCTGTTGCACAGGAACTTTTTAAAGTATTGAGGAGCAGAGATGTCAGCTTGAGGACTAAGGTGCGCCTGACCCAGGCCATGGTGTTTTCAATAACCTCATATGGATGCGAAAGCTGGACAGTGAATAAGGAAGATCGTAGAAGAATTGATGCCTTTGAGTTGTGGTGTTGGAGGAGAATACTGAGGGTACCATGGACTGCCAAAAGAACCAAAGATCTGTTTTGGAAGAAGTGCAGCCAGAGTGCTCCTTGGAGGCCAGGATGGCTAAGCTTCGTCTCTCATACTTTGGACATATTGTCTGGAGGAAACAGTCGCTAGGGAAGGATGTCATGCTGGGTAAGGTGAAGGGTCAGAGAAAAAGAGGAAGACCCCTAACAAGATGGATCAGCCAGGTGGCATCACTGATGGACTCAAGTGTGGCAGCGGTAGTAAGGTTGGCCCAGGTTCGGACATTGTTTCATTCTGGTGTGCATGGGGTCGCTATGAGTCGGTTCTGACTCGATGGCACCTGATAACAACAACAATTCTTTGGCACAATCATTAATTCTCACCAGTATGTTATTTTGGAGAGTAAAGAACAAGTCTTACACACTTTGTGTGCTCCATGTTGTTGTTGTTGTTAAGTGCCGTCAAGTCGGTTCCGACCCATAGCGACCCTGTACAGGGTTTCCGAGGGTGTAAATCTTTTTGGGAGTAGAAAGCCTCATCTTTCTCCCACGGAGCAGCTGGTAGTTTCGAACCACTGACCTTAAGGTTCGCAGCCTGATTCATAACCACTACGCTACCAGAGCTCCTTAGAATGCAGTAAAGGGGCTTGAATATTGAGATGAAGGTCTTGGATACAGCATCCTATAGTATACTTAATTTTTGCAACCTAGTTGGATGAGAGAAAGAGAGGAACCAAGAATGACTTGAATATTTTGAACTTCAGTTATGATGCAAATGTTGTGTACATTGAACAGAATGGGAAAGTCAGAAAGAGGAAGTTTAGGAAAAGGGAGGGAGAAGGACATTCAAACAAAAATTTATTTAAGAGAATATGTAGAGTATAAGATATGATTAAATTGCTATAGTAATCCCACCCACCTAAGAGCAATCCCAAAAATCTTAGTTGCTTAAAACAAGAAACATTTTTCTTTCTTATGAGTAAACAAATTTCTATGACTATGCTGGACTTGTCTGAAATCATTAAATTTTATTTCTAGGTTGCATGCCCACCCAATCTCTTCTCATGGTGAATCACTGGAGGACAAAGGTCTTATACAAACCACAGGAACACATTTAATCTCTTTTCATATTATATCTGCTGACATTTCTTTCATGTGCCAGAGAAAATTGTATAGCTAATCCCAGCATCAATTGGGCAGAGAAATACACTTCACTTAGTCTAGTGGAGATACTATAAATTCCAATGATAAAGGACAGGGTTATATATGGGTCTATTTATGTCACAGGAAGGTATTAAAGAATTGGGAACTGTAATCCAGTCAACCCCAGCTTCTAAATGGTAATGATTTTTTGCGGAAGTAAAAGTTAGAAGTAAAACTTTCTTCATGGCATACTAATGTGTCACTGTTTGTATCATGTGTTGGATAGTGTGTGTCACTGACCCCATAACAAACAAATTATATCGGATTTTTTAGTTACTAGTTTCTGCCTTCCTCCTGTTAATGGTTTCTAGTCAGATACCATTGGATGACAGCTGTACTTGAATAAATTGTGTTTGTTATTGCAGTGAAGGAGAATACATACCATGGGGAATGGTGAGGCATCTCAGTATGAGGGTAGTAAACTGATACAGTTGCTGCCAATTCCAACTCAGTGGTGATAACATGTTTTACAGAGGAGACCTGAGCTCCATAGATTGTCTTGGTTGTAATCTTCATTTTAATCTTTGTAGGAGATCACCAAGCCTTATAACTCTGCATAGTTTACCTTCTGGGCACACAGCCCAGTGTCAGCCAGAGTGCTGGATTACAGCTTTCTGAGGTTTTTCTTGGACATGTACACTGTCCTGCACATGTGTGCAGTCATCTAGATACCCAAGAATGTGCCAGGTTATTTTTTAAGCATTCTATGAATATCTTGTTCCCCAGGTGTTTTTTTTTAAAACAAAACAAAACAAAACAACAAACTGGTAATTCCTGCCTCAGGTTGATGTGAGATTCAGCAATTATTATACTTTTTGTTGTTGTTTGAAAATAAAACTCTGGAAAAATGGTTGTTCACACAGTAAACTCTGGATCAAGTCAGATAAAAAGAAGACTTTAAAATAAGTTTTTCATCTAGCGGCCATATATCACAAAGGAGAACAAATGGCAGGTATCTGAAAAAAGTTAATTTTGACAGTTTTTGCCTGTGTTTCCTTTTATGGAGAAGTGGATTTCTGGAATTCCTTACTCCACCTTTCTAGAAACGGTTTAGTATCATTGTTATTAGTTGTTCTTAAATAGCTTTCAAATCCTGAATATTTTAAAAGTTAGTATGCACTGGATGTGCTGTTTCCAAAACACTTTCTTGTTTCCATGATAATGTAACTTTCCTTGAAAGTTTAAAAACAATTAATTGGTAACTTTTTCTTTTCTTCTTCCTTTAGAGTATAACATGTTCATTTACTCCACATCAAGTTGGAAGCTTTCAAGTGAAGCAAACCATAGAGATTATTGGCCTAGTGGCAGACAAAAATTTCCAAACTTTGTCAATGAAACCTTTTCATTATATACAATTAGATTTCCATAGCGTCTGCAAGCCTTGCATCAAGAGAGTTGTGATGAAAATTAATCCTGGTATGTTATTGTGGTCGCTCACTTGTTTTGTTAGCATAGGATTATCTTAATATATTAATTCACATAATATTAATATATTAAATGCAGTCAGTTCTAGTGTTTTCACCTTTTAACTTTCATTAAAATCATCTAGAAAACTTGTTAAAATACAGATTGCTGCTCTATGTCTCAACATCGGCGACCCTTGGTAATACTGTGGGTTAGGTGTGAAGCTGCTAACCATAAGGTTGCCGATTGAAATGCACCAGCCATTCTGCAGGAGAAAGATGAGACTATCTACTCCCATAAAAATTTGCAAGTGCTGTAGGATCAGCACTGGACTGGTAACTACAAGGTTGTGGTTCAAACCCACCAGTCTCTCCTTGGAAGCCTTTGACCTGGTGGGTCGACTGGTGACTAGGCAGTAGTGGGGTCCAATACTATATATTTCTAACAAGTTTCAAGAAGAAGCTGATGTTCTAAATATCACATTTTGAATAGCATTAGTCTGTTGCTGTGTGCCAGTGAGGTTTAGGGCTGGCTGTTAGTGAACCAATACGGCAGATTAGAACAGTCCCATAGAGTTTTCTATGCTGTAATATTTATGGTGTGGCACTGTAAGATAAGCACTGAACGGCTAACTGCTAAGTTAATCATTCAAACCCACCAGCCGCTCCATGAAAACCCTATATAGGGTTGCTATGAGTCAGAACTAACTCAATGGCACTTTACAACAACAATACTTATGAGTCCTGGCTGGCACTGTATGATATGCACTGGACTGCTAACCATAAAGTCTGTGATTCAAACCCACCAACAATTCCTTAGAAACCCTGTATAGGGTTGCTATTAGTCTGAACCTATTTAATGGTACTTAAATACAACAATACCAGGTCTTATTTCCAGTGGAGCCTCTAGTGGGTTTGAACCACCAACTTTTTGTTTAGTTACTGAACTCTTAACCATTGCACTACCAGGGTTGCTCTGCATTGGTTTACTCAACTATAAAAAGAAAGAAATGTTGTAATTCATTTTTGTTTTATTCTATTTTTTGTTCTAATCTATAATATAAATTGTTTTTTTACAATGTACCACTTTTTTAAATTGTAAAACTATCAATAGCACAACCTTTACCAGTTCAATGTGTCTCATGGGTACAAATCAGTGACATCAATTACATTCATCATGTGTGCTGTTGTCACTAGTATTTGTTGCCATGTTTTTCATCCCTATAAACATAAACTCAGTGTTTCCTATTTTTTTGTGCTGTTTATGTCACCTCATCCTCAGTTACCTGTTACACACTGAACCGTATGATGCTACTGAAATTCATCTCTTTTTAACCTACAAATATCTGTTTCCCATAGCCAATTTAATTCTCTAAATCGCTATGTGATTTTTGTATACATGCACTATATAGCTAAATCATAAGAACTTCTATTTACAAAGAGCTATATATTAAATGAATTATTTGTATTTTATCAATGTATGTGCTTGTCTGGGGGCTTAACATTTATAGAAACAATATCTAACATATTAATGCATGAATATTGGTTGGATACTAAAAATTAGAAAGTTGTATATAAACTTAATATTCTGTTCTATAAAAGGTCTTTCTCCACGAGTCACTAATCCAACAGGACAGTTTGTGGCTGAGGATAAGGCAAAATGCAAAGTACCTGTAGCAATGCTTCAGTCAGCTAAGACCCAAATTCACAACCATAAAGCACGAAAAGAGACAATGATAGATGCACTGATAGCCTTTCCCAATGATAGAGCTGGAAGTATCAGGCCTGGAGAACAGTTCACAAATTTCAGGTAACATAAAATTGTTAAGTGTCATTGAGTCAGTTCCAACTCATAGCAACCCTATATACAGTTTCCGAGGAGCAGTTGGTGGGTTTAAACTGCTGACCTTGTGGTTTGCCATCCAGTGCTGATCCTACAGTGCCACACCAAGAATCATCAATAGTTAAAAATCCAAAATTTTAAAAGACTTGATGACCAACATGATATGCAGAAATCTAATCAGATCTACTTTGGCCAACTAATGATAGTAATATTAGTAATAATAAATTGTCCAGTTTTTAAATAGAGATGGTTGTTGGAGGTCTGATATTTGCCTTATCTAACGTTTCATCACTTATATTGAATACTTGCCAAGAAGTGAATGTTTTTCCAGGTTGAAAAAACAAAAATGTTGTCAATAAGTATAAACAAATGATGGAAATAAACACTTTGAAGAATGTAGTAAATCCTCATTGTAGTCATGTTCATCAAGTATGGATTTGTCTTTCTAAAAATACACACACACACACGCGCGCACATTTAAAATTGTGTAAAGCTAATAATTGTTATTATCATTATTTTATCATCATCTTTTTTATACCCCTTGTGAAGACACATTTCCAGTAACCTTTCCCAAATTGAACTAACCAGCCTTCTCTCGAATAAAGAACCATAAATGGTGTTAAACTTGTATTTAAATTTACCCAAGTCTCAAATAAATGACTATGTTGCCAGTGATTAGGGATAAGTGACCCAAGTATCCTGACTCTTTCATCTGGGTCTTAATGAAAAGAATGGTTCACACATATTAGAAATAGAAATTAGTTTCCTTTCTGCCTGCTTATATGCTACTAGTTGTACCTGTGTACCTGTAGAGTTGATTCCAACTCATAGTGACTCAATGAAACAGTGCGTTGTTGTTAAGTGCCGTTGAGTTGGTTCCGACTCATAGTGACCTTGTATAGGTTTCCAAGGAGTGACTGGTGAGTTTGAACTGCTGACCTTGTGGTTCAAACTGACCTTGCAGTCTAGTGTGTTATCCCACAGTGCCACACCTGGACTCCTAAACAGTAATCTTTATTGGAGCAGATTACCAGGTTATTTCTACCCTGGAGTGGCTCATGGGTTCAAATGCCTGACCTTTTAGTTAGAATCCCAACACATATGCTCCTAGTGCTGTTGTTGTTAAGTTCAGTTGAGTCATTCCAACTGATAGTGACCCTATATAGGGTTTCCTAGGAGCAGCCTGGTGGATTTGAATTGCTGACTTTGTGGTGAACAGTCCAGTGCTTATCCTATGCCAGGATTCCTATGCTCCTAGTAGATTATCTAAATTTGGTAATGGTCCTAGGCTTTTTCCACTTGACTTTTTCAGTTTACTCAGTCATTTTCCTATAATACCATTTGATATTTAGACTATAATTATTTTATAATCCACAATGGAAAAATTCTGTTATTTATTTTTTGTCAGTCTTATTATTTTATTATATCATTCCATCCACAGAAGAATCACTCTTATTTTCTCTTTGTGTCTCTTCTAAGTAACAAAAACAAAAAAGCAAAAATGTAAAATTTACCCAGACTACAGTTTAAATGTTTATATTGAATAAGAGTGAAAAACCCTTTCCTTACTCGGACTCCTTGCACTCCATCCTACCCTGCAGAGATAACTACTGTAAACATTTTTTTAATCGATCTTTTCAACTTGTTCCTGTGCTTATACAAATATATCTATGTGGAGACAATATATTAATTTAATATTAGCATTGTGATTCGACTTAAAGTTATATTAGTTACATGGCCTAAAAAATGCTAGATTTTTTTAAAAAAAAGGATGAGCATTTCACATTTATCTCAATGAACTCTTTTTTTTTCTTTTTTACAAAACAAAAATATATATTAATTTAAATATCCAAAGGGCACATTTTGCAAGCTAGCTTTCTACCCAAAGGCACCCAGTCTTACTCAGTCCATGGGCCTAGAGTCCATAACTGCTCTATCTTTCCATGTTACCGCCTCTGTCACCATCTCTGCGGTCACCACTTTTCTAGGCAGGGATCCCACACTCCACTCATGCTCTTCCTTAATGATGGTCCTGGGATCGTCTGTTCCTGAAATGAAAGATACATACACCCTACTTTTAGTTACACATCTTCTGTAATTATAGTTTTGACAATCACAATTAATCATACTAACAATTATTCAAAATTAAATCATAGAATCCTATCAGCATCATAACCCAAATCCTTTCACCAGACCTATCTGGAAAAGAGGAAAACTATCCAGTGGGGATTCTATTATATTCCCACCTCATTCTAAAACTAAGCACACCCATGAAAGTTTGTAAGCCAGCCACTTCATGCCTTTATTTTAATAGCCAATGTCTAAATTGCCTGTCCCTATCAACCAGTCATTCCAGTGTTACTATGAGTCGGAACCAGCTCTATGGTACACCACTACCACTACCACCACCATCAACCCAGTACACTGAGGAGACAAGCACATTCCTTGATATGAAGAATCTTCCATTCTGGTTGGAATTTTGAGCAACTGCATCCATAAACAAAATCCAATTCATCAAATTGTAGCAATTGGCACTTGCTCACAGTATCAAACACCTTTATTTTCATCTCCTTAGGTCTGGTCAGTTCAACGTTAGCCATTCTAGTTAGGTCAGCTGCAAGTTTGGGAACATCTCCCTACACTTCACACCAGCTGGCCACCCCATGGGTTAGGTCAGTGCCAGTGGGCTTAGAAGGTCACACAATGACCTCTTCTCTTAGCTCAAGGTCAATGGGTGCCCATAGAACATGTCCAAACTCAGCAGCCCATGTCTTCATTGCTGCATTTCCTCTGATTCCACTTACATGTAGACCCAGGTGGTCACCAGCAAGCATACTGCTCACAGGTTCCCTTTAACTTTCAGTCCTAGAATGGAATTTTCTCTTACTGGTCAACTTTCTTTGCTTTGCTGCCTTAGAAACTCAAAATGCCAAACAATCCATTTGGTTTTTTGTTTTTCTCTGTTTAAGCATCCTATTCTCCCAGCAGTTCTGGGTTGGTTTGCATGTCTTTTCAAATACAAATATCCCAAGACTGAAGGTTCTGGATAGGGCTCAGGATTCCACCTAAAGCCTCATATTCAACAAAGGCTTAAAGCAAAAAGCCTGTTTTTTTTGTGTGTGTTTTTTTCTGGGCAAATTCTAACTCCCCTATTAGCACATTCAATCAAGTATAGGCTGAAGATAGGCTTACAAGCTCTCTGTAATCATAATTCCTTATATTCCTATCATACATGTATGTCTATTTTACAGTAATAGGCAGGAGAAACCAATATCCATAAGGCAGTCAAACATATAAACTTTTTTTTTTTTTAATATTTTTATTGTGAATTGAGTGAAAGTTTACAGGGCAGATCATCAGTTTTACATTCAACAAATCATACACCTTGTTCTATTAAAATGACTATAATCCCCTCCATGTACCATCAGTTAGCAGTATTTTTCTCTATTCATTTTCTCCCTCTCTCTCTCTTTTTAACACTGAGACATACATAATAATTTAAACAACCAAAGGGCACATTCTGCAAGTTTGCCTCCTGGCTGCCAGCTCTCATTCCCTCTCTTCCCATGAGTTTAGAGTCCTCAGCTGCTTCCTCTCTCTATGTCCCCATCTCTGCCTACATCTCTGCTGTCGCTGCTTCTCTGGATAAGGTCTCGCATTCTGTTCATGTTCTTCTTCCTTGATGGTCCTAGGGTCCTCTGTTTCTAGACTGTAAGATTAACTACTCCCTCGTTTTTGTTACAAAACTTCTACCTTTAAAATTGTGACAGTCGCAATTAGTCATGATAACAATTACTCACTATTGAATCATAAGATTCTTATCCCCATCTCTTTTTTTTGTTTTTGTTTTTTAAAGTTTTTATTGTGAATTGAGTGATAGTTTACAGGGAAGAACATCTGCTTTACATTCAACCTATCGTATTTTGTTTCATTGCAATGATTAAAGTCCGTTGCATGAATCGTCATTCAACAGCATTTGCTTCCATTCCTTCTTTTCTTTTTTTTTTTTTTTTTTTTTTTTTTTTTTGATGGGGTGGGAAGTAAACCGAAGCACTCAGAAATATATAACCATTTAAACAACCAAATAGTACACCACACAAGCCTGAACCCCGGCCATCAGCACACAGCCCCTCTACCTCCCTGAGTCCAGAGGCCCTATCCGCTCCATCTCTCCAGGTCTCTACCTCCATCTTTGATGTCACTGCTTATCTGGATAGGGTCCCTCACTCCGCTTTTCTCCCCTGATGGTCCCAGCGACCTTTGCTTCTGTACCGCAAGATCAACCACTCCCCTCCCTTTTGTTACAAAACATCTACCTGTACATTTGCAACACTCACAATCAGTCCTGATAGCAATTATTCACTATTGAAGATGGGGATAACACTACAAGACTCTTATCCCCATCTTCTTCTTGAAAGCTTTAAAGCCAGTCACTTTGTGCCTTTGTAGCCACCCCCTCCCCATTTTGGGTACCCACTGTCTAAGTTGCCCATCCCTGTCAGCCCTGTGTACTGAGGGGGTGGGAATGATCCTCGCTGTAAAGCTTTGTTCCCTCTTTTGAGCTACCACATCCATAAGTATAGGTCAAGTTTATCAAATTGTAGCAGATTACTCTTTTTTTTCCTCGTCTTTCTTCCTCTAGTCAAGTTCTGATCATCCAGCCACTGAAGCTGGTCAAATGGGTACTATCTGCAAGTATGGGTGTTCTGGTGCATCTCCCCTCACTTCATATTAGTTGGACGCTTCACTCTCCACTCAAGTCCTCTGTGACCATGTCCCTGTCCTTGGGCCCAGGAGTCCCCAGGTCTTACCATACTACTGGCCAACTTGGTCTCAATCCAGATTGACAGGAGTTTATTGAACGTGGTCGGATTTAGCTCACAACTTCATCTCAATGAACTCTTGTCCATATAATAAGGACAATGTTTAGTGCAGTGCTTTTTAAGCTAACATGTATTAAATTTCATTAATGATATTTGATAGTATGTTAAATTGTATATAACTGTAATAGCTATTTTATTTTTCATGCATTTTACCTTTTCAATTTTTGCAAATAATGTAAGGTAGGAATTCATCTCTAGTTTATTCTCACTTCCATATGTCCTTTGTTAAAATTGTTGTTGTTGTTAAGTGCCGTCCAGTTGGTTCCGACCCATAGCGAACCTGTATAGGATTTCTGAGGAGCAGCTCGTGAGCTTGAACCATCTACCTTGCAGTTCAAACAACTTTGCAGCCCAGCACATTAACCCACAGCACCACACCAGAACTCCTTGCTTAAAATAGTTTTGGGCATATAGTTAAGTGCAGTCCAGTTTGTTTGACTCATAGCGACTCTGTATAGGGTTTCCAAGGAGAGAATGATGGGTTTGAACTGCCAACCTTGCAGTTATCAGTCCAATGCTTATCCTACACAACACCAGAGCATATGATAGTCACTCAATAAATTTTTGTTGAGTAAATAAATGAAGAAAAATGTTTTATTTGCATTTTTGTCCTTCATATTTTACATTTTTTAAAAATCATCTACTCCAAGTGTGGCGCTGTGGCCTAATGCACTGGACTGCAAAGTCTGTTTGATCCACAAGGTCGGCAGTTCATGGTCACCGGCTGCTCCTTGCAAATCCTATACAGGGTGACTGGTTGGAACCCACCCGATGGCAGTTAACAACAACACTCCAAGTTGCAGAGTTAAAAAACTGACAAAGAATTAGATATATTAATAGCCAGCTTTTTGTCACTTAAGAGATTTCCTACTTCTTTCCACAGCCCTCTGCTTTTCCTGAGCCTTAGTGGATTACACATTGGTCTTCTAACTGCAAAGTCAGCAGTTCAAATTTACCAGATGCTCCTCTGGAGAAAGATGAGGCTTTCTACTCCTATAAAGATTTACCACCTCAGAAACCTTATCTAGGTTCACTATGATACCCAATAGACTTGTTGGCAGTGGTTTTAGAATATCAAAGCATTTGTTTCACTTTTATTGTCTGATCCCTTTAAATACTGTGAGCATTGAGGAATTGTTACAGAAAGAACAAATACTAAATTAATTTTCATTTGACTCTGGGACTAATAGATGTATACATAAGAGTAAATTACTGGGAACAGGAGTGTGAATTATCTAAATTTGCTGAAGATGGAAGTAGACCAAGATCAGAAGACTTGCCAATAGTACTTTTTCATTTTTTATTGAAAGTATATTGTGGATTGAAAGGAAGGGGGTTCATAGATGAAGGAGTTGTGAGATATGGTTTATAGTTACTTTATGGGTTGTTTGCCTTCTCTTTATTGTTGATAGTTATTTCACAAACTCTGTATAGCAAAGGAATTACTTACTCTATATGTTTTTCTAATTTGACCACAATAATATAAAGGCAGTTAATTTTTAGTAAGCATGAATCAAATTCAGATCTAATTCTTTGAAGGTTCATCTTTAATAGATAACTCTCCAAGTTGCTTATTTGTCTAATTCCACATGGATAGACTTAGGATAGGTGTCAGTCTATCTCCATGGACTTAGGAAGAAGGGGTTTTCTCTGCTTTGTCAAGGAGTCTATTGGATAGTGACTCCATGTGTGTAGAATAGAACTGCTTCATGGGGTTCAAGACTGACATCTTTCAGAAGCAGATCACCAGGATTATCTTCTTAGACACCTCTGTGAGTTTGAAAAATCAATCTTACATCGAGTAGTTGTGCAAATGACTTTTTGTGCCACCCATATACTCCTTTTCTCTGGTTAAGTTAAGACAGAATTTAGGTTTCATCCTAGTTATAGGCTCAAAAATGTCATGATAGAATAGGATATAAAAGCAAGGACTAGAGTTTGCCCTGTTAATGATTCCCTTCCCAACACCTGGGATAGCACCTAACTAGAGGGGACTCAGTAAATACTGAATGAACAAAGGCATACATACATACTAACGTGACTTGTTCATATTTCAGAACGATTTTTACAAAGGTTCCTAGGTACAACTATGTGGATCCTGAGTATGCATATAATAAAATTGAAGAATTACGGAAAAAAATCGATGAAAATTACTATGAACAATATCTAAAAGAGATGAGATGTATACGCCTGCGGAAACAAATAGTAAGGTAAAGTTCACTTCTTCAAACAATGAAACACTATGGAACAGGTTATTGTGCCTGTGGATGTTCTTGTTAGGTGCCATCCACTTGGTCAGACTCAGGGCAATTTTATGTATAAAAAAGAAGACATTGTCAGGTCCTGTGCCAGTTTCATGATTTGATATGAACCCATTGTTGAGGCTGTTGTATCTGTCATTTTGGCTGAACATCTGTTTTACTAAATATGTCTTTTTTTTAGTGATTGGTCTTTCCTGATGATGTGTCCAAAGTAAACCAAATGAAATTTCACCATGCTGTGACATATTATTATACAAAATAAGCAAAGCATTAAACTGTTTTGACCACAATTATTTTACTTGTTACTTTTTAATTTAGGAATGTCTTAGGTGGGTTTTCCCAGAACTAGATCTAGAGGCAAGGGTTGTAGTTCCTGTGATTTATGTAGAGTATGCTCTCAAGAGAAATGTGTACAAGAGAAGGGAAGAAGGATAGGGCAGGGAGGGGAACAGAGGAAGAATATGTCTCAAATAAAATTACCCTCAGGCTGGTCCAAAGTTCTCACATAGCTGTTATTCTTGCCTGAGACAAACTGGTCTGTCTGTGTATTCTGTATAAGTCATTCATTTTTGGCTGTGTACCCCTGGATGTGGTAGGGGTCGGCATAACTTCCTGAATCAGGTGCTTGAGAAGGGGGGACTTCCCTGAACACAGAACAAGTTTCTACTGAGAAGTGAACCAACCAGTTTAACTAGATCTGAGTGGGGTATCACCAGCACAAGCTATAGGGAATATTTCGATTTACAGACATATTATCTAAATGATTTAACCTCAGTTTACTATTATTTTGATAGTGAACCAATGTATTCACAAGATGATCCGAATATGGGATTACAACCTGGCTCAGGTCTCAAGTCGCCAGTACTTTTACAGGCAGACATAGAAGAAGATACAACTTCAGCTGAGTTAAACAACAATAAATTGTTGCGTACCAGGAATGTAGCACTCAAAGAAGCTGAATCTCTCAGACAGGCATGTACACTATTTTATATTTGCGCTCTGCTGCTAACCGAAATGGCTGTGGTTCAAACTGACTGTGGGAGAAAGATATGTCAATCTTCTTCTGTAATGATTGCAACCTTAGAAACCCCATAGGACAGTTCTACTCTGTACTTTGGGGTTGCTATCAGTCAGAATCAACTTCAAGGCACTGGGTTTGGGGTTTTGTTTATACCATGAAAATTCTTAAAATGGCCTTTGCTAATATTGAACAATTAATGTTGGGGAAATTTTTACTTTTTCACAGATTTTCGATGGACTTAAATCAACACCATCTACACCCCAAGAAATCCAAGATTGTAAATTAACTTTAACACCAAAGCAAATTCACCAAGTACTTGTTGGTAAGAAAAATCTACAAAAACTTAATATGTCCTTTATTAAAACTTCCTTTTTTTGAGAGAAGTAATTTATATTTCATAAATCTTACAAGATTGAAATATACAAGTGAATGAATTTTAGAGCATTTATAAAATTGTGTAACCATCATTAAAATCATATTTTAGAACACTGTCATCAATTGCATGCCTACATACAGTTGTTCCCTAATCTCAATCACAGCTCCATACAACCAGGAATCCACTTTCTGTATCTATCAATTTGCTTATTGTGGATGTATCATATACATGGAATCACAAAATGCAGTCTCTAGTATATTGCTTCTTTTTCATCTAGCATAATGTTTTTGAAATTCATTACTTTGTTTCTCTTTATACCTGAAATGTTGTTGTTAAGTGCCATTGAGTCGGTTCTGACTCACAGAGACTCGTAAAGGGTTTTGGAGAAGCTACTGGTAAGTTTGAACCATCTACGTTGTGGTTCAAACTGACCTTGCGGTCTTGCATTTATCCTATAGCACCAGGAAACCCCACTTTATTGATATATCAAATTTAGTTTGGTCACGAATTGGGCTGCTAATCTCATGGTCAACAGTTCAAAATTACCAGCTGTTCCACGGGAGAAAGATGAGGCTTTCTGCTCCCGTAAAGATTACAACCTCGGAAACCCTGTGCAGGGTCACTATGAGTCAGAATAGACTCCATGGTACTTAACAACAACAATAACAACAACATTCACCAGGATCCCTGGTGGTACAGTGGTTTAAGCATTGAGCTGCTAACTGAAATGTCAGCAGTTTGAACTAATCAGCTTTTCTAGAGAAAGATGAGGCAGTCTACTTCTACAAAGCTTACAACTTCAGAACCCCATGGGAGCAGTTCTGCTTTGTCCTATAGGGTTGCTAGGAGTGGAAATTGACTTGATGGCAGTGGGTTGGTTGTTTGGGTTATTCATCAGTTGTTAGACATCCAGTTGTGGACTACAGTGCTGCTATGAATATTCATAAAAAAAAGTTTTTGAATGAACTATGTTTTCATTTATTCTTTGTTAGATTCCTAGGTGTAGAATTGTTGGATTGCAATGATAAAATCATGCTTGTTTTAAAAAAAGAAACTGGAAAATTTTTAAAGTAGCTGTGCAAGTTGCAATCCCACCAGTAATCTATGAAGGTTCCAATTTCTCCACATTTTTACCAACACCTGTCTTTATGACTATATCCATGCTAGTGGTTCACGATGAATCTGAACCTACTTGAAGGCAACAGGTGGTGGCAGTTGTGGCTTGTGGGTCTGAAGTAGTTTTGATTTTATGGTTTTGATTAGCATTTCACAAGTGACTAATGACCATGAGTATCTTTTCATGTGCTAATTTGGCAAAGTCTCTCTTTAAATCTTATGCAATATCTTATTTGCAATAACATTGACAAGAATGGGTATTTCAGCACACTTAATTGTGTTCATGAGGAGCCTGTACATAGACAGCTGAGTGGTTTAAAATCAGGAAAAGTGTGCGCAGGCTGGGCTGTATTCTTTCACCATACTTGTTCAGTCTGTATCCTGAGCAAATAATCTAAGAAGTTGGATTATATGAAGAAAAATGTGGCATCAGGATTGGAGAAAAATTGATTAACAACCTATAATGTGCATATGAGATTACCTTGCTTCCTGGAAACAAAGAGGACTTGAAATACTTACAAATAAGATCAAGGAGAACAGTCTTCAGTATGAATTTCTTTACACCTCTGTGTAAAGAAAACAAAAATCGTCACAATGGAGAAAAGATTGAAATTATCGAAGACTTCATTTTGCTTGGATCCACAATCAACACTAATTGTAGTGTTGTTGTTAACTGCTATCAAGTTGGTTCCAACCCATATCAACCCTGTATATGGTTTCTGAGGAGTGGCTGGTGAATTAGAACCACCGATCTTGAGGTTCAAACTGACCTTGTGCTTATCCTACAGTGCCACACCAGGACTCCACTAATGAAAATAGCAGTTGAGAAATCAAATGACATGTTGCATTAGGCAAATCTGCTGCACAAGACCTCTTTAAAGTGTTCAAAAGCAAAGATGTTAGTTTGAGGACTTAGGTGTGCCAGACCGAAGCTGTGCTATATTCAATCATGTCATATCTGTATGAAAGTTGGACAATGAATGAGGAAGACTGGCAAAGATCAAAGACCACAGCTTTCAGTATGGTTACACTTGAATATATTAAAAAAAAAACAAAAACCCAAATTCTCACTACTAGACCGACCAACAAATAACATCATGATAAATGGAGAAAAGATTGACGTTGTCAAAGACTTTATTTTGCTTGGATCCACCATCAACACTCATGAAAGAGGCAGTCAAAAAATCAAAGACCATATTACATTAATCAAATCTGCTGCACAAGACCTCTTTAAAGTGTTCAAGAGAAAATGCATCAACTTGAAGACTAAGGTGTGCCTGACCCAAGCTATGGTATTTTCAATCACCTTATATGCATGTAAAAGTTGAGCAATAAATAAGGAAGACCAGAGAAGAATCAATGCATTTGAATTATGGTGTTGGAGAAGAATATTAATAGTATCACGCACTTACAGAGAAACAGAAAAATCATGTTGAAAGAAGTACAACCAGAATACTTCTTAGAAGCCAGGATGGCAAGACTTCATTCTCTTATACTTTGGACATAGTATCAGGAGGGACCAGTACCTAGAGAAGGAAATTATGCTTGGTAAAATGTAGGGTCAGCAAAAAAGAGAAAGACACCCGATGAGCTGGATCAACACAGTGGCAGCAGCAATGGGCTCAAACATAAGAACAAATGTGAGAATGGGGTAGGGCCAGGCAGTGTTTCCTTCTGTTGTACGTAGTGTCGGAACTGACTCAACAGCATTTAACAACAATCACAACATTTTATTTGGAGAAATGTCTTTAAAATCTCTTGCCCAACTTTTCATTTGAATATTTGTATCATTATAGAGTTGTAATAACTCTTTATACATTGTCTGTACAGGTAAATTATCTGATATATGGCATCAAAATATTTTCTGCAAGTCTGTGGCTCATCTTTTAATGATACCATTTAAAACATGAAAGGTTTAATTTGACAAAGTTGAATTTACCTTTTCTTTCTTTTTTTCTTTCTTTAATGATTCTGCTTTTGGTGTCTTAGCTGAAATAGTTTTCCTAAGCTAAGATCCAAATATTGTCTTCCAGGGTTTCTTCTAAAAGATTATAGTTTTAGATTTATATTTGGACTATCATTTATTTTGAGTTAATTCTCATCTATGGTGTTAGTTAAGGATATAGATGAATATATTTTTGTACATGAATATCTAATTGTCCCCACACCTTTTGTTGAAAATACTCTCCTTTCCTCGTAGAATTAATTACCTTAGCACTGTTGTCAAAAATCAGTTGAGGGTATAGCTCACAGTTTACTTCTATATTTTCAGTTTTATTCCATTATCTGTATATCTACCCCATGACAATGCTAATGAACCCTGCTGGCACTGTAGACTAAACACTGTACTGCTAACCCCAAGGACAGAAGTTCAAACCCACCAGTCACTCTGTGGGAGAAAGATGAGGCTGTCTGGTCCTGCAAAGATTTATAGTTTCGGAAACTCTGTAATAGTGTCACTATGAGTTGGAATTGACTTGATGGCAGTAGGTTATTTTGTTTTTGCTTTTGTTTTTGGTATGGCATTTCTATACTGTCTTGATTGCTGTTGCTTTATAATAATGTTTGAAATGGGTAAATGTAAGTCCTCCAAATGTTCTCTTCTTTTTCTAGATTGATTTAGCTGTTCTAGGTCCTTAGCCTTTCCATGTAAATAGATATCATCTTATAAAGGCTCACTTTGCCATTTTGTTCACCAAATCTCCTGCTTAAATTTCTGGGTCCTTTGCTAAGTCATTGCTTGTTTCTAAAAGTATTGAGTCCTCAGATTATGATGCTACCTTCCCTGTTTGCTACTGAGGTCAGTGGTCAGTTTGAACTGAAAGATTGATGGTTCAAACTCACCAGCCACTCTTCAGAAACCCTATACACTATGGGTCAGAACTGACTTGAGGGTACTTAACAACAACAACAACAACATATCTTTATGTAGGTAAAAATTGGGTTTAAATCTTGAATTTTATAAGATCCTCTGTTGATTTCACTTCTGTTCCATACACACTGCACAGATACGAGGAAAGGAGAGTATTTTCAACAAAAGGTGTGGGGACAATTAGATATTCATGTACAAAAATATATTCATCTATATCCTTAACTAACACCATAGACGAGAATTAACTCAAAATAAATGATAGTCCAAATATAAAGATAACAATTTCATTTAAACTGGGGTAAAAGTCAGTTTATGTGTAGCATGATGTAGAGATTTGAGGTTTGGACCCTTGAGTGTTAATACGTGTATGTGTGTGTGCACATAAGCACACATGTACACCTGGCATGTCCACACTGGAATGTTTGTTTGCTTTAGGAATGCGGTATATACAAGGGGGCTTCAAGATGATTGTGGAAACATGGAATTGAAAGATAATGGGATTTTCCGTGACATTTTTGAAGCCCTCTCATATAACAGGGAGAGCTGGTGTGGCGCTGTAGGATAATGCACTGGACCAAATACGTTATTGGTTTGAACTGCAAAGTCGGCAGTTTAACCTGTACAGGGTCACTATGAATCAGAACCAACTTGACTGCACTTAACAACAACAACAACAACAACATATAACAGAGTAGAAAACCTGTGCTTTTGAGTCTTTGATACTAATTCTGTGGCATTAGGCTTTACCATTGTGACCTTTTTTATTTGGAAAATGGACAATGGTGCCCTTACATAACTCAATGAAACAGTTCTACTCTGAACCATAAAGAGTCGTCACCATGAGTCAGGACCGACTCCACAGCAACTGGTTTGGTTTTGGGATTTAGGCTGGTTTTTGGATTTAGATTAAGCAGAGTCCTGGTGTGGCACTGTATAATAAGTATTGGACTGGTTACTGCAAGGTCAGCAGTTCAAACCCACTAGCCAGTCCTTGGAAACCCTATACAGGGTCACTGTGGGTTAGAACCGACTGGATGGCACTTAACAACAACAATGAGAACTAAGCAGTAACTAAGCAAGTAAAGTGCTAAACTAGTAGCCTTACACATAGTAATTGCTTAGAAAGTATTAGTGAAAACTCTTTTTCCATACATAAGTACACTGGTGGTAGTTATGTGCTGTGGAGTCTGTTCCAACTCATAGCGACCCTGAGGCTGTAAATCTTTACAGGAACAGAAAGCCTCATCTTTCTCCTGCGGAACAGCTGGTAGTTTTGAACTGCTGACCTTGCGGTTCACAGCCCAATTCATAACCACTACGCTACCAGAGCTCCTTAATTAGTAAATTAAACAATTCTTAATGTCTTAATTTGCTTTCCTTTATCCAATCAGTCTTTCAACAAGTGTTAATAGAATGCCTACCATATAACAAGCACAGAATTAGGTGGTGGGGATACAACAGTGAAGAAAACAGACCAAATCCCTGCTCTAGTAGAAATTAGGTTCAACAGCGATGAGGTGGGGATAACAAGCTGGTCTGTTTAAATATGAGTGGAATACGTGAAGGGACTTCAAAGAGTCTATGGAAAAGTGGAATTAAAAAATAATGTAATTTTCTACAAACTTCTTGAATCCCCTTGTATAGTATGAAAAAATAAATACAGCAAGTTAAGGAAAGAGGGAATAATGGGGCACTTTTGTGGCAGGTCTAATTTATACCAGGTTGTGATGGCTAATGTTATGTATCAACTTAGCTCAGTCATGATTCTAGGTGTTATGTAATTATCCTATCCTCCATTCTGTGATCTGATGGACTAAGGGGAGTTTACTTGGGGCTGTGGACTGCATTTATTATATATGATTGTTCTGGCAAAGGTTGCCCTCTCCCGTTCCTGCATCTATCTTGGTCATACTCTGACCTTCAGTTCTTGGAATGTGAGTCAGCAGCCTACTGTTGGGATTTACCAGCTCCCACAGTTACATTGGAGTCCTGGTGTGTAGGATAAGCACTGGACTAACCACAAGGTTGGCAGTTCAAACCCACCAGCCGCTCCTAGGAAACCCTGTGTTTGTTGTTATATGCCATGGAGCTGGTTCTGACTCATAGCGACAGGGTCCACAGTACTTAATAATGATGGCAACAAGACCCCCATGAGCCAGCAGCCTGCCTTCTGATCTGCTGATTTGGGTTCATCAGTCCCTGCAACCATGTGAGTCAGGAGAAACTTCGAGTCTGATACATGATCTGCTGACTTAGGACTTAGCTGCTTCTGCATGTGTGTGAGCCATTTCCTTGAAATAATCTCTCGATAGGAGTCCTGGTGTGGCATTGTGGGTTAATGCACTGGATTGCAAAGTCAGTTTGAACCACAAGGTCACTGGTTTAAGCTCACCAGCTGCTCTTCGGTAACCCTATATAGGGTCGCAATGGGTCAGAACTGACTCAACAGCACTTAACAACAATAACAAAATATGTATTTTTTGGATTCCTGGTATGATGCTGTGGGATAAAGCACTCGACCACAAGGTTGGTTAGAACCACAAAGTTGGTGGTTCAAACTCACCAGACATTCCTTGGAAACCCGATACAGGGTGACTATGAGTCTGAACCAAATAGACAGCACTTAACAGCAACAACATGTATATTTATGGAGTCCTAGTGTGGCACTGTAGTATAAGCACTGTACTGTGAACCTCAAGGTTGATGGTTCAAACCCACCAGCCACTTCTTGTAAACCCTATACAGGGTCACTGTGAGCCCGAACTGACTCCAGGACACAGAAAAACAATATATAATCATATTTATGAGGGAGCTTCAAAAATGTCTTTTCATTCCGTTTTCCCAAGACTTTCTGAAGTCTCTTTGTATATTTGCTTCACTGATTTTGCTCCTCTAGAAAACTCAGACTAATACACAGATGATTAGGGTCTCTGAGAGATATATTTAAACAGACAATTACTTGTATGACGTGAAGGTACATGGGTATAGGCTGATTGTTGTTTGGGAAAACAAGTTACAATACCTATGTACCCTTGCAAAGGTGTTGTCCTTCTTTAAGTGATTTTCGCCAAACTTATTAAAGGAAGATTGTTGTTGTTGTTGATAAGTGCTGTTGAGTCGGCTCCGACCCATAGCAACCCTGAACAGAGTTTCCGAGGCTGTAAATCTTTACAGGAGCAGAAAGCCTCATCTTTCTCCCGTGGAACAGCTGGTAGTTTCGAACTGCTGACCTTGTGGTTCGCAGCCTGATTTGTAACCACTATGGGACAAGTTGCCAAATTAACCCAAACTCATTATCTCTCAATGTGTGTGAGAGTAGAATTGTGCTCCAGGGTTTTCAATGGATTTTTTTTTTTTGGACTTTTCTTCCAAGGTACCTCTAGATGGTACTCATTAGTTCATTGCCTGTCTTGAGTTGTGTCCGTAGTTTATTTTAGATAAAACACCATTTATTGTATATCTGTTTTGTGTCAGGAATTTGTTACAGCCCCAAATATTTACCATTCACTATTAGGTAGTAAATGCTTTGTGCCTTTCCAAATTCAGATAAACAGAGAATACAAATGCAAAAGGAGCCAAGTCAGGAGCTATAATATCCAGTGCCCCTGCCACAACTCTTCTCCAACTCCCTTCTTTTCTGGTGTCCTGTGCATTTTACTGATGACCCTATGAGGGACAGGGCCCCTGTCTGAGTTACAATGTCCCAGGGTGGCACAAAATGTTTGTTTTCAACTACTAGCCTCAAAGTTTGAATTCATCCAATGATACTACTATGAAAGAAAGGCCTAGTGAGAACATGCTATGGAGCTCAGTTTTAATTTGCAGCACATGTATTCACCATGAGTCAATTCAGTGGCAATGAGTTTGCTTGTTCATTTTTGAGATATAATATTTGTTATTGTTGCAGGAGAGGGAGATTTAAAGTATCCAAATTTGTGTGCTAACATGAGTTATCGTGAGCATTCATAATTTTGCCATATAATTTTCTATACCATTAGACTATATTTGTTTTTAATTTTAGTAAATAATCTCCAAATATCAAATTATGGTCATTTAGATAAAGAAAAAAAAAAAAAAGCTTGACGAATACTTTCTGATATTCTAATAAATATTTTTGAAATATATTTAAAATTTTGATTATTATGTTATGAAAAGAAGCTCTGGTAGCATAGTAGTTAAAAGTTGGGCTGCTAACCTGAAGGTCAGCAGTTTGAAATGACCAGCCGTTCCATGGGAGAAAGATGAGGCTTTCTGCTCCGATAAAATTTACAGTCTTGGAAGTAATAAGTCAGAACCGACTCCATGGCACACTACCACCACTAACAACATCAAACGTTATCAAAGGTTAGAAATAAATGACTACATTTGCTTACATTAAACTTAATAACTCATTTTCATGATTTCAGGGCCTTCTGTCCTTAATTTTGGTGATGTTTGTATTCACTCCACAAATCCTTATCCGCTGCATGTTATTAATATGCTGCCTATGCACATTTTGATGCAGTTAAATATTAACTTAGAAGAACTTCAAAAGACCAAACAGCTTGCATATGTGATTCCTCCTACAAGCAGTACTGACATCTCAATAATATTCAAGTCATCCATCCTTGGAAAATTTTGCAAGTAAGATTTATTTTCTAATTTCTGTTGGCTAGAATCAATTGTCCTTTAGTAGCATATGTATTATTGCCTTCTAAATAATTGTAGTGTGTATGCTATTTGGTCCCCAAACACAGGGACTGTATGTGCATGGATGTATAGTTTCATATTTTATTGTTATTCTAGCTACCTTTCATAATTTTTTTTGAATATTTCATATTAAGAACTAATGGAAGATGATAATGTGACTTTTTAAGATGTAAGTATTCTGTAACTGAAAAAGAGCTTAAATCAGTTAATTTTGGATGCTTTTTCTGTATTACAGGTCTTTTACCTTTACAGTGAACAAGATACCTGGTGGACACATCTTAATGATGGCAGTTGTCCAGCCAGTAAAGCTTGAATTGTCTTCTAAAGAACTAGTACTGAAACAACATGGCTTCTCTGTGAAAGAATCCTTTAAAGGGACAGTTAGAATACATAATCCCCAGAACTATTTAGCTGAATTTAAATGGCAGCCAGTGAACAAAGAAAAAAAAGTGCCATTTATCATTTGTCCTTCTAAAGGTAATGGCTTATTCTATTTAATTTGGACATTTATTTATTAATTCAGGCATTAATCATTTATTGAGGATGTACTATATAAGCGTGCTTAGAACATTGATATAAATCAGACATGGTCATTAGGAAAATATGCCAATAGCCTATTTTCATCAGAAAATTATGCCAATAGCATACTGCAAATGCATCAATTCTTCTGTGATCTTCCTTATTCTTTGTCTAATTGTCACATGCATATGCAGCGATTGAAAATCCCAAGGCTTGGGACAGGCACCCTTTAGTCCTCAAACGACATCTTTGCACTTTAATATTTTAGTTTTGTTCTGTTCTCGACTCTTCCTTCTATCGACTTAATTCTGGGAGGTGCTGTCACATATGCCAATCTCTGGTTGTTGTCTGTTTTTGTTGGTTCTCAGTCCACAAAACTCCCTTTAGGAAGTTTTTCATAGCAGGGTTGGCTTTGGCAAAATCCCTTAGCTTCTGTTTATCCTGGAATGTTTTGATTATACCGTCATATTTGTTTGATAGCTTTGCTGGATAAAAGATTCTTGGTTGGCATTTTTTTTCTTTCAGGGTTTTATATATGTCTCCCCATTGCCTTCTTGCTTGCGTGGTTTCTGCTGAGAGATCCGAGCTTAATCTGACTTGTTTGCCTTTGTATGTGATACTTCTGTTTTCCCTGGCTGCTTTCAGAAGTGTCTCCTTATCTTTAATTTTGGAGAGCTTGACTATGATATATCTTGGTGATTTTCTTTTGGGGTCTATCCTTCTTGGAGTTAGTTCATTGAGATTCTTGAATGTTTACCTTTTCACCTTTCAGGATGTTAGAGAAAATTTCCTCCAGCAGTTCTTCAACTATTTCCTGTGTGGACTTGTGTGGTTCTTCTTGTTTTGGAATGCCGATAATTCTCAAGTTATTCCTCTTCATGTTGTCCAACATGAATCTTAGATCTTCTTCAGATTTTTTTATCCTTTTTTTGTGTTTGTTCTTCTATCTTAGTGGCATTGAGAGATTTGTCTTCCAGCTCACTGGTTCTGCCTTCCATCTCATCTATTCTACTCCTTTGCTCTTTCAGAGTATTGTCTATTTCTGGTATTCTGTTATTGATAGTTTGGACCTTTTTCTGTAGGTTTTGAAGTGTTTCCAATGCTGTATCTATCTTATTTGATTGTTCCTGTAGCACAACTTATTTTTCTCAACTCCATTGTAAAGTGTTTTGAAACATTTTATAATCATTTTTCTGAATTCCTTCTCAGGCACTTCCAAGGCCTGCCCTCCTTCCAGAAGTCTATGTCTACCTCTAAGTCATTTGTCTCAGACATTTTATCTTGTTCCTGGACATGTGCTGATATGGTCACCTGCTTTTGCTTCTTGGACATGTTTAGTGTTTTTCTGTGGCCTTTGGTATATTTTATGCTTTCTGATTGCTTCCAGGAAGATGTGATCAGGATGTGGGCTTCCCTTTTCAGTCTTCTTACTACTTTACTCAGAGTAACTTCCACAGTTGTTGTCTGTTTCCTTGGTATAAGGTAGTTGATATTCATTCTTGCCTGGGTTTTGGTGTTTTATAGAGTGTGATTGTGCTTAGAACATTGCATATGGCAGTAGTTGCTTGTGTAATATATATAGAGAAAGAATCCTCCAAAGGTAGAAGGAGGAGCATATAACAGCAAAACAGCACCAGCGGGGGAATAAAAAAACAAAACAAGAAAAAACAAAAGCAAAAACAAACAAACAAACAAAAAACAGCAACAACAAAAACTAGACTGAATATTGCAGTCTATAATCACAGAAAAGTAGAGGAGGGAGAGAAGAAAAAAAAGTCTGTAGCCTAATATGAGTATGACTTTCATGTCCTCTTTTCAGCTTCTTGCTTTCAAAGCTGCCTGAGAGATTTCAAGATGACAGTGTTGGGTGTTATGCTATACCTCAGGCTTTAATTTAATTTTCGGCCTGTTTTGTTTTTAAACTCTCTTTTGCTCTTCACAGCCCTGTCCTGCCCTTTCCCGTATTAAAAAACAAAACAAAAGACAAACAAGCAAAAATCCTTCAGGGCCTGCTCTTGGGCTGCGTATCTGAGTGCATGAGTGGCAGAAGAACCCACCAGTGGTGAGGGTGGGGGTGTCCACTTGCTCAGGCTCCCCCTCTAGTCACCAGAATGGAGGTGGGCAAACAGTGGGCATGCCAATGACCAGATACCAAAAAAAAGAAAAGAAAATCAGAACAAAGCAAAACTGACGTAGTGTATTGTCCACCTTTGCTCCAAGGTTCCCGTGGCATTTTTCGGTGGTGTTTCTACTTCCCCCATTTGGTCTTGACATTTAGTCTCGACCAAGATGTTGGCTCTGGGCCTCCGAGCCCTGCTCGGCAGATTCAAAAATATGCAATTTTTTTACTTCAGCCTCAAGTTCCACAATCTATAAGCCTTCAAACCTTCAAAATATTCCTATCTCTGTGGTTCCAAGTTTTGGAGCTCTGCCCCGGATCTGCTTTGCCTAGTATTCTATGGTATTGCTGATGGCGAACTTCACTGCACCTCCTCTCTTTCTGCACTTTAATATTTTAAAGAGGTCTTTTGCAGCAGATTTGACTAATGCAATACATCATTGATTTCTTGATTGCTGCTTCCATGAGTGTTGATTATGGATACAAGAAAAACCAAGTGTTTTACAACTTCAATCTTTTCTCCTTCATCATGATGTTATTTATTGATTCAAGTTGTGAGGATTTCTGTTTTCATTACATTGATGCTGTAGGATCAGCACTGAACTGTGAACCGTAAGATTGGCAGTTCAAGCCCACCTTGGAAACCCTATACAGGGTCTCTATGAGTTGAAACCGACTAGACGGCACTTAACAACAACATAGACTGAATGCGTATGGTGAAAGGACACAATCCTGATTCACACCTTTCCTGATTGTAAACCATTCACTATCCCCTTAATCCATTAGAACATCTACCTCTTAGTCTTTGTACAAGATCCTCATGAGCACAGTCAATGTCCTAGACTACCTATTCTTTGCAATGTTATCCATAGTTGTTATGGTCCACATAGTCAATAAAGTACAGATAAACATCTTTATGCTATTCTGTTTTTATAGTGAGGATCCATTGGACATCAACAGTGATATCCCTCGTTCCACATCCTCTTTTGAATCTGGCAATTCTGTTAATGTACATGAATTATGTCAATGAACTGCTACAACTGTTTTTTAATTATCTTAAGCAATATTTTGCCTGCTGCAAAATATTGATATTAGTGATATTGTTTCATTAGGTCACCTTTCTTTGGAATGGACACAAATATGGATCTCTTCCAATTGGTTAGCCAGATACTGTCTTCCAAATTTCTTGACATAGATGAGTGAACGCCTCCAGTGCTGCATCAGTTTGTTGAAATATTTCAATTTGTATTCCTTGAACTTCTGGAATCTTGTTTTCACCAATGCTTTCCATGCAACTTGAATTTCTTCCTTCAGTATCATTGGCCCTTGATCATATGTTACCTTTTGAAATGGTTGTGCATAGACCAATTGTTTTTGTTACAGTAACTCTGTATTCCTTCCATCTTCTTCTGATGTGGTGTGCATCATTCAGTAATTTGCCCATAGAATCCTTAAATATTTCAAGTCAAGGCTTACATTTTTTCTTCAGTTCTTTCAGCTTCAAAAATGCTGAGCGTGTTCTTCCCTCTTGGTTTTCTAACTGCAGATCTTTGCACATTTCATTTTAATACTTTACTTTGTCTTCTCAAGCTGCCCTTTTAAATGTTCTGTTCAGCATAAAAACTAAACCAAACTGATTGCCATCAAGTCAGTTCTAGCCCATAGTGACCCCATTGCCAGAGTAGAACTGCTGCATGTTTTTTTCTTTGTTTGTTTATTTTGGGAGGCAGCTAGAATCTTTAGGGAAACAGATCACCAGGATTTTCTTCTGCAGTATTGCTGGGTGTGTTTGAACCAGCAACCTTTAGGTTAGTAGCCCAGTGAAAAATATTTGCTCTACTTAGGAACCTTTGTCCTAGAATATTGTTGTTGTTGTTATTGTTAAGTGTTGTCAAGTCAGTTCCAACTCATAGCAACCCTGTATAGGATTTCTGAGGAGCAGCTGGTGGGTTTGAATGGCCAACTTTGTGGTTTGCAGTACAGTGTTGATCCTACAGTGCCATGCTTGTTGTTGTTGTTAAGTTTCATCAAGTCAATTCCGACCCATAGTGACCCTGTATAGGGTTTCCGAGGAGCAGTTGGTGAGCTTGAACCGCTGACCTTGACAGTTCAAATGGCTTTGCAGTCTGGCGCATTAACCCACAGCGCCACACCACACTAAGAGTGACTAATAGAACCCTAATTTTGTTTGAGACATTATTGTTCTTATTTAGAAAACTCTATTCCCTAGCCACCTTTGCCAATTACATGTGGGTATAATATTCTTTTAGCCCCATCCAGCTCCCATAAGCCAGCGGGCTTGTTTCAAATTGGATGTGGCATATTTTAGATTACTTAATCCCCATAAGGACTCTCTGAATTAGATACAATTGTTATTCCCATGTTTTAGATGAGAAAACTGAGCTACATACTGAGTAAGTTGTCTAAAATCTCTAATAGTCTGTGGTAGAGATACAATTTTGGCAGAAAAATCTGATCCTAGGATCCATACTCCTTATATTCACCATATTATAATGCCCTTCCACATTGAGGATGTCCATACAGTAAGAAACAGTGGTGTAGAAAGCTGGAAGGGGCATTGGTCCTTGAGGGTATTGCCAACGTATTGAGCCAGTCCTGGAATATCCATTCCTGGGCTATCTATCCCTGGGCTTGTGATTGCATGAGATAAACTCCTAACTACTTAAGTCAATGTGGTGGTGGCAGTGTGCCGTTCCAACTTATAGTGGCCCTGTATAGGGTTTCCAAGAAGCAGCTAGCGAGTTTGAACTGCCAACATTGTGGTTCAAACTGTGCTTGTGGTCCAGTCCTTTATCTTATAGCACCACACCAGGTCTCTTGTGTGATTAGTAGTCCGGTGCTTATCTTTCAGAGCCACCATGCTCCTAATCACTTCATTTATTGTTGTTTTTGTAAAGTGCTGTCAAGTCAGTTTTGACCCATATACATCTATAGGGATGTATATATTCCAACATAGTCTCTGGTGAGGTTAATGTCTCCCTCAGCAAGACCGCATGAGTGTCTGATGCTGATAGGTATTTCAAAGTGTCAGGAAACAGATGGAGGGAGTAAATTTAGTCAGGTATCACAAACGATGTTTTGCTATCTATTTTTGTAAGGCCAGCTCTAATACTGGAGTGCTTGCCTCCATTTTCTATTGCTTTGCAAATGTTGTTTGATATTTTCATGTGCCTGTTAGAGTTAGAATACAAGGTATGCATTTTGAACTTACGATCAGACCCTGTAAGAATACAGTCATTTGTGAATTTCTCATTCAGATTTTCCCGTTTTTTGGAGTATGATATTAGTAATTTATTATATAATATTATTACATCTTTATATCAGCTCGTATTTTTAATATTAATAAAATCAATAAAATGAAACTGTGATAAATATTCTATACTCTCTCTGTCTTCTGTGTAGGCACTATTGACCCATTCTCATCATTGGAATGTGAAGTAGCATGGCAGCCAAGTTTTAGTTCTCCAGAAAGGGGAGAATTAGTTCTTCAGGTCTGCGATGGGGATGATGTCACACTAAAATGTGTTGCACAGGTATTTATGTCTTTTAAATATGATTTCTATTTTTAGAGCTATAAATTGGTTAGGTATATGTGTGTGTATCACTGATACAAAGTAATTTTCAAATCTACTTTTGCATGCAATAAATTAAGTATTTTCACACCTTCTTGGAGCCAGTTCTCTACTCTAAGTGAAAACTTTGCTCAAACATGTGTTGTGCTGTGTAGAATTAACTCAGAAATCCAACAGTACTAGCTACTTTAGACTATCTCTCTCAACATATAATACAATCGGGGAGCTACTTGAAATGAAATTATTTCATTAATAGAAGCCAAAGAAAAATAGAGAAAAATGCAGTTTTCCCTAATGTATTATATTGTTACTCTTCTAGTAATAATTAGTAACTTAATATGAAAGAACTCATAATTTTCATACTAAAGACATAGATAAAACTCATGCTTTCATAGAATATCTTTATTTTAATGAGGATATGAGAAAAGTGAGAGTTGCAATATGTAATTTTAACTTTTTTCTGTGGTAGCATCTCTGAAGACTTGAGCCTCATGCCTCTTAAAAGCCAAGAATGTTCTCTACTTGTGTACAAAATTGCCTTACCAATATTTTTAGAAATTTAACAAAAGACAAATGTTGTTGTTTTACTACATTCCGTCTTTATCTCCAAGTCATGTCCATGCTCCTGTATATTCAGCAGTGAAGATCACTGTAGCCTTAAGAGATGATAGATGACTGGCAGTCAGACTCACTAAACACTTTCCTTTGCTCCAGACTTAAAATAGCAGAAGGCTACTGCTTTTCACTATGTCCAAATAATTCTAGTTTTTAGTTTTTAACAACTTTCTACAAGCACATAATACATATCCACAAAGGTTCATATTGTAAATATATAACCTCTATGATAATTGGTTTTGCTCATTCTTGGGTGACCCTTGAAAACTTTCCTTCCATAACACATAGTACCAACTTTGTAACAAGTACTCAGATCAACTAGCTCAAGAAACAGAACAGGAGTTCTTGAGTTCACTTTCGATTACTATGTGTCCTTCCCAAGGTTGAGTCGGGTCCAACCCACAGCGACCCTGTATAGGGTTTCTGAGGAGCAGCTGATGAGCTTGAAGTAAACTTGCAGTTCAAACCGACTCTGCATTCCAGCTCATTAACCCACAGTGCCACACTGGGTTTTTTTTTGTTGTTTTGTTTTTTTAATTTTGTATAAATTAATCAAGCCATATACTCATAAACCAATTATGTAATTATGTCTGGCTTCTCATGTTCACTTTTATATTTGTGAAATCCATTTATGTGGGTGCGTGTGGTTGTCCTCAATCCAGAATCGTAGTCCATTTCATGACTATGTCATGTATCCGTTACCCAGCTGATATGCCTTTGGATTGTTACAGATTATTAGCTATTAAAATAATGCTTCTATGAATAATCTTTTAGTTTGTAGCGTAATACATATGCATATATGAGGGGGATTCAAGCAGTTCATGGACAAATTCCATTTCCTTTTCACTGCATTTGTACACTACTTTTTTGAAGCCCCCTCATGTGGTGCATATGGTGAACATATGCATTTCCTTCTGTTTTTAACTGTTATTTACTTTAGTTTTTGAAAAGTCTACTAATATAAATTTACCATCGTATTCACCCAATGTGAATTTTTTTCCCCAACTGATAAAGGATAGGGAATTTAATCATTTAGGACTAGTGTTTAAAATAAGTATGTTTTAATTGAGTGATTACTATGTGTCACAAGCCCATGGTGAATGCTGTTCATGTATTCTCTAACTGAATCCTTGCAACAACCCTATAAAGCACATACTATGATTCCCAATTAAGAAATGGAGGCTTATGGAGTTAGGTAAGTGATATAAGTTGACAAGGGCAGTAAATAATCGAGTGGGAATTTGCATCCAACTCTGGAGTCCTTCGCAGCCTTTGCTGCTACCCTTGATGATAATTTGCTTACTGCTTTCCCCACACTGGAACTGAATAAGAATTCAATTCTGAGCTGTCATAGTAATTTATTTAATTATTTTAGGTAAATTATATTTTAAGTCCTTGCAGTAAAAGAACTGTGAAGTGCTACTGTTAAGAAAGCAAAGATACCCCTGAGTAGTAGTATCCAATCTGTCTGAGCAGGGCTGATGAAAGGAGATGGGGATAAGATTCTTATAGTACAATAGTGAATAGTTGCTATCAGGACTGACTGTGAGGGTTGGAAATGTAAAGGTAGATGTTTTGTAGCAAAAGGAGGGGAGTGGTTGACTTTGCTGTCCAGGAGTGGAGGTCCCTGAGACCATCAAGGGAGAAGAGTGGGACCCTACTCAGAGAAACAGTGATTCCAGAGATGGAGGCAGAGAAGATGACGTGGAGAGATGGAGCGGCTGGGGACTCTAGACCCAGAGAGGGAGAGGGTCTGTGTGCTGACGACAGAGGGACAGGCTTGAGGGGTATGCACTTGGGTTGGTTGATGATGCATGGAGAGGATTGTAACCAAGGCAATGAAAAGATATACTACGATAGGATGACATTGTCACTTCATCGTAACTAGATTGTCACTGATTTAGTTTATATTTAGGAAAAAAATTATAATATAACGCCTTGACTATTTTTTAACAAAAATAAAATACAAGGGGATTTTGAAAAATTCATGGAAGTATTCCATTATCTTTCAATTCCATATTGCCATTAACTTTTTGAAGCCCCTTCATATAAAAACTTGGAGTTGTTTAATTCATTTTGCATCTTAGAACATATTGCATAAAGACATATACCTGTATTAATTTTTTGTAGGTAATTAAAATACCTTTCTTGTGAATAAAGCAAAGCCAGTATTTTACTTACCATTGTTCCTACTGCATTTTCCCCTTTTGTCTTTTTATTATTAGGTTGGTCACACCAAGGTTGTTCTTCTGGACTCCTACATATTCTTCACTAATAGTCCTCAAGGTTTAACAAGTTGGAAGAAAACTGTTCTTCACAATGTGGGACAAAACCATGCTTTTTTCAAGGTAATATATAATGCTTGTTGTTGTTAAGAAATGTCGAGTTGGTTCTGAGTCACAGCAGCCCTGTATAGGGTTTCCAAGGAATGTATGGTGGGTTTGAACCATCAACCTTGCAGTTAGCAGCCCAGAATGTTGGCCATTTCTTATATTGATCAGATAATATCAATTGACATTTTTTTGTTGTTGTTGCCACAAATACTATAAAGTTAATACTGTAGTATTTATAAGTGGCCTTATAGCGTAGTGGTTACGAATCGGGCTGCGAACTTTAAGGTCAGCGGTTCGAAACTACCAGCTGCTCTGCGGGAGAAAGATGAAGCTTTCTAATCCCGTAAAGATTTACACCCTCGGAAACCCTGTACAGGTTCCCTATGGGTGGGAACCGACTCGACGGCACATAACAACAACAACAATACTAATTTTTAGGTAATTCATACGAGTTTCCTCTAGTTTGTCCTTTTCATGTTCCATGAGAATTTACAATGTGGACAGAATGCCGCACTTCTTTTCTCTCTTTAGTGCCCTTCCTTTTTTACTCTCTCCTTTCTTAGTATTACTTTTCTTCTTCTCCTCTTCCCCTATTTTATCCTTTCTACCATTTAGGTTTTTTTTTTTATTTTTTACTTGTGAAAAAAAGGATACTTTGCAATCACAAAATAAAATTTGAAACATGTGCATTTGTCTTTAATGTTATTTGTTGTTGTTAAGTGTTGGCGAGTCAATTCTGACTCTTAGCGACCCTGTATAGGGTTTTCAAGGAGTGGCTGTTGAGTTTGAACTGCTGACCTTGTGATTCAAACCGACCTTACAGTCCAGTGCTTTATCCCGCAGCGCCGTAATGTTTATTCCGTATTTAATTAAATGATTTTCCTGCTTAGCTCATTTTCACTCTGAAATTAGGATCATTACATTAGAAACTGAAATGTAGACCAAGGTCATTTTGAAGATATTTATTTCATAGTTGTTATTCCTGATTTAAATGGTGGTGAGCTGGGGATAGACTATTGTTGTTGTTGTTAAGTGCCGTTGAGTCGGTTCCGACCCATAGCGACCCTGTACAGGGTTTCCGAGGGTGTAAATCCTTACGGGAGTAGAAAGCCTCATCTTTCTCCCGCGGAGCGGCTGGTAGTTTCGAACCGCTGACCTTAAGGTTCGCAGCCCGATTCGTAACCACTACGCTACCAGAGCTCCTTGGGGGGGTTTTTTTTGTTGTTGTTGTTTTCAGGTTTTTTCAAAGAAGTTTTTTCTTCCTAAAAACAAGTTCAAGGCAATAATTTTACTGGAGGCATTAGAAGTTATCATTTGAAATTTTTCATTCATTGTTTACTTTTGTTGTTTTCTGCACAAATCAACTGTTGGGTCTAAATAAACAAATTGTTGTTGTTAAGTGCCTCCTAGTCGATTCCGTCCCACAGCAACCCCTATAGGGCTTCCAAGGGGCAGCTGGTGAGCTTGAACCACTGACCTTGCAGTTCAAACAACTTTGCAGTCTGATGCATTAGCCCACAGCGTCACACCAGGACCCCTCAAATAGCATATGACATGGAGTAGCAAGGAGATAGGAAAAACTTAAAGTTTAGCATGTAGTCTGGAAAAGTTTCTACTCAATTGCTTTAGAATTAGGTCTTACTTTGATTAGTTTTTTTTCCTTCACCCTCAAAAATATATTGACCAATTTCTCTTTAAATTATAATTTATCAAAATATTGCTGCTGCTGTTCTTTGCTGTTGAGTCAGTTCCGACTCATAGCGATGCTGTATAGGGTGTTTCTGAGGAGTGGCTGGTGAGTTTCAGCCACTGCCAAACTGACCTTACTGTCCAGCACATCATCCTGCAGGGCCGCACCAAAGACTGCAAATATTGTTGTTAGGTGCCATCAAGTTGGTACTGACCCATAGCAAACTTACGCACAGCAGAACGAAACACTGCCCAATCCTGGGCCAACCTCACTACTATTGCCATGCTTGAGTCCATCGATGCTGCCACTTGGCCAAGCCATCTGGCTGGGGGTCTTCCACTTTTTCCACCTAACCAAACATGATATCCTTTTCCAGTGACTGGTCCCTCCTGACAATATGTCTGAAGTATGAGAGACGAAGTTTGGCATCTTGGCCTCCAAGAGGCACTCTGGCTGTACTTCTTCCAAAACGGATTTTTTGGCAGCCCATGGTACTTTCAATATTATCCTCCAACACCATAACTCAAAAGCATCAATTCTTCTACGGTCTTCCTTTTTCACTGTCCAAATTTCACATGCATATGAGGTTATTGAAAATACCATGGCTTGGGTCAGGCGCACCTTAGTCCTCAAGCTGACATCTTGAACACTTTAAAAAGGTCTTGTGCAGCAGATTTGCCTAATGCAATACGTCGTTTGATTTCTTGACTGCTGCTTCCATGAGTGTTGATAGTTGATCCAAGAAGAATGAAGTCCTTGACAACTTCAGTCTTTTCTCCATTGATAAGAATGTTGTTTATTGGTCCAGTGGTGAAGATTTTTGTTTCCTTTACATTGAGATGTAATCCATACTGAAGGCTGTGCTCTTTGATCTTCATCAGTAAATGTTTTAAGTCTTCTTCACTTTCAGCAAGCAAGGTTGTATCATCTGCATGTCACAGGTTGTTAATGAGTCTTCCTCCAATCCTGATGCCATGTTTTTCTTCATATAACCAAGCTTCTTGGATTATTTGCTCAGCATACAGGTCGAATAAGTATGGTGAAAGAATACAACCTTGTCGCACACCTTTTTTAAATTTTAAACCATTCAGTGTTCCTGTGTTCTGTTCAAACAATTGCTTCTTGGTCCAGGTACAGATTCCTCATGAGCAGAATTAAGTGTTCTGGAATACTCATACTTTGCAATGTCGTGATCCACACAATCAAAAGCCTTTGCATAGTCAATAAATTGTAGATAGGCCTAAACTGGCTTTTGACACACTACATCATAAATCTTAGTAAGTAACTGACATTTTTTAAAGGTTAAAATAATATTCTAGAGGTAAGTAATGATAATAATTTTAATCTCCTTGATGTTATGTTTTCTACCAAGGATAAAATAAAGAAGAGGTGGTCAGCTCATTGCCCCACCTCTCCATAAGTTTGCTTTCATGTTTTAAGGATCCAGCAAAAGTTAAACTGACAATGTAGTCTCTAGAATTCTGACATCTTCTCTAATAATCATACCTCTTCCTTGTAAGTTTTTCAAAGTTTTAAAAGCACTCTAGATAATAGACAGTATCCTATTTGAACTGGAAGGTGCCACTACTGTAAGTTCTGTTTGCTGGCCTAGGATTGCAGTTGTTTATTGAGGTACAAACTCTTTGTGTGACTGGTGTTGGATAATCTATTACAAAATGGTCACATGGCCTGGACCCTGAAGTTCTCTCACTAGATTGTAGTTTGGAAACTTTCCTCAGAACTCTTTAATACAGCGGGTTTAAAGAATAATACAGAATTTCTGTACGTTTTCACTTATAGGTTTGTGACCAGAATCTTTTACCTACCATTAAAATCATTCCATCAGAAGGAATAATTCCATTTGGGCAGTTTACTGTCCTCAATGTTTCATGCACTCCCACGGTAGCAGAAAAATTTGATACAAGAGCAAAGGTATGACTTATACATATGCATATTTGCGCATGAGGTTTATTGGGCTGTTTATGATATTTATAGTAGATAAAGCACTATTAAATGACATGTACTTTATTTTCTTGAAAAATTGTTTTAAATGTTTTCTTCTAGAGGGAGCTGGTTTAAGTATTATGTGACTTAAATTCCCCCCCCCACTTTATCCCTCAATTTTCTATGAAAATTAATGATAAAATCATATGTAGTCTAATGTAATGGATATTGATTTTCCTGGAAACAGCCTAAGAATTGTATCTTACTTTCATAAAGAAATATGGAATTAAATAAAAACTGTCTTAAATCAAATATGGTGGTTTGTAATCTGAGAGTAGGCCATAATTATTATTTTTTTTAAAGCATGGTATTCTAGAAAATTTTCAAAATATGGTCACTAAAAGTAAGGATTTTACCACAAAAACAAAACACCCCAAACAGAAAATTTCTGCTACATTTTAAAGGATTATGCTGTTTTATAAAGCTTGTTATTGTTGTTGTTTTTATGTGCCATGGAATCGGTTCTGACTCATAGCGACTCTGCATAGGGTTTCTGGGGCTGTAAATCTTTATGGGAGCAGAAAGCCTCATCTTTCTCCCATGGAACAGCTGGTAGTTTTGAACTGCTGTCCCTGAGGTTAGCAGCCGATTCATAACCTTTCTTAAATAATATAGTGAGCCTTATTTATTAATTCATTCAGAACATGTTTGTTGGGTAAACAAGATAGCAAGGTATTTTGACCTTTCAAGAGCTTACAATCTGTTGGGAAATATAAATAACTCAGTAGAAAATTGCAATGTTGTATGGTAAGGCCTATGATACAGAGGGATAAGGGAATACACAGGAACGATACACAAGCCAAGCTTGAATTATCAGGTACTAAAAGATACCTAAAAGTTAAGCAGCAGCCAGATGAAGGGGATAGTGCTGGGGTGGAAGAGGTGAGAGGGAAAGAGTATTTTAGGAAGTGCAAATAGCATGTGATGTGGGGTAGAATTACAGTGGCAACTCAGATATGAGGGATTTAGAGTTTAGCGTGACCAGATTACAGATGGCCAGGCCAATGGAGAAAGACACACTTAGAGAGCTGTGCAAATTTTAGGTCATGCTGGGCCTTTTCAACAATGTTAAAAACATGGAGTTTCATATTAAGAGCTAGATCTAAGTTTTAATTTAAGCACTAGAGTTTCAAAATTAAATTTGTGGTTTTGGGGCACCACTTTGGTTACAGAGAAGTCAACTGGGGTCAACAAGATTGAGTTTAGAATGATTGATCTGGGCAAAAGAAGATGATATTGTCTTTCAAGAAGTAAGATTCTAGACACACTTAGGAGATGAATACTTAAGACCTGGTGATTGGAAATGGCTAAATCTCAATGAGAGGGGTATGCCAAAGTGAAGAGGATGGTGATACCATTACAGTGAGAAAAGCTTAAAGCATGAGTGTCTAATTTGAAAGGACGTGTTGAGTTTGAGGAACCTTTTGGGTCTAGTCAAGAGACAGGTGCATATGTACATTCAGATCTGAAGGTTAAGGGGTGATCTTAGAAGTGATAAATTTTTCTTTGCCCCTGTGATACCAAGATGAGTATAAGTATATCAAAGATACTGGTAAGTGAGAGTTTGGAAAAATAGACTTAGAAATTAAGTTGAATAAGTGCAAAATATAGACTGATTACAAGAACATCACATATCACAGACTCTCTATGATGTCCAGTAACTCTTGTCTCTTAAAATTAGTGAAAAAGCAGAAATGAAAGGAGGTTGTGGGAAGGAGAAGGATGAATGAATGAATGCTTTACTTCAGAGGTCATACAGTTATGAGGGGTGAGAGTGTCAGGTTGTAGTTCAACTCTCTAGCAATGAAAAGGTCAGGGACTAGAGAGTGAGTGAGTGTTGTCAGTCAGAAGTTTTCATTGAATGAAAAAATTATAAAGTGAGTAAAAAGCAGGCATGGGGTTCATCAAATGAAGCACACGCCAATTTGTAATTTCTTCTGAGTTATTAAATAATGTTTCTTATAAATTTTAGTCAATTGTTTATATGACTAAATATGTTATATGCTCTCTAAATTGTAAAAATTATATAATAGTATTAACATGGCAACTTGGTTAATAAAAAGAAGCTGGCATACTATTCTCCCTAATAATTTTGAATAGATGCTATTTTGTGGTATTTTTGTCTATAGACAATGTCAATGATTCTGTAGGAAAAAGTGAAATACACTCATATTGATTTCTTTACTATACATTTAGACTAAATCTAAACCATCTTTGTATCCTTGAATAGATAGGGTCTTTCATAAAATGTTCTTAGGCTTCTGAAATTTGATTTAATGAGTATCTGTTCAAATAATCTACAGTTCTTTCTTCTGTTTACTTTTGATAGTGAAAAAAAACTAAAACTATTTCACTATCTGAATTTTCTTTGAAGCAGTGAGTGTAAGTGATAAGAGCATGGTATCTAACATTAAGCAGTCAGTTCAAGTTTAGCTGCTTGTGCTTTGAAGTTATATGACTTCAAGAAAAAGACAAATGTCTTGGCCTCTGTAAGCCTTAGTTTACTTCACTTGTAAATTAAGGGTATTAACAAGTGACCTCATAGGATACTGTGGAATAAAGTGGTGATAATGTATTTAGCCCATATAATCAGCAATTTGTAGCTGCTGTTTTTATCATTGTTACTGCTGCTGCTGCTGATGTTAATAAGAGTGTTAAGAGTGCTGATGTTAATAAGAGTGCTGATGTTGCAGTCAGTTTCCTTTTGTTTTGATTTTGAAAAGTCCACTGAACTCAAAGAAAGAAAAAAGTGCTACTGAGAGTAGCAGTGAGACCTATTCCGATAGATACAGTTCTGCAATGAAATTTACCAGCCTTCAGTTGATTCCATTTGTGTTGGAGGCTTCTTAGGAGTATCAGTTGTACATGACAAGAAATGTGATTCTAATTGATAGAATAAATCTTGTGGTATTTATAAATGTTATGATCATTTAAATTGTAAAATGGTATGTAAATATCAGGTAGCATTTCTGCAATTTATGGTTGTATTTTGATACAATAAAATTTTGTATTTCTCCTAAATAAGATTGCTATTCGCCGTGCACATGTCATAGACCTTAGGATTGGTGGGTCTGTTGAGATCGCTGATGTCGAAATCAGTCCGGTGAGTATGTTACCTATTTGTGTAATCATCATAATAGTGTATTGATTTTATTTTTCACATATCCCCTAATGAGCATATATAGGTTTTTAAGTGTCTTCGTATGTAGTAATTTAACATATGTAAATGAATACATGCTATGTGTATATATATATATATATATATATATATATATATATATATATATATATGTGATGAGGCAAGATATTAAATGAAGTTTATGAACTCATCCTTGAATTTAAGTATCACAGCACACATAATACCACTAAAACTTTCTGTAGGATTTGTTATAATCCTATACGTCACAAAAGATCATTGTTTTCCTGAATCTTATTATTAGCCTGTTATTTTTTTCTGATTTTTTCATTCATTAGTTTTGTTTGTTACTGGTAAGCTTTATAACAAAGATGTAATATTTGTAGTCTTTAGTAAGTTGATTTTAATTGAATATTATGTTTCCAATGTTCATCTAAGCTCTATGTTGTTGTTGTTGTTGTTAAGTGTCATAGAGTCAGTTCCGACCCATAGTGACCCTGTATAGGGTTTCCGAGGAGCAGCTGGTGAGCTGCAGCCAACCTTGCAGTTCAAATGGTTTTGCAGTCTGGCGCATTCACCTGCAGCGCCATTTTCACTACTGCATAATTATTCATTATGTGGACAGACTACACATACTCATTCTCTTGTCTACTCAATTGGCTGCTTCTGTTTTTTGTTATTAGTATGTGTATTTCCTGAGATCATATGTAAAATGTTCTCTGGGGATGGAGCTGCTGAGATACATAGAGAAAGTGCAAGTTTGACTTCATAATATAATGCCAAAATTGTCTTCTTAAGTTTCCATATTCCATTGCTTCACAGAATGGGTTAAAAGGAGTGATTTTTTTTCCCCCATATACAAAGAATTAAATTTGCATGATAATTTCTGGATTTTGCAAAGTTAATCTATGGAACTGAGTTGGTTTTTTAAGTAAAGCACATCAGAGCCAGTTGACGTTAATAATGTGTTAGGCTTAACATTGGAACACTATTGTCTCATTCTCATTTTTATATTGTATATGATTATTTTACTAAGGAACTACATTGTTGTTAAGTGCTGTTGAGTCAGTTCCGACTATAGCAACCCTGTATAGTGTTTCTGAGGAGCAGCTGGTGGGTTTGAACTGCTGACCTTGCAGTTCAAACTGACTTTGCAGCCTAGTGCTTTATTCTTCAGCACCACACCAGGACTCCAGGGGACTATATGGTATCTGTAGTAAAGGTACCAGAAGAAGGAATCCTATAGAGTTTATGGTGCATGCACATGCCAGACATGTAAGTTAGAGTTCAAGTACATTAAACAAACATTCTTTATACACCTACATCTTATCAACTGTCTTGTTACCTGAAATTTCACATTTATGACAGTATTTTAAATCTACTACCCAACTATTTTGCACATTATCAACATGGGGATTATGGCAGCAATGGCCAAGTAACATCCTCTTCCTCTAGGAGCATCTCCAGGTGATCTCCAGAAAGCTGGGCCATGCTGCCCCTTTCCCTCTACTCTCTTCTGCTGTCAGAGGCACTGCATCCGGTTGAGTGCTTGTCAGTATCTAGCCAGTTAATGCCTGTTCTGGATTTCCATCTCCTATGTGGTCTGAGGCACTGCAGCCCAAACTTTGTTTGGGGTGGAAAAGAAAGAAAGAGGCATTGGCGAGGGTGTTTGGAAGAAATGAATACAAGTTTAATGGCATCCTATAGTGAGCTGCATTGTGCTGGATTCCTCTGCCTGGGTTGGGATAGGTGTATGGCCAGGTTCTCAAAGTCTCCTTCTATGCAGGAAGACTTCTATCCATAATTGGATTCATCACAGACATGAGCAAATCAGTATATTTTTTAAATTAAAAAAACAAAACAAAAACAACTAGAAACCTCAGACAATAGATGGTCTGAAAACTGAATAAAAAATAAGTCCTCCTCCTTTTTCACCAATTTTCACATAACAATTTTCGCATAGTGACCTGGTCTTTGGAATCTAACCATGCCAGGAAGTGAGGCGTGAGTGTCAAGTAGGTGTTAAGGATATAAAGATCAATCTGGATTAATTTCTACTAGGAAAGATATGTAAACAAATAAATGAATATGATGAAATAATTTAATGAAATTTTAGAGACAGAAATAGTTCTGAACACAAGTGAGTAATTATGGCTTCTCTAAGTGGGGTTTAAAGGATATGTAATAATATATCATCAGGCAATTACAAATTAAGGAAGGGCTTTCCTGATAGAAGGAACAAGATAAAGATACAGAGAAGTGAAACACCAAAATGTGGGTTGTAACTAACAAATCATTCAGCTTGTTTGAAGTATTAAGTGATAGGATGAGAGTGGAGCTAGCTGAAGCTGGAGACAGTCATGGGGAGTTTCATAATCCCTGTTAAGGAATGTGGCCATGGTTCTGTAGATGAGGGAGAGCGGAATCATCAAAGTTTTAAGCAGGGAAATGATGTGGTTACATTCTCAACTAGTTTAATTTTGGCCAAGTTGTAGGAGGGAGAATTGGAAAAACTAAAAATCTAGAGACTAAATGAAAGTGATAAGTTACTGATTCCATAAAATTTCAGTAAGGATAAGAGATGTGGAATCCATCTGTTACCATCAAGTATATTCCAACTCACTGTGAACCCTATAGGACAGGGTTAGAATTTCTTCTTAGGATTTTTTGAGACTAATTTTTTCACAGTAGCAGGCAGCCTCATCTTTTCCCCAAAGAGGTGATGAAGGAAGTAGAATGAACTGAATTTACACTGGACTGCTAACTGCAATGTCAGCAGTTGAAATCCAGCATCCACTCTGCAGGAGAAAGATGCGGCTTTCTATTTCCATAAAGATTTACAACCTCAGAAATCCTATACATGGTCACAATGAATTGGCAGTGGGTTTGGTAACCCATTGCATATAAGAGGTTGAGAGGGGAAGGAAAAAAGTAGCTAATTTATATAGAGTTCTTTGTAATAAAGAATGTCCTTGATAAACCTAACAGTATAGTTTTCAGTTTACATTCTTCTATATGCTATTACTCTACTTTGTAATGACTATTTCTTTTTTAAATTCTAGAATGTATTTAATTTCTATGGCGCTTATGTCGGCAGTACCCAGATTATCCCATTTCTAATTAAAAATAAAGGCATAACCCGGGCCAGAGTAGAGTTTAATCTGCAAAAATTTGAAGATTTCACCATGGAGTTGAAAAACAAATCTGGTATATGTTTTATTTTTTAATGGTATTATTATAAAAGTAAAGCCGTTTTAAGTTGTTGTAAGTTACAACTGGAAATAATTCTGTAAGTCAAGGACAATCATGCTTAAATTTGTTTAATTACTCAGTGTATATTTTTTAAATTTTGGTAAATACAGATATAACAAGAATTTGCCATTTCAACCTTCTTCACATATACAAATCAGTGACATTAAATTATGTTCATCATGTTGTTCAACCATAAGCCTTATCCATTCCCAGACTCTGGTAGCATAGTGGTTACAAATTGGGCTGCTAACCTCAAGGTCAGCAGTTCGAAACTACCAGCCATTCTATGAGAGAAAGATGAGGCTTTCTGCTCCTGTAAAGATTTACAGCCTCGGAAATCCTGTGCAGTCACTGTGAGTCAGAACTGACTCCATAGTACTTAACAACAACAATAAAAAACAAAAACTCAGTGCCCCCTAAGTACTGATTGATCCTTTCCCCTTCCTCCCATCAATCAACTCCCGATAAACACTAAAAAACTTTGGTCTCTATGCACATGGTTTTCTAGATATTTCAGATAAATGGGATCATACAATATCTTTTTTTAATGATTGACTTATTTCACTTAGCTTAATATTTCCAAGATTCATCTACATTATGACAAGCATAAAATACCATTTTTCTTTCGCATTTGGTTTATCCTTTTATCTGGTGAAGGACATTTAGGCTCTTTCTATTTTTTTATTCTTGTGAATAGTGCTAAAATGAGCATTGGTGTACACATATCTGTCTGTGAAACTATGTAAAGTCAATACGATTTAATTTTTAGAAATATATCAATATTCATATTAGAAAAGTTTGGTAATACAAAACATATCATTTTGCTTATTAATTGACTTAGTATATAAATGAAAATATAATTATTAATTTATAATTTAACTGCTCAAACATTTCAGATAAATGTCTTTGGAGAGCTTTCTGTAAAATTCATTTATATATTAGGTGTTTATTTTTAATTGTTGTTGTTGTCAGGTGCCATTGAGTCGGAACTGACTCATAGCGATCCCATGCACAGCAGAACAAAACAATGTCTGATCCTAGGCCAACCTCACTCCCGCCGCCACACTTGACGTCATCAATGATGCCACCTGGCTGATCCATCATGATGGGGGTCTTCCTCTTTTTCTCTGACCCTCCATCTTACCCAGCATGACATCCTTTTCCAGCGACTGTTCCCTCCTGACAATATGTCCAAAGTATGAGAGATGAAGTTTAGCCATCTTGGCCTCTAAGGAGCACTCTGGCTGCACTTCTTCCGAAACAGATCTGTTGGTTCTTTTGGCAGCCCATGGCACTTTTAGTATTCTCCTCCAACTCCACAATTCAAAGGCATCAATTGTTCCACGATCTTCCTTATTCACTGTCCAGCTTTCACATCCATATGAGGTTATTGAAAATACCATGGCTTGGGTCAGGCACACCTTAGTCCACAAGCTGACATTTTTGCTCTTCAACACTTTAAAAAGTTCCTGTGCAGCAGATTTGCCTAATGCCATACATCGTCTGATCTCTTGACTGCTGCTAAAATATGCATTTCTGTAATGCACTCCTTTGTTTCACTGGTTAAGGCACTGTAAGGCAAATATGATCTGCTATCTGTGTTTTGTAGATAGAGCCTTATATGAATACAACCCATTTGTTTACATATTGTCAGTGATTACTTTCATGCTATCCCAACAAAGTTGAATAGTTGTGACAAATATCATTAGGCTTGCAAAGACCTATAATGTTTACTATTTTGAACTTTACAAGGAAAAGTTTGCCAACCCTTGATTTAGCTATTTCTTCATCAATATCATCAAATCTCCATTGTATGAGTAAAGATGAATAAGATACTTCACATATTCTCAAGAAGTCTACAGTTGGTGTTATTAGTTAGGGTCTCTATAGTAGAGTGATGACTCACTCTGAAGGTTTAAATAAAGACAGTTTAATGAAGTAATTATTTATAGACGTATAGGTGGTGCTGGTAGTGTGCCGGCGATTTGATTCCAACTAAGAGCAACCCAGCATAGAGATTCTGAGGCTGTAAATCAACTTTTCTTGCATTTTTTTTTTTTTAAGAGAAAACAACAAAGAATGGAAGCTGCTACTACCACCTCCAGACCTGAAGGGACAAGAGAAGCTATCAAATAAAAGCATTTATTTCATGGCGTTGAAGCTATGAAATAAAAGCCAAGTGTTAAGAGCTATGTTGTTAAGTGTCTTCGAGTTGATTCAGACCCATAGGGACTCTGTATAGGGTTTCCAAGGACCAGCTGGTGAACTTGAACCTCCGACCTTGTGGTTCAAACTAACTTTTCAATCCAGTGCATTAACCAATAGTTGTTGTTATGTACCATGGAGTTGGTTCCGGCTCATAGGGACCCTGTGCAGGGCTTCTGAGGTTGTAAATCTTTACAGGAGCAGAAAGTCTCATCTATCTCCCGTGGAACAGCTGGTAGTATCGAACTGCTGACCCTGAGATTAGCAGCCCGATTTGTAACCATAATAGGTATAAAGAAATGCAGCATTGCTAGAAATGCAGTCCTGATAGTACCCTCTGATATCTTTCTTGTGCTTCCCAGTGGCTGAAGGTTAGTTAAGGGAGCCTGATCTATATATACTGTAGAGGTAGGAACAGAGCAGAGCAGAGGAGGATGGCTACCAATTCTAGGTAAGCAAATGGAAACCACCCAACACAATAGTGGACAAAGAATCAAGATATTGCCAAATGACATGATTGTTGTTGTTAAGTGCTGTGGGGTCGATTCTGACCCATAGTGACCCTGTATAGGGTTTCCAAAGAATGTCTGGTGAGCTTGAACCATCAACCTTGTGGTTCAAACTGACTTTCCAGTCCAGTGCATTAGCCCACAGCACCACACCAGGACATAATAGGTGCTGTAAAACCAGTTAATGCATATTGCTGAGCACATAATAGAGGAAATTAGCCCAAACTTGGAAATAAAGATATCTTGGAGAAGTTGACATCTGACCCAAATCTTGAAGAATGAGAAGAGTCTCATGCAAAGGGGATATTGGAAAGAATGTGAGTAAAGGTCTAGGAATGTTGTTCAGGATACCCAGAACATAGACAAGACTGGAATGGCAGGTGGGGCTCAGAGAATCAAGAGACTTTTATATGTCTATAGGTTACTGGTAGTGTAGTGGTTATGAGTTGGGCTGCTAACCTAAGGTCAGCAGTTTGGAACTACCAGCAGTTCTGCAGGAGAATATATATATTTAGAGAGATGAGGCTTTCTGCCCCCATAAAGATTTACAGCCTCAGAAACCCTATACAGGGCTGCTATGAGTCAGAACCAACTCCACGGCACACACCACCACCACCATAGGTTAGGCAGCCCCATTAAAGAAATTAAATCCGGGGAATAGTATGAATATTTTGTTTGTGTTTTACTGATTTTCTTTTTTGAGCAGTGTAGAGAATGGGTAGGGCTGGAAAAAAAGGTGTGGGAGTAAGGGAAGAAAGACCAAAGACAGAGACAGCAGTCAGAAGTTATGCCCATATAGGTGAGAGAGAACTTGGCCTCAGGAAATGATGCTGAGGATGGGAAGAAGGAAAGTAAGATACAGAGAAAATAGAAATGCTCTAATTTGGTGACCTAGAGGATGTGTGTATTAGAAAAGAAGAGGAAATAGCTGGAGGTTCCATTTATAGTTTATGGAAAATAGAAACAGGATACATTTAAATGTGTGGGCATATTGTGTCTAAGAGGAGGATATAGCCCAGGAAAGATAACAGTAGGAAGTTGAATATGAGTTCTTTATTCATCTTTTAAAATCTGGATTTTGAAATTTTAGTTGTTTTACCACTATTTTCCCTGACTGACTTTTTTTTATATTTACCTGTCTTGTTCAATGGACCACAGACTTTTCTTGATTATTCTGTAAGACTACGCTGGAAAATGCCTTCATTTCTACCTTTCTACATTAGTTCATGCCTCCATCTAGTCTACTGCAGCACCTCATTAAGTGCTTTCCCTCCCTCCAGGCTCTCTCCTCATACTAATTCCAAAATGGTCTTAAAAAAAATATCTCATCACATTTCTCCTCATCATAAAAATCTCTGATTTCCCATTAACATTAGCAGTGATTATCAGCAGCAGACTGTTGAAACAGTCTAGGAGACACATAGGTGATCTTAATAATTAGAAATGAAATATATGTATAATATGTCCTGAAAATATATTCTTTTATAATATCCTAAAGTTTTACTTATTTATGTTATTGTTTAGAATATTCACAACAAAACATTCACTGATTCAGTGTACAATTCAGGGACATTTATTACATTCTAAAACTTGTGCAACCATTTTCATTCTCCTTTTCTGAGTTGTTCCTCCCTTATTACCATAAACTCACTGATAGTTTCCTGGATAATCTTTCCATATGTTGTTGATAAGTGCCTTCGAGTTGGTTCCCACTCATAGTGACTTCCTCCTTTGCCTGAGTCTCCTTTTTCCTGTTGTTCCAGGTAAATAGAGACCAACTGTTGATTCTTGAGAATATTTAATTTTTAAAATACTTGTGATAGTGTCCATCTTTGACAAATTACACTTTGGTTTTTTACAAAGGCTTGATCAGTTCAGGATTCTTTGAGACAGTGACTGATATACTAGGACATGGTGCGGTCCACTTAGTATGTTTCTAGCCTGTCTTGCCTGTCAGAGCTCCACCTTTCTGCTGTAGCTATTATTATTATTATTGTTATTACTGGCTTCCTTTTAATCATAATGGGTTTCTCTTCTCCTGGCCTTCTATTTTGGCTGCCTAAGGAGCTCAGATAGTGTAGTGGTTACGAATCGGGCTGCTAATTTCATGGTTAGCAGTTTGAAACTGCCAGCTGTTCCACAGGAGAAAGATGAGGCTTTCTGCTCCCGTAAAGATTTGCAGCCTCGAAAACCCTGTGCAGGGTCAGTATGAGTCGGAAGCAACTCAACAGTACTTAACAACAACAAGAAGTCAATATATTTACAATACTTCGTAAGCTCTATTATATTGTTGCTGTTAAGTGCTGTCAATTCGGTCCTGACTCATAGCGACCCTGTTTAGGGTTTTTTGAGGGCCTGTTGGTGAGTTTGAATTGCCAATCTTGTGGTCCAGTGCTTATCCTATGTTGTTATTGTTAAGTGCCTTCGAGTCAGTTCTGACTCATAGTGACCCTGTATAGGGTTTCTGAGGAGCAGCTGGTGAAGTTGAACCATCAACCTTGCAGTTGAAACGGCTTTGAAGTCTGGTGCATTAACCCACAGCACCACACCACAAATTCTGCCTGTATTAAATGAATTTCTATGCATGTAGGTGCTCCATGAGGGCAAGGACCACACTTACAAATATTGTTTTTCTATAATCACTCAAGAAATATTTATTAAAAGTAGCTTGGATTTTTAGATTATATAAATTACAAGTTCATGTTGTTGTTGTTGTTAAGTACCATTGAGTCAGTTCCAACTCTTAGCCACTCTGTATAGGGTTTCCAAAGAATGACTGGTGAGTTTGAACTATCAGCCTTGCTATTCAAACCAACATTGCAGTCCAATGAATTATCATGCAGCGCCACACCAGGACTCCATAAGTTCACATATACTCCAAATATACTTATGAATATATTTCATTGTTTTATTTATGCATCCATTTTCATTATATTTTCTATAAACTCTCATTATGTTTCCATTCTAGGTGAGTATTCTTTGCTTTATAATATGGGTATTTTTTCTGCATTACAAATAATACTTTCAGAGATACATATTTAACAGTTCTTGTTGTTGTGGTTTAATAGTTTTAGCATACCAAGGGTGAATACAATTAAGTGGATTAAAGGAGGGTGGTCTGAGTTATTGAAGTTCATTTCCAGACAGGAGCAAAGGAAAATATTACATGGATAAGGAAAATGTTTTAGGGAGAAAATATAATTTTCAGAATTATGTAGATGAGAACAAAGATTGGACTGCAAAAAAAGTTCCATCTTTTAGGAGTTCCTTTTAGCAGTTTATATAATTGGTTCCATAACACATCTGTCAGTTTATCTTACAGTGGTGGCTTGTGAGTTGCTGTGATTCTAGAAGCTATGCCAGGGGTATTTTAAATACCAGCAGAGCCAACCACAGTGGACAGGTTTCAGATGAGCTTCCAGACAAAGACAGATTAGGAAGAAGGAGAAATGAACTACTTCCAAATATTTAGTCACTGAAAACCTTATGAATAACAGAGAAACACTGTCAGATATAGTGCCAGAAAATGAGCCTTTCAGGTTGGAAGGCACTCAAAATGCATGATGACACGAATGGAGTAAAGCCCGGGGGAGTAAAGTCCTTGGGACCTTCATTTGTTGATGGGGCACAACTCAAAAGGAAAACAGCTGTAAACATCCATTAATAATCAGAACATGGAATGTACGAAGTATGACTCTAGGAAAATTGGAAATTGTCAAAAATGAAATGGAACACAAAAACATCGATATATTAGGCAATAAATAGTAAGTTGAAATGGACTGGTAGTGGCCATTTTAAATCTGAAACCACATGATATACTATGCCAGGAATAACAAATTGAAGAGGAATGGTGTTGCATTCATCGTCAAAAAGAACATATCAAGATCAGTCATGAAGTACAACACTGCCTGTGATAGGATAATATCCATGCACCTACAGGGAAGACCACTATTATTCAATTTACACACCAACCACTAAAGCAAGTGAGGATGAAATAGAAGAATTCTACCCACTTCTTCAATATGAAATTGATCAAACATGCAATCAAGATGTATTAATCATTATTGGTGATTGGAATGCAAAGGTTGGAAACAAAGAGGAAAGATCTGTGTTGGAAAATATGGCCTTGGTGATAAAAATGATGCTGGAGATCGCATGATAGAATTCTGCAAAACCAGTGATTTGTTCATTTCAAATACCTTCTTTAGATAGCATAAGAGATGATTACGCACATGGACCTCACAAGATGGAATACACAGAAATCAAATTGACTACATCTGTGGAAAGAGACGATGGAAAAGCCAAAACAAGAACAGGGGCAAACTGTGTAACAGACCATCAATTACTCATATGCAAATTCAGACTGAAGCTGAAGTAACTGAAAACAAGTTCATGAGAGCCAAAATATGACCTTAAATATTGTTGTTGTTGTTGTTATGTGCTGTGGAGTAAGTTCTGACTCATAGCGACCCTGTACAGGATTTCCGAGGCTGTAAATCTTTACAGGGCCTGCGGAACAGCTGGTAGTTTCAAACTGTTGACCTTGAGGTTCATAATCACTGATTCATAACCACTATGCTACCAGAGCTCCTTATGACCTTGAGTATATCCCACCTGAATTTAGAAATCATCTGAAGAACACATTTGATACATTAAACACGAAAGACCCAAGACCAGAAGAGTTGTGGGATGACGTTAGGAACAACATACAGGAAGAAAGCAAAAATCAAAATGGATGTCAGAAGAGACATTGAAACTTACTCTCCAGCGTAGAGATGCTAAAGCAAACAGAAGAAATGAGGAAGTACGAGAGCTGAACAGAAAATTCAAAGGTCAGCTCGATAAGACAAAGTCAAATATTACAACAAAGTGTGCAAAGATCTGGAGTCAGAAAACCAAAAGGGAAAAACATGCTCAGCATTTCTCAAGCTGGGGAAACTGAAGAAAAATATTCAAGCCTCGACTTTTTATATTGAAGGATTCTCTGGGCAAATTATTGAATGATGCAGAAAGCATCAAGAGAAGATGGAAGGGGAGGTGGAGATGGGGACATGGAGAGAGGGAGCAGCTGAGGACTCTAGATTCATGAGAAGAGAAGGACTGAGAACTGGCAGCCAGGAGGCAGACTTGCAGAAGGTGCCCTTTGGTGGTATAAATTGGTATATATGCCTGAGTGTTTAAAAAAAGCAAAAAAGAGCTAAAGTGAAGAAAGAGAACTACTGTTATTGAATGGTACATGGAGGGGATTTTAATCATTGTAAGGAAACAAGATGTATAATTTGTTTAATATAAAACTGATGATCTGCCCTGTAAACTTTCACTCAATTCACAATAAAAACTTAAAAAGAAAAGAAAAGAATAGAAAGTACAAAATAAATAAATAAATAAATAAAGAATATATACAGTAAAATGTAAAATAAAAAAAGAAGATTGAAGCCACTGTACCAAAGGAAATGGTTGATGTTCAGCCATTTCAAGAGGTAGCATATGATCAAAAGCCAATAATACTGAAGCAGGAAGTCCAAGGTGCATTGAAAGAATTAGCAAAGAACAAGGCACCAGGAATTAATGGAATAAAAATTGAAAATTTTCAAGGAAGTGAGGCAGCACTGGAGGCACTCACTCATCTATGCCAAGAAATTTGGAAGACAACTATCTGTCCAACTGATTGGAAGAGATGTATATTTGTGCCCATTCCAAAAAGAGGTGACCCAATGGAGTGCGGAAATCATCAGACAATATCTCTGATAGCCTATGCAAGTAAAGTTTTACTAAAGGTAATACAGAAATGGCTGCAAGCATATATTGACAGAGAACTTCCAGAGGTTCAAGCTGGATTCAGAAGAGGACGTGGAACAAGGGATATCATTACTGATGTCCGATGGATCTTGGCTGAAAGCAGGGAATTCCAGAAAGATGTTTACCTGTACTTTATTGACTACGCAGAGGCTTTCGATTGTATGGATCATAACAAGTTATGGACAACACTTCAAAGTATGAGTATTCTTGAACACTTAATTGTGCTCATGAGGAATCTGTACATGGACAAAAAGGCAGTTGTTCAAGCAGAACATGGGGACACTGAATGGTTTAAAATTAAGAAAAGTGTGCGACAGGGTTGTATTCTTTCACCATACTTATTCAACCTGTATGCTGAGCAACTAATCTGAGAAGCTGGGTTCTATGAAGAAAAACATGGCATCAGGATTGGAGGAGGCAGACTCACTAACAACCTGCAATAGGCAGATGATACAATCTTGCTTGCTGAAAGTGAAGAGGACTTAAAATACTTACTGATGAAAATCAAAGAGCACAGCCTTCAGTATGGATTGCATCTCAATGTAAAGAAAACAAAAATCTTCACCACTGGACCAATAAACAACATTCTTATCAATGGAGAAAAGATTGAAGTTGTCAAGAACTTGATTCTTCTTGGATCAACTATCAACAGTCTTGGAAGCAGCAGTCAAGAGATCAAATGATTCATTGCATTAGGCAAATCTGCTGCACAAGAACTTTTTAAAGTGTTGAAGAGCAAAGGTGTCAGCTTGAGGACTACGGTATGCTTAACCCAAGCCATGGTATTTTCAATAACCTCATATGCATATGAAAGTTGGACAGTAAATTAGGAAGACCATAGAAGAATTGATGCTTTTGAGTTATGGTGTTGAAGGAGAATATTGAAAGTGCAAGGGCCGACAAAAAAAACAAAAAATCCATGTTGGAAGAAGTGCAGCCAGAGTGCTCCTTGGAGGCCAAGATGGCCAAACTTCGTCTCTCATACTTCAGACATATTGTCAGGAGGGACCAATCCCTGGAGAAGGATATCATGTTTGGCAAGGTAGAGGTTCAGAGAAATAGAAGAAGACCCCCAGTGAGATGGACTGGCTAAGTGGCATCATCAATGGGCTCAAGCGTGGCAACAATTGTGAGGTTGGCTCAGGATCGGCCAGTGTTTCGATCTGTTGTGCATAGGGTTGCTATGAGTCAGCACCAACTTGAGGGCACCTAACAACAACAACAACAACAATTGGTTATAGTTTTTGACCCTGAAGTTTGCATTAATGTAGGACAATTGCTTCTGTATCCTTACCAAATGACACTGTTTGTGGAATGATTCATTTTGTTTATAAATTACCTCATATATAAAATTGTTATTGTTTTCTTTGCAGACCCCTTGAGTTTCAATCTTCATTGGAGTGAGAGTCTTCCAATTGTGTTTGGACCTAACATTAAGTCATTGACCTAACATTCAGTATGACTGAGAAAATCTTCTTGAACTTTTGAGTTTTGGCTTATGGTTGACCTTTCCAGTTTTGCTGATATATGTTTATTCCAGATTTGGATATCAGTTTTACTGGTTAATATCTTGCTATTAAGAGATATGCTTTATCTAATAACCTTTTAAAGTTCTGTGCAGATAATCAGTAATGCTTACATGTTGTTACTTTCTCTCTCTCTCTCTCTCTCTCTCTCTCTCTCTCTTTCTCTCTCTTTCTTTCTTTCTTTCTTTCTTTCTTTCAGCAGAAGTTGAAGACTCTGGAGTTCCCGACATATATTCTTGGGAGCTAGAGCAAAAGACAACTTTGGAATGTGGTCTAGCTTTTTCTCCTAAAGAAGTAAGTTCATAATATTGGAGTGTAGTGGGATTGTGGATAATTCCAAACAAGAAACTGTCAAACATCCCCTAAATTCTGTTTGTAGTGGATCTTGTCCTAACTTGTGAGCTTGCCTGTGTATGTTGTTGATGTATGCCATTGAGTTGGTCCTGTAAAAGGTTGAATTTAGTGAAAGCAGTTCATGAGTTAGAATTGTACACTTTGTGGTTACCAATCCAGTGCTTATCCTACAGTGCCACACCAGTGCCTGAATACACACTCTTTAATTTATTAAAATGATTGCTACAGGTCTCTTGCCCGTGCTTGTAAGGTGCTTCAGGAAGTGAAGAGAGCACACAAAATGAACATATGGACTCTTTTATGCTGTCTAGAAAATTCAAGATTTGACTTACTGTGAAGGAGAGGAAAGGTTAAACTAACCCAAAAATCACTTATATTTGAGGAGGGTGTGCGTGATGTTCTTGCAATCACTAACTGAAATTACCAAGCACATTCTGTGAAGATATAAATAATCAGTATCTGCTGTGATACTGATTATTTTTATGTCCTCTTTTTGTTTAATGATTTAAAAAGAACAAAAATAAAACAAAAGCAACAACAAATAAACAAATACAGTTAAATGGGGAAAAACCTTGGTTTTAGTTTGGTTCAGTGTAAATATTTGGATTCTATGTATTTGGATATTATATTTTGAAACTGGAGTCCTGGCATGGTGCTGTAGGATAATGTGTCAGACTGAAAAGTCAATTTGAACTGCAAGGTCAGTGGTTCAAGATCACCAGCTGCTCCTTGGAAGCCCTATACATGGTTGCTATGGGTTGGAATCAACTCCATTTAACCACAACAACAATGTTAAAGAGTTGAAACTATCGTATTTTAAACTTTGATGCATCCTTCTTATCCTCATTTTATTCTAGATTTTCCAGTAGTAGTCTAATAATAGGCAAATGCGTAGTGGATACGAATCGGGCTGCGAACCTTAAAGGTCAGCGGTTCGAAACTACAAGCCGCTCCGCGGGAGAAAGATGAGGCTTTCTACTCCCGTAAAGATTTACACCCTCGGAAACCCTGTATAGGGTCGTTATGGGTCGGACCCGACTCAATGGCACTTAACAACAACAACAACAACATCCCTTTCATTCAAAAATTATATTATATTGTTTATCATTTCCCGAACAATGTCAAATTATTTCATTGTTTTCTTATTCCTGATTTCCTGTGAAATAATTCCATGTCTTAAACTCATGTTGGGAGATATCATGCTATTTCTAATTTACTAAGTGTTTATCAGGAATAGATGTGAATTTTTGTCTGTTCAAATACCATTGTGCCATCAATTGTATTATTTTTTAAATCCGGAAAATAGTATGATGACATGTTGTTGTTGTTATGTGCCTGTGGAGTTGGTTCCGACTCATAACGACCCTGTACAGGGCTTCTGAGGCTGTAAATCTTACGGGAGCAGAAAACCTCATCTTTCTCCTGCGGAACAGCTGGTGGTTTCGATCTGCTGACCATGAAATTAGCAGCCCGATTCGTAACCACTACGCTACCAGAGCTATGATGACATAGCTCACCATTATATTAATAGTATTAGATCACTTTTGATACACATCACAATAAATATATGTTTATTTAAGGAATTCAATTGTAGTGGACATCCATGAGCATTCTTCTCTGGTCATTTGTTCTACTATTGCTCTTGGATGCTTAGAATTGGAATCAGTACAGCAAAGTATGTGCATTTTAATTATTGGAGTAAATTTAAATATTGGAGTCAAATTAGAGTCCTGGTGTGATATTGTACAATAAGCACCAGACTGCTAACTGTGAGATGTACAGTTCAAACCCACCAGCCACTCCTTGGAAACCCTATAGAGGGTTTCTATGAATTGGGACCAACTTGCTGGCACACAACCTCCACCATTACCAAAGTTGAACCTAATAACTTTATATGATTCAGCTCTTCACTTTGTTTTGAAACTTTTCAAACTGCTATTATGGACTCTATGAGTATAGCATGCTTTTGTTAGGTGCCATCGACTCATAGCAACCCTATATACAGTAGAACAAAACACTGCCTGCTCCTATGCCGTCCTCACAAAGCACTCAGTGTGTGTGTGCCTTTGAAACCATCACTGCTCGTTGTCATGATCTTGAAGGTTCATGTATGCTAGCAATACTATTATTATTCCTTTTCTCAGGTTTGATGCATTTGCCATTCTTCCGTATTTTCCTCTCCCCATCTCTAGGCTTTTACCAAGGAAGTTACAGTGTTGATACTCCTAAAATGATTTTTAAAATAAGTAATGGAATGTTTTATTTATTTTTTTGAATACTTAAATAAATTATTTGGGCATTAGAAAACATAGTTTTGATACTGTTTCTTTCCTTTTTTAAAAATAAGTAGTTTAGCATGAAATGCAGTAAGGACTTTCTAAAGTTAAATGCCTTCAAATCGATTCCAACTCAAAGTGTGCCCCGTGTGACAGAGTAGAGCTGCCCCATTGGGTCCTCTAGGCTGCAGCCTTTATGGGAACACATTACAAGGTCTTTCACTTGTGAAGCTGCTAGGCGGGTTCAAACTGCCACCCTTTTAGTCAGTAGCCTAGCCTAGTGTTCAATTGTTGAACCATGAGGGATTCTTAACTTTCTAGTATCTATGGAAATATTTTAGCATTGTTTTAATTTCCACTCCATTTTTAGCTCTTTTATAGATATTTATTTTTTTAATTTAAAATTTCTTATGTTGTCAAGTACCGTGGCGTCGGTTCCGATTCATAGTCACTCTGCACGGGGTTTCTGAGGCTGTAAATCTCTACGAGAGCAGAAAGCCTCATCTTTCTTCTGCGGAACAGCTGGTAGTTTCGAACTGCTGGCCTTGAGGTTAGCAGCCCTATTCGTAACCACTATATAATACACAATGCTGCAATTTGGGACAGGAGCCACTTCAAAGTCCTGCAACCTCTCCTTTCTTCAATTTGAATTCCTGAGCTCAGTGTGAGGAAGGAAATTCACAGTTAGAATGCAAGGGTTTAGACCATTACATTTTCCAAGTGAACTGTCTGTCTTAGACGAATTGATCCGATACATAGGAGAATGACTATTAGGGAGAAAGGATAGTTAAGCATTTCATTTCAATGAATAGAATAATCTCATAGTAAATTTCCTATTTATCCCTAGGAGTCTCTAGTTGACACAAAGAGTTAAGCACTTGACTATTAGTCAAAAGATAAACAAAAGATAAAAGGTTTGTTGGAAGACAAAATGTCTCAGCCATGAAACTGAGACAGTTCTACTCTGTACACATGGCATCCCCATGATTTGAAATCAACTCAATGGCAACTAACTACAACAGCAACCTTTACCCATTATATAATTCATTCTTTGTGTTTTCTTTGCTTATGTATCTTTGTATCTCTAGCACCTTGAGGTGCCCTGGTAGCACATTAGTTAAGCACTCAATTCTTGACTCAAAGGTAGGCAGTACAAACCCAGCAGGTGCTCTGTGGGAGAAAGATGCGACAGACTGCTTCTGTAAAGATTCTCTGAGCTGGCAAGAGGATTCTGACGATATGACAGAATAGAACAGAATAGATCTGCCCCATAGGGTTTCCAAGGCTGTACATCTTTATGCAAGTAGACTGCCAAATCTTTCTCCTAGGGAGTGACTGATGAGTTCAAACTGCCAACCTTTGGTTAACAGCCAAACACTAAATCACTGCTCTATATGATGAGCCCTGTTAGTGTAATGGTTAAAGCACTCGGCTGCTAACTGAAGGTTGGCAGTTTGAACCCACCAGCTGTTCTGTGGGAGAAGGATGTGGCCACCTGTTTCCAAAAAGATTAGTCTTAGAAACACTGTTGTTGTTGTTAAGTGCCGTAGAGTCGATTCCGACCCATAACGACCCTGTATAGAGTTTCTGAGAAGCGGCTGGTGAGCTTCAACCGCTGACTTTGCAGTCCAGCGCATTAAACCTCAGTGCTACACCTGAACTCCTTAGAGACATTGTGGGAGTGATACCCTGCCCTATAGGGTCACTGAGTCAGAATGGACTTCATGACAGCAGGTTTTTCTAGCACCTTGATTATCACCAAATGGTGGGAATCTACAGAGTGTCTGGCAATTATCTTCCTTTATTTGGATGTGGGCCTCAAATATCAAGATTGGCTCCTTTTTGCTGAAAACGTTTTGTGATTTCCTCAATACTGGACCACAGATTCTTTGTTTGAAAAGTAGAAGATTACCACTGTATGATTTTCTTCAGCTCTAAGTGTTTATTCTTCACTGACTCATCTGACAAGGTGGCTATATTCTTATGTTAATTTTTAAGCTGGATCACTAAAAATCAGAGCTAATGAATTATCTATGTTTAATCTTTCAATTTATAGACACTAAACTTTTCTCTTTCTGGTGTATGAATATTGACAAAAAATAGAGTTGTGTAATCAACACCAAAATCAATGTAGAGAAGAGTTCTATCACTTCTATCCCCAAATATTGGTTATGCACAGCAGAAGGAAACTTGTACCTAGTCCTGTTCCATCCTCACAATGGTGCTTTTTAAATTTCACCTACAGTACTCTGTCTAATCCAGGATCACAAAAATTTTCTCTTAAATTTTCTTCTGCATGTTTTATAGTTTTAGGTTTTATACTTAGATCTTTGGTCTACTTTGAGTCAATAAGAATTATTTTAATCAAATTATTTGATTATTTGATAAATTAATGTAAGAATTCATTTTGGCGTTGTAAGATAAGTACTGGACCACAAGATCAATTTGAACTACAAGGTCAGCACTTCAAACTCACTAGCTGCTCCTCGGAAACCCTATACAGGGTCAATATGAGTCAGAACTGACTGGAATGCACCTAACAACAACAGCAACAACAGCAAACATAAACCAAACCTTGTTTTGAAAAAAAAAGTAATTTCACTGTCACAAGACTATTTTCTGTTTGAAAAGATTTTCTTTTAACTCCTGATTTGTTAAATTGTTTTATGGGATATCTTCCAGCAAAGATAGTCACAGGTATGATGTTATTTTTGTCTCTCAGGTGACAACATATGAGTTCACCTTTCACGTTCGAGTTAATTTCATGGATGCTTCAGAAAATTACATTAAAGTACACTCATCAAGTTCTCAATCAATTTCAAAGACAGAACCACTTATCTCACCGTGCTATGTTCACGCAACTGGTATGTGTATGAAACAACACTCATATTGATAGAGATAGGCCAAAGATTTGCACTAAGGCAGCTAATTTTTTTTTTAATCAAAATATACCATTTATTTTTCAGAACTTAGAAATACTAAGACTTAAAATTGTCATGTGCTTTGTTTTTGTAGTACTTAAATTGTAAGTCTCTGAGATGAATTTTGATCAATAACAGATTCTATCGGACTATGTACTTGAAAAGAAGAATAATATGTTGAAGGTTTATCTACTCCTCCAAACATTCAAAGATAAAACTGATATACTATGAAACTCATATTTCTGAACTGTTTCAATTTTGTTTTATAGAAATCATTCGTACTTAATCATTTTTCATGAAAAACAAAAAGTATAGCATATACTGTATTTTTTTTGTATTCTGATATTAAGTTTCATTGTCTTTAATAGTAAATTAGTGATGTTTCTCATATCAATTAAAAATTGCATTTGCAATCAGTAAGAAATGTCTCATTAAAGTAAAACATACAAGACAGAAGTTTATTTCACTATCATGTCAAATCCAGACTTAGGGAATCTACAACTAATATTAAGTCCTGGTGGCATAGTGGACTGCAAGGTCGGAAGTTCAAACCAACAAGCCACTCATCGGGAGACAGATTAGACTTTCTGCTCCTGTAAAGCTTTACAGTTTCCAAAACCCTTAGGAGCAGTTCTACTTTGTCATATCGTTAGAATAGAGTCAATTGCATTGGGGTGGTTGGGTTTGAAGTTAAACTTTATTCCCCTTGTTTGAAGTTATATTGGTGGGAAATGAAATAACTTTTGTTTTCTGAATTACGTAGATTATTTCCCTGTAAAACAAATTACAATTTTCTTATTTGACAATTAAATTTAATATAGTAGCATTTTAGATTATTAGAAAATGTGTTGTTAGATGCCATTGAGTTGGTTCTGACATATACTGACTCAAAACCTGTATAGGGTTTCTGAGGAGCGGCTGATGAATTTGAACTGCCAACCTTTCTATTAAAACCAGCCTTTCAGTCTAGTACTTATCCTACAACGCTACACCAGGACTCCTATAGAAAACAAAAAAGTCATCTTGAATGACAATATTTAAAGTAAAATTTAAAAAATATTTTGAAATATTATACCTTTTTATTCCATATATTATTTTGTTATAAAATATACACAAATAATATACCAATTCAACAATTTCTGTGTATAATTTAGTAACATTTATTACATTCTTCAAGTTGTGCAAGCATTCTCACTATCCTTTTTTTCAAATTATTCCTATACCAATAATATAAATTAAGCTCCCTCCAAGCAAACATTTCTCCCTTCACCTTCCCTCCCATCTCTGGTGACCTTTGGTTTTTATACAGTTATTTATTTCATATAAGTGAGATATACATTGTTTGTCTTTGCTACAGACTTATTCCACTCAGCGTAATTTCTTTAAGGTACATCCATGCATTAAGACTTCATGTCTATTTATGTCTGAGTAACTGTTAATTGCAAGGTCAGTGGTTCAAACCCATCTGCCACTCCTTGGAAACCCTATACAGATCACTGAGTAGGAGCTAACTCCATGGCACTTAACAGCAACGATAACAATATTCTATTGTAGGCATATACGACACTTTGTTTTACCCATTGATTTGTTGATGAACATTTATGATGTTCCTAGTTTTTGACTGTTGTGAAAGGTATACTATGCATAATTTCTTTTTATATTTTGCTCTGTTAACTTGATGAATGGTCCATGTGAGCTTGGGAAGAACGTGTATTCTAATATTGGTGGGTAAAGTATTCTATAAAAGTCATGTGTTTGGGGCAGTTATCCATTTGTCTCATGTATTTTGATATCCTGTTGTTAGAAACATACACATTAAAGATTGTTATAGCTTCTTAGGGAATTTTCCCCTTTAACATTAGATTATGTTCCTCTTGATTCCTGGTACGTTTCTTTGCCTTGAAGTGTGTTTTGTTTGAAATTAATATAGCTACTTCCATTTGCTTATGGTATGATATCACAGTATATCTTTCTCCATCCCCTTGCTTTTAGTCTGTGTCCTTACATTTAAAGTAATTTTCTTGTAGAGGAGCTTCAAAAAGTTCGAGGAAAAATGGAATTGAAAGATACTGGGATTTTTTTAAGCCTCGTCATATATTCTTGTTTTTACCTACGCTAACAGTCTCTGTCTTTTAATGGATATATTATACCATTCACCTTAAAAGTGATTATTGATATAGTTATATTAATGACTATTTATGTAAGTTTTGATTGATTGTCTTTGTTTTATGTGTTTTTTTTTCCTGTTTTCCACTATTTTCTGTCTTACCTGATTGCAAGTAAACATTTATTTGATTCCATTTTCTCTTCTCTCTTACCCTATCAACAATACTTTTATTATTTTTTTCCTTGAATGGTTGTCATAGAGTTTTTAATATATGTTTGCAACTCATCATACCACATTATGGGGTAGTTCAGTTGTCTTATAACAAAGTATTCCTGATTCCTTACATCCTTTTATATTGCTATGAACTTTCTGCTCCCAGTAAACTGTTATTCTCTGTATCAGCCTGCTTGTCTCTCCATTTCCCAGCGTAGTAGATTTCCCTGTGATCACAATTTCTGATGGCTTTAAGATAAGTTATTTTCAGTTTCTTTAGTTTTTCTCTTGTGTTACAAGAACAGGAATGACCACCTCCAAGACCTTTACATGTCAGACTAAAAAACGAAGTGTAGCTAATTAAATTTTCACAAATATTACTGGATTTCCACAAAAGGTTGAGATGTCGAAATAAGACTTAATTAAATCATAGAACTTACCACGACTGAAGTTTAATGATGGTTGAAAAGATACAAGTAAAATCTGATGTGTATATAGTATTTCTTCCTGGAGTGGCTGGGATCTGTCAAATAAAGCTTCTAGAATTATCCTTATCTCTCTATTGAAAATTTATTTTAGTTTTGAATGATATTTGCAGAAGCAGTTCACAAAGAATGCCATTTTTGTTTGGAAGGGCCCCATTTTGTACATAGTCCCAGTGTGGTGCTGTAGGGTAAAGCACTGGACCACAAGGTCTGTTTGAACCAAGGCAACATCCATGGTTCAAACCCACCAGCTGCTCTTTGGAAACCCTATGAGTCAGAACCGACTTGATAGCACGCAACAACTGTAGGTAGAAAGATGGGAAATGTCTATATGATTAAAATGCTTCTCCTATCAGCTTGAAAATAATTCTCTAATATTGTCTTAAGGATGACTAAATTATTTACTTAAATGAAAGAACATTCTCTAATTGGTGAAGGAAAATGCCAAAACAAAGCTCTCGGTATAAAAGAAAACACCAAAGTTTTATTTTAGCTGATTATTTCCCAGTTGACAATATGTAAATGGGCAGGCCATCATATAAGTGTCCTTTTCTGTGCATGTACCATGACATTATCTTTTTTAATATTTGTCTCATGACAGATATCAGAAATTAAACAATGATGAAAACCATCTATATTTCCTCTCATACTGAATCCCCATACTTCATAATTCCAGTGTCGTAGTGAAAGCACTTGCAAGATAAGTTATTTTTTTCAAAGTAGAAATTGATTTCTTTTCAAGTGCTTACCATAATCCCGTAAACTTGTAAGACCCTTAAACTTTCATTAAGTATTACATATAGCTCATAGTCAAGTTTTAAGCAGTATCCGTTTCGCTGGTAGATAATAATATCTGCTCCAAGTCAGCATGCTTTTTTAGAGTAAACCCTATGCCTGATACTCTATAGAGAAACCATTTCCCTCCTAGAAGTTTCTTGTTCTATGTAGGAAATTTTATATTATATACCATGTATATGCTTTCCCTTTATTCTCATAATGTTTACTTCCAAATTTCTATTCACTTCTGTTCTTCAGGATTGATAAAATTAAAATACTATTAAAATGGCATAATTTTGAGAAGATCTACTGTGGAAATTATTTTAACACATTTTTTTTTTCTCAGCTTAGTATTAAGTATGTTATTGATGTTAAGTGCCATGGAGTTGATACCAACTCACAGCGAACCTGTATAGTTTCCAAGGAGCAGCAAGTGAATTTGAACCACCGACCTTGATGGTTCAAACTGACCTTGTGGTCCAGCGTTTATCCTACAGCATCACACCACCAGTTAGGTGCTGTAAAGTTGATTCTGTCTGGGGTTTTCAAAATAGAAATGAATCCTTTTTTATCTGTTTCTTGTTAGAAAGCATACTAAGAACTATTTGTGAATTTATTATATGCGATATTTTCCTTGTTCTCATAGCGTTGCCGTCACCAGTGATATTATCCACTACAGATATTTCATTTGAAATTCCTTTATATATTTTGGAGCTTAGCAAGAAAACCACAAGAACGCAAGTATGTATAGAGAAGTGTTGCATATTGTAGCTGTTTTGTGACAATGGTTTTGAGTTTACTAAGTTGATTATTATGTAGTATGTATAGTTTAAGCTGTTTCTTATGATTAAATTCTCCCCAAATATTTAAATTTATGCTAAACTGAGCAAGAATACTCGCCTATTTTGAAGAATATATTCATAGACGTAATTTTCAAAGAACAAAAGCACATATATGATTTTTATTTTATGCATTCATATTTAATAAGAATAATTAAAATATTTGGGATATAGTTCAACTACCCTACTCTCCTTATACAAATGGAAGTTATGATTTAAATTGATGTGAAATATGTACCATACCTATAAAGAATTATGGTAAGAATCAATGATAAAAAGAGTAAAATATCCAGCCCTAGAATAAAATATGTTCCTGGATGGCATTAGCAGTTTGTGCTCGACTGAATTTAAGATTAGTCGTTCAAACTCACTCAGCATGACCATTGAAGAAAAACCTGGTGATCAACTTCAGTCGACTTGCATAAAGATTTTAGCAAAGAAAACCTTATATAGCAGTTCTAATCTAACACACAGGAGTCACTGGGAGTCAGCATCAACTAATTAGCGATGATTCTGAGTCATCGGGATCCTATAGGAAAGAATAGAACTCCCCCATGCAGTTTCTGTGGCACTGTAAGATCAGCACTGGACTGAGAACTATAAGGTCTGCAGTTCAAACCCACCAGCTTCTCCATGGAAACCCTCTATAGGGTCACTATGAATTGAATCGAATGAATGGCACTTAACAACAACAACATTTATGGACACAGACAAAGTGGCTGATGGGTTCGAATTGCCAAACTTTTGGTTAGCTACTGAGCACTTTTACCATTGTGCCACCAGGGATCCTTGATGAAAGAAATATTTAATGAAAACATTTAGCATTGAACCCATAAAACAATAGCTAAGTGTTATATGAAATGATATTTTAGGTTTGTTATTGTGGATTTGCCTTGCCCAAACTGGTGTAAGTTTTTTAATATTCCCTTAATTTCTGGCACTAAAAATATGTTCCAAGCTCTTATTTTCTTTGTTCCAACTCTACAATTAAGATTTTCTCCAAGTCTAGTTCCTTTTATGGGGAAATGGTACTTAGAAACTAAGATCCTGGCATGGGGTGTGCTAATTGCTATTGGGGTGACATGGAGTATATGCTCTTTCAGAAAATAGAGCTAGTAAGCATGCATGGATATCGATCCATGTATAAACCAGAGCAGGGTCACTACCATGGAGTCAACTCCAACTACTATCTGTCTAGCTATCTGTCATCTATCTTTCTATCTATCCATCTAGCTACTTGGGTCAATACTAATGTCTTTAATTCAGCAGCACAGGGTTTATTCCAGTTCTTCCTCCTTGTCCATTTAAACTTTTTTTTTTTTTTCTGATAGTGAGAAACTTGACTCTCATTTGCAATTTATTTATTTGTTCAATTATAGTATGCAGCTAAAGAAGTTTCAGAATTTCTAACTTTTAACTCATTAGAAAAGGAGCTTTGGTAGCATAGTAGTTATGAATCAGGCTGATAACCTCAAAGTCAGCGATTCAAAACCACCAGCCATTTCGTAGAAGAAAGACGAAGCTTTCTGCTCCCATAAAGATTTACAGCCTCGGAAACCCTATGCAGGGTTGCTATGAGTCAGAACTGACTCCACGGCACACCACCAGCACCTCATTATAATGGCTAGCACTTTTATCAAATAAAGTACATTGAACCTCCCGAACCCAGAGACAGAAAACTATGACACCAGAGGAGTAGCCGAAGAGTGGCGCGTAGCACAGCAGAGCCAAGAACCAGAGCACCAGATAGACTGGTGGGCTTCCCAGTGTATGGAGCAAGTAAAGTTTAGTGCCTTTGGGCAGGAGGCTTACTTGTAGAATGTGGTTGTTGTTGTTGTTAAGTGCCTTGGAGTAGATTCCGACCCATAGCGACCTAGTAAAGGGTTTCCAAGGAGCAGCTGGTGAGCTTGAACCACCGACCTTGCAGTTCAAAAGGCTTTGCAGTCTGCCGCATTAACCCACAGCGCCACACCCCTCCCGCTTAATTGGGGAGCTAGAGCCGAGTGCCTTTGGGTGGAGGCTTATATAGGAATTAAGTACTCTTTTGGTATTATTAGCATACCTAGTAGAGCTTTGTAACATTGTCAGAGTAGGGCAAAGGCCAGTCCTCGGGGCTGAGAGCCAGAGAAAGACTCTGCCTGACTGGAAGAACTGCGCTCTAACATTTCTGACTCTGAATTGTACCCTGTTAACTTCCCTAATGAAACCCTTATCTGTGAGCATGGTATCTGAGTCCTTTGTGACCATTCTAATGAATTATTGAACCCAGCTGAGTAGAGAGGGCTGTGGGATGGATGATTGCTGCCATTTTTTGGTACCAATGTAGCAGTTTTGTTCGCCTCTCTTAGTTGCATTCCTAGCAGCAGTTTTCTGCCATCACCATTGACTGTTGCAGGGACCCTTGCAGGCCTCTACCTATCTTCAGTTTTACAGCCTTTGACCCATGGTACATCTCTTTTAGGGGCCTCTTCACCTCCTCTCTCTCTTTGCTTCTTCTCTCTCCTTGCCTCTCTTGCCTTTTCTTCTTTGTGTTTGTCTTCCTTCTCATTCTGCCTGCCAACCAGAGTGGGATTAGTTGCATATAAGAGTATGAGCATATTCCTTGTCAATGTCAAGGTATGACCTTCTCACCAGAGTCACAAATTAATTCCCTCTTGGTAGGCCATAGTCACTTCATTTGTATAGTAGGCTATAATTTCTTCATTTGCATGAGTATATTGGTCATTCCCTACAAGATACATAAAATAGAACAACTATAGGGTAGGCTGCAGTCCAGGGCCAGACAAAAAATATCAAATATCAAGTTGTTTCCAGATTATCCAGGAAATGTCAACCAATTTAGATAAAAATAACAAACCTTCTGAGGTAGAAAAACTTGGGCAAAAGTAATTCCTCAGGGTTTAAGGGGAAGTCTTTCAAGCTGTTTTTCCAAAGAACCAAGGTTCTTGTAAAAGGTCACATAAAGAAGCTAATTTCACCTCATTGGGTCACATGTTAGTTCTATATTTGACTTGTTGAGAAATCACCAAATTGTTTGCATTCCTACCAACAATGGATGAGGGTTCCGATTTCTCCACATTCAGTTTTTTCTACTTATTTATCCATTGATTTTTTTTATTATAGTCAGGTTGTATCTTATTGTGGTTTTGATTTGTATCTGTGCAGTCTTTTTGTAGTCAACTGCTCCTCCTTCCATCAATATTTAGAAACCACAGATTTTTTTTTTCCATCTCTGTAATTTTCTTTTCCAGAATGACAGGTCAATTTAATAATACAATATGTAACCTTTGGGGGTCTGACATTATTCACTTAGAAACATGTATTTAAGATGCAGTCATGTGTTTGCATGAATTAATAACCTCACTTATTTTACCACTGAATTTTGTTTCATTGTGTGGGATGTACCACAGTCAGAAGAAATCTTTTTTTTTTTCTTCCAGTTTTGTTACTTGTATGTTATTTGTATGTTACATTTACATACAAATATATGCTTTTGTGTGAACATAATTTTCGATTCACTTACGGTATGGATATGTACCTAGGAATGGCATTATTGTCATATGATAGTATATGTTTAACATTATAATAAACTACCAAAAGGCCTTTCAAAGTAAGTGACCTACTCTCTCACCACCAATGATTGGATTCCTGTTACTCTGCATTCTCATAAGGAGCATAGGTGCTTTTACTTTTTTTTTAACCACAATCCCTATCCTCTGTGTGTTTTTCATAGTCATTAATAGGCTATGAACATATTTGAGTGTCTCTTTGTTTGCCTACCATAATTTTTAAGACATTATTATGAGCATGTCTAATAGTTATATTATTTATATTTAACAATCATAATATTTATCATTTACATTCAATAATAATATTATTAGCATCGTTTTAAAGACATTATTATTAGCATGCTTAATAGATTAGTTTGGCATATAAGCCCATCAAGTTGCTATGGTATTACAAACAAGTAGATTGCATATTATAATTTGTATAAATGGCTTCTGTTGTATTTTTGTGAGCAGGAAATTCTCTTACATAATATTTCCAAAAAAGATATTCAATGGCATTTGGATCTTAGTGACACTGGAAAACTTTTCAAAGATGGTACCTTCAGGTTGAGTGCTGTGACTGGACATCTGCAACCAAAGGAACGATACAGCATTTCCATATATTTCTCACCAAGTAAATACATTTTACTATATTTACTATTAAAATTTTAGTTTGTCTTTTATATATTTTATCCTTTATACAAAAGTTTAAATTATTGTTTATATGTTATTTAAACAGTTGTAAGAAGTTTCTTATTAGAATTTTATGGTAACCCTTCTCAAAAATGACTCTCAATGATGATCCTCAGCTACACAAGTGTATTTATGTCCTTTTGTCATCCTTTCCCACATTGAACAAGGATGATATATGATCTCTGAGAGATTGTGGATGTGATGATAGGACTACCGAGACTAAGTCATAAAAAGGCTTTGTAAAAAGCTTCTGGCTTGTGCTCGTGGGTTTGGGAAACTGACCAGCGTATCTACTGATCTGTCTGTCCATTTTTGCTCTGGCGTTTAAAAAATTACAACAATTTTATAGTACAAGGAAACTTCAAAAATTCATGGAAAAAATGGAATGAAAAAGTTATGGATTTTTTCCATGAACTTTATGGAACCCTCTCATAAGTGGTATGCCAAATTGTTTCTCATTAAACATCTATTGCATTTACTTTTCTAGATGAACTGAAGCTTGCTATTTTCAGTTTGCATAAAACAAGAAATATCTTGGGTTTGCTCCTTCAAATACTATGTTTTTCTAGTTATTAAAGTTTTATTTTATATGTACCAGTATTGTGAATGAGATTTTTCCACTGCTCTTTTGAACTTGCTATTGCTATACAAAAGGAAAATATTTATAGTTTTGTTTGTTCTTTGGTTCTTTAACTGAACTTTTCTGATTAGTTATATAAGTCTTTTTTTTTTCTTCTTTCAAATATTATTCTTTCAAATATTATACTGTTTTTAAGTAAACAGTTTATCAACCTAAAATCATAGTAAGTTATAAATTTGTTTCATTGCTAATATTGGTGTTGTTAAGTGCTGTTGAGTCGGTTCTAACGCATAGCGACCCTGTATATGGTTTCTGAGGAGCGGCTGGTGACTTTGAATTGACATGCTTGCTGTTCAAACTGACTTTTCAGTCCAGTGCATTATCCACAGTGCCACCTCAGGACTCCCTTGCAGCTCATGTTCATGCCTTTTTCCTTCCTCCTCCTTGCCCTGTTCCTCCATCTTTTTCCCCTTCCCTTTCCTCATTGTCTCATTGATTGCACATGGTTAGGATATCCAAAATAATCTTAATTTTTTTTTGGTGATATTAGGCATCCTAACTTGTTCCAGATCCTAAGGAATACTGAAATGATTTCAAAATTAATGAAAATGCATCACTCATTTAAAAAAACCGAGTCATTGAAGAGAGTTCACTTTAAGGACTATTTAAAATGTGTCATATGGCTAAGGGATCTCTACAATGTTACCAAAGCAATTTAATTCTAGTATCAAAGGGAAATCATTATTATTGCTAGGACAAGGAGAGGGGAACTATCAAAATATGGGTAGTGAGCTGCCTTTATAGGAGAGGTCAAACAGAAGCTGTGACTGTAGAAGAAAGAAGCCACTGTCAACAGATAGCTTTTCAGTGAGGAAACTAGGCAGGTTAGGTGCGGGGACAACAAGAAATGAAGATTCCAGTTTCTGTATATTCTCACTAGCCTTGCTTATTTTGTGTCTGTTTTAAAAGTTATTCTGGTGAGTGTGAAGTGGTATCTCATTGTAGTTTTCATTTTCCTAATTCTAAGGATGTTGAGCATTTATATATTGTCTTCAAAGAAATGTCTATCATTTCACTGAGTTGTTTGTCTTTTTGGTATTAAAATGTACGTGTTCTCTGTATATTCTGGACACAAGTCCCTTATCAGGTATGTTGTTGTGTTGTTGTTATGTGCCATGAGTCGGTTCCGACTCATAGCGACCCCGTACAGGGTTTCCGAGGTTGTAAATCCTTACGGGAGCAGAAAGCCTCATCTTTCTCCCGCAGAACAGCTAGTAGTTTCGAACTGCTGACCTTGCGGTTCGCAGCCCGATTCGTAACCACTACGCTACCAGAGCTCCTTTTTATCAGGTATATGATTTGAAAATTTTTTTCCCATTTTGTGCTTTATCATATCAGTTTTTGATGACGTCCACTGAAGCAAAAATGTTTAAAATTTTGATGGATTATAATTTATCTACTTTTTTCTTAATATCCTACGAAAGGAAATAGAAAGATTTACCTCGAAATTTTCCTCTCACTAAAATGTAATTTTAACTCTTACATTTAGGTGTGTGGTCCATTTTGATTTAATTTTTGTCTATGGTGTGAGGTAGGGCTCTAACTCATTCTTTCATATGGGCATGTCCAGTTGTTTGAGTACCTATTTGTTGCAAAATCTATTGTTTCCCTAGTGGAATATCTTGTTGAAAATCAATTGACCCTAAATATAAGGGTTTATTTTATGGCACATAATTCTATTCAATGTATATATTAATACTTATGCCAGCCTCACAGTATTTTAAATAACATAGTTTTGCAGTAGGTTTTGAAATCTGGAAGTGAGAGTCCTCCATCTTACTTCTTCTTTTTCAAGGTTGTTTTGGTGATTCTTATTTCCTTGTTCTTATTTACATGTGAATTTTATGATTAACAAGCTATTTTCAGCACCACAACAATAGTACAGCACATAATAATAGCGAGTGTTGACTTTTCAAATCAACTGTGGTGTACTGCCATTTTAGGAATTCTACATTTTTAAAATTACTGTGCATGAGAAGTGTACTTTTAAACAACTTTCAATGAACTTTTGTAGTTTTTGTATTTTTTTTGTTAATTTTTCCTACATATTATATTCTTTTTGATATTATTGCAAATAAATTTGTTTTCTTAATTTTGCCTGTTCACTATTATCAAATATAAGTGAATAGATTTTTATATACCTTCTACATGCAATTGCTGATCTTATTCATTAACTTTGATAGATTGCTTAGAATTTTCTAAACGCAAAATATTGTCAAATATGTTTGTGTTGTTAAGTGGTGTCGAGTTGGTTCTGACTCAGAGCAACAGTGTCTAGGGTTTCTGAGGAGCAGCTGGTAGGTTTTAACTGCTGACCTTGTGGTTCAAACTGACCTTGTGGTCCAGTGCATTATCCGGCAGCGCCACACTAAGACAATGATAATTTTACTTCTATTTTTTTCCCCCTAATCTGAATCCCTTTTGTTGGCTTTTATTGCTTAATTATCCTGATTAGTTCTTCCGGTGCAAGTGGCCACAATGGGAATCCTGTAGATTAATAATGCCTTTTAATGCATAAGTTCCTTTTCTAGTCATTTTATGTGTTCAAGGTGCAAATACAATATCTTATTTTCTTGTGTGTATTTTCTCTAGTACTCATCTGTCATGATTAGCAAGCATTTCATCATCTTCCTCTCCATCCTTTCCCTCCTTTCTTCAGTCATCTTCCATTTTCCAAGGATCTCAAGCTTGTTGGAACAAGTAACACATTTCTTATAGAGAATACAAGAGGTATTGTTGAGTTCTGAGTCCATTGCTTTTGGTTCTGGCTCACAGTGTCACTTTTGAACATGGTCCTAAATCGCCAAGTAAAATCTCATCTTCATCTGTGGTTGCTCTGATCTCTAGCAGGTCACACTGGTGTCCTGTGTTTGGTTTATAAGATTTCAGCTTGAATTTACATTCACCATCTCACATTTTTCTCCCTCTGGAATATCATGCTATGAATTTGAAGCTGAAAGGACACTGGCTACTTACTGTGATGGAACCTGTCTTCCAGGACCAGCCTTTAGCCTCTTAAGTTGAGCTTTGTTCTCCAACACAAATGGCCTTTCCATCATAGTGAGTTGTCACATGGGATATTCCTGTCTTTTCTTAATTGGGTGAAATTGGTCAGTTGACGCTGGCAGTCTTTTGTAAATTTCACAATCTGGTGGAATGGAAATAGGAACCTCAGGGAAGAAGTAGAACAGCTGTTATCACACGGAGGGGATTGCAATCATTTAGATGAAACAAAGTATATGAATTGCGGATTGTAAAACTAATGATGATGTCTGTAAACCTTCACTCAATTCACAATGGAAAGTCAAAAATAATCTGAGTGAAAACACATTCCTTTCATTTCAACACATTGCTTTTTCTGAAGTTCTCTGGTCTACTTATGGCCTTATGGTAATGATCTGACCTCATCTTCATGCTGAATATACTAAAAGGATGAGCAGGTTCTATTAAGGCACAGAAAACAACCAAAAAAGAAAGTAGAAATCCTAGCCAAAGATAAATTTTTTTCCTCATAATAATTCAAATCTACTTTAAGGTGACTTGCTCTGTTGGTACGGCTGCACATTAAAATGTTTTTATTTTGGTAGTGTCTCATTGCTTGTCTGATGTTCCACTGCAGTCTGAATCGATAGTCTGAGTAATCTATTGGGCTCCACTGATAGGTACTTTCGTAGTATAGTTTAATGTTTGCTGATGTTTAAAATCATGTAAATTTTGTGTGAATTAATCTAAAACCCTTTCCTTTTTCTTCCTTACTTTTTTCTTCTTTCCTTCCTTTTCATTAGAGTGTCACAGAAAATATTCGGTGGCTATTCCTATACGTTTAAATGATAACCCAGTTTGTTACCGAATATTCAATATTACTGGAGAAGTAAAATCACCTAAGTTACTGTTTGATCCACCATTTGTATTTTTTACACCTGTACCTCTGGGCATAACAACTGTGGTGGATATCAACATTTTACCTCAAAACTATTTCAGGTAAGTATTAATACTCCCCATTTTTATATGCTCTTTTTGTTTGTTTATTTGTACTGGTGTTACCTGGGTCGTGATTACTGATTGACTGGTTTCTACAGTTAGAAAGAACAATTAAAACATTTTACTTTAAATTTGAATAAAATTTTATAAAGCCATCTACTTTTTATCTCATAGGTATTACATTTTCTTATGAAAAATTTGGTGTGTCTTTCTTCACTATATAAAAGGCAAGAATGGAATGTATTATTTTTCTATTTCTGTGTAACACATTTGCAGTCCAGATGTGATGCTATAGGATAAACACTGGACTGCTAACCAGAAGGTTGGTGATTGATACCACTCTTTGGAAACCCTATGAGTCAGAACTGGCTGAACTGCACTTGACAGCAACAATAACAGCAACAATGTGACATATTACTATCAACGTTGCACCTTAAAACAACACAAATTTGTTATCTCACAGTTTCTATGGGCCTGAAATCTAAGTTGAATTAGCTGTGTTCTTGCTTAGGCTCTAAACTGGAAGAAATCAAGGTGTTAGCTGGAAGTCTGGTCTTACCTCAGGCTTCTTGTTGTTCTTGTTAAGTGCCATTGAGTCACTTCCGACTCACAGCGACCCTATATAAGGTTTCCTAAGAGTGGCTGGTGAGCATGAACTGCCAAACTTGTTCAAACTGACTTTGCAGTTAGCTGAAGATCTGGTCTCACTTCAAGCTTTGAGACCTCCAACTTCTTAGGCTGTTGGTAGAATTGATTTCATTGCAATTGTAGGCCTAAGATCTCATGTTCTTGCTGTCTGCTGTCTAGGAGACTCTTAGTTTCTAGAATCATCTCTCAGATCCTAGCCATTGTTATTTTCAGCACAGCATGGCATCTTACTTCAAGGCCAGCAGCAGCACAGCGGTAGAGTATGTTTCTGACTTCTCTGGCTCTCATCTCCAAACCTTCTTTTAAGATTTCCCTTGATGAAGTCAGACCCATCCATGATAATTTCTGTTTTGCTTTAGTCAAAGTCAACTGATTGGGGACTTAATTGCATCTATAAATTGTTTTAAAGGATTGATGTTAAGTGCGGTGGAGTCAGTTCCAACTCATAGTGACACTGTATAGGATTTCTGAGGAGTGGCTGGTGGGTTTGAACTGCAGACTTTGCAGTTCAAATAGACCTTACAGTCCTGTGTTTATGCAGAGATTCTTGGAAGTCTGTGATTTGCTGAATAAACCGTACTTCCTTACACTGAATAGGTGACTGTGAGTAAAATTTTTAGGTTTTGTGAACCTCAGTTTATTTATCTGCAAAATGAGGAGATTGGTGCTGAATGTAATTCAGGGTCTCCTCTAAATATGAGAGGAGCCTTGGTGGCACAGTGGTTAAATCACCCAGCCTTTAAAGGAAAGGTTGGTTGTTCAAATTCCCCAGCTGCCTCACAGTAAAAAGGCATGACAGTAAGTTACTATAAGGATTTGCAGGCTTGGAAATCATATGGGATAGTCCTATCCTGTCCTTTAGGATCACTGTGAGTCAGAAATGACTTGATGACATGGGTTGTTGGTTTGGTTTTCTATATATGAACCTGAGTGATTTGGGTTAACAATCTCAGCTGTTAACTAAAAGGTTGCAAGTATGAGTCTCTCCATATTTTGTAAAGCAACTTTTGACTTAAAGTTGTTCCTGAGAACTTGATACATTAGTTCAAAACTTGAAGAATTAAAATATTCAAAGTTTACACATGGTTATTTGCTGTTTGTGACTTTTTGTGAAAAAAACAAAAACAAAAACAACAACAACAAAAGAATTGCACATTCAAACCCATTTAATTGCATGTATTTTGAACTAAAAACTCTTATTTTATTTTAAACAGAAATTCATCTATACACGTACAATTTCCCTCAGAGATTCTTATGGATGGTCACGTTTCGCCTCTATGTGTGAAGTTTCCAAAGGGCAAAGTCATTGCAGGTTCTCGCAGTGGAGTTAATACTAAGCTCACCTGCCACATGAGCTTCAAATCTTCTAAAACGATGTCATTTTTTACCAGCATTCTTTTCTATGATGACAACAAAAACTGGTAAGATATTTACATATAGATGATTTTGGATTGAACAGTGACGAACCATAGGTTTATATTCTACACTGTTGTAAAAAAAAGTTAAGAAAAATAAAGTATAATGGTTTTGAACATAAAGATTTTCTTAAAAGCTCAAAATGCACCCTTGCTTAGAATGACTCCATTTGTTACAGTGTAGTGGAACTGCTCCATAGAATGTTCTTGGCTATAATCTCAATGGAGGCAGATCACCAGATCTACTTTCCATACCACTGGGTGGGTTCAAGCCCACAACCTTTAGGTTAGCAGGTGTGCACAAAGTGTTTGTACTACCTGGGAATCCTTACCTGCACAGACTTGTTTTGACCTAGGATATCCAAGGCTGTAAATCTTTATGAAAGCCAACTGCCACATCTTTCTCGCTCAGAGCTGCTTATGAGTTTGAACAGCCAAATTTTATGTCAGCAGTTGAGTGCTTTAGTCACTCACTGTACCACTAGAGTTCTTTTGGAGTCAAGTCAGTTTATATAAATTCATTAAGCTTAGCCTTCCTAGTATACATATATATGCATAAATGACTACATATGTATATTATACATGTTATTGTTGTTGTTAAGTACCGTCAAGTCGGTTCCAATTAATAGCGACCCAGTATAGGGTTGCCAAAGAGTCACTGGTGAATTTGAACCACCAACCTTGTGGTTCAAATTGACCTTGCAGTCCTGCCCTTAATCTACAGCACAACACCAGAAGTTCATATATACATACACATATGTTTATGGATATAATTTTTCAAACATAACATATTTAAAAAGTGGTAACTTTCATAGGGTTGCTATGAGTCGGAACCGACTCCATGGCCCGTAACAACAATACCAACAACAACTTTTACTTTATGTCACAGTTCCTTTGTGAATACCTCATTTTAAACTGTGTTAAAAATACAGTTATAGTGCATTATCCTACGAAAATTGTATTAAAAAGAAAACTTAGTAATACATAATCACATATAATCAATATTTTAAATTATTTATATTCATTGTATTATATCAACACATATTTGAACTAAAATATAATATATAAATTAAATTAATGTTAAAATAATTTTATTATATTAATTAACTTAATTTGTGTGTATATATATATATATATATATCTTAATGGTGAATATTTGAAAATAATGAAAAAATGTTGTAAAGATTTTCAGCTTTAAAGATGGTTCACAAAGATTAAAAGAGTATTTAAAGATCTTGGGATATACCACAAATGAGATGATTCATGTGTCAAAAATTTATATAGATTAAAAATGTTGCTAAATTAACATGAATTTATATTAATGAACATTTCAGACTATATTCTTCTATAATGTATATTAACGGATGACAGGTACATATGTAATATGCTTGCATGGGCATAGACACATTTAGATCAAACCTAAAATCTATTTTAGGGACCAAGCATACAGTTTCTAGGATTATAAATGTTTATTAATGAGAGTGACTTAAGGAGCTACAGGTCACTTATATTATAGGTTACTGCTGCTCAGAAGAATAGTAATTGTAATCCTTTTTTGTCCCACTCAAAAAAAGATATTGAAAGATGTGAGTAAAGTTATATTATGATCATGAATTTTTTGAGTCTGTTTGGATGTATTAAAAATAAAATTAATTAAACTAAACTCTGAAACTTTATCATTGACTAAGACAATGACTTATGATACCCTCACTTGTGAAAGATACATTCTTGTATGTTGCAATGTAGTGGATGAGCTCTACTGTTATGAATATAAACATATTACAGCAGCAGAATTAAAATTCACTTGTCCTATAGATTTATCTGACAAAAATGTACTAGCTATGGTAAATACTGACTATATACAACTATTAAATACCCCTTTTATGTGTAGGTAAAGTTACATGTGAATGATATTGTTACAAATTATTGAATTGAAAAACTTTGGATATATAAACTGCTTGAGAACACTTGTTAAAAGCAAGTCTGTTGTGTAATAAATTCTGAAGTACTTTTGAAGCAAGTATTATCATTTAATATTACTCCCTTGATATTAAGTCTCTACTTAAATACTAGATACCAAACCAAATCCACTGCCATAGTGTCAGTTCTCTCTGATGGTGCCACTATATATAGGGTGTCTTAGACTGTAAATGTTCATGGGCACGAACAGCTGTGGCCATTCAGAAGCATATCGCCAAGCCTATCTTCTAAGGTACCTCTTGGGGGTTTAAACTGTCAGTCTTTCAACGAGTAGTCAAGCACTTAACACTGTCATTTTTGCCAAAATATAATTCCGTTCTAACTGCCTTGTGGTGAAGCTCTTGGATGACACAAATGGTTCGTGCTCCATTACTAACCAAGTGGTTGGCAATTCAAGCCTACCCAGTGGCACCATGGGAAAGAGACTTGGAAATCTGCTTTGGTAAAGACTACAAACAAGAAAACCCAGCAGAGTAGTTCTATTCTCTAATGCATGGAATCGCCATGAGTTAGTCTAGACTCTTCTGCAATAGGTTTGCTTGTTTACAGTTTTGTCTTGTGGAGAATGGTTAAATATCGAGAGAGTTGTTATTAGAAACCACACCCCAGATCTCTGCCACTTCCTCTTGCTCTATCCCTCTAACTATAAATTAAAATCATATTAAATAGGACTGCTTTTAGCATGCAAAAGCTGTCTTTAAATAGTACAGATAAGAGCAGAACTTTAGTTTTAAAACAAATATCTATAAATAATTCTCTTGGTGTTTGACATACTGTTGACAGGCCATCACAGTACTTCATATGCCAGTAGAAAGTGGTAACATGCTATAATTACCAGGCCGTTTATCACAGATATCTAACATGAACCTTCAAAAGTAGATCTCTAAAATAATTGGGGCAGACAAGCATAAGCGTCTCTTATCTATACTAGGGATGTGAAAAGAGAAATGTGGGATTAGAGTATTAATTATCCAGAGGCTAATGGCCAGAGATATGAATGATGACACTGTCCATACTTTATTTGTGGTCGTCACGCCATTCAAATTCAAATTGTGGTTCATAAAAAATACATTTTTTCATTTTATTGGATGTTATCTACTATGTTGTTGTTATGTACCATGGAGTCGGTTCTGACTCGTAGCGACCCTGTATAGGGTTTCCGAGGCTGTAAATCTTTACGGGAGCAGAAAGCCTCATCTTTCTCACGTGGAACAGCTGGTAGTTTCGAACTGCTGACCCTGTGGTTAGCAGCCCGATTCGTAGCCACTATGCTACCAGAGCTCCTTGTTATCTACTATAGATTTTTAAGAAAAGCATTTGTATTTTACTTTTTTTTTTTAATTTTGGTTTTTTGTTGATTTATCTTGTTCAGAAAATTGAGAAGTTAATGAAAAAGGCAGTAAATAGGTACATTCATCATCATTTTTATGGTTTTATCCAGTGTTCCTAAATTTTTAATTCTAGGAAATTAATGATGATGGTGTCCATTGATAAATTATTTAATCTAGATAATTAGTAATTTTTTTTTTTTTTAGAGTCAAGCTCTTTTATTTCCTGATTTTAAAAACTGCCACCATTATAGACCTCCTAGGTCTCCTTGTACCCCTTGGTCCCAACAGTTTTTGGCACTTTCCCTCTCTCTGGCTCTTTTTGTGCTCACACATCATCCTGAGTTGGGCAGATTTGTTCCTCTAACCTGTGGGAGCAGGTTTGACTCTTCTAGCAGGTGATTAGTTCTTCATCTGCCAGTGTTCAAAGCCCAGCCCACCACTCACTACTTCTACTTGCTCTTGATTTTTGAGGTATTGACATCCAGTGTGCTCTGGGCATTAGTGAGATGCTTTCTAGAATCAAGTATAATGAGTCCAGGTAGCACCAGCCACAGGGCATTTATGAAGACAAAGTAAAACCAGAAGTAAAGTGGGTGACCCAGCTCTCCATGCTGGAACCCATCGCGGTGCTCTGACAGGAAATAGAGTACATCCCCGTACATCTGGCCCACAGAGATCACAAGCTATAGGACAAAGCGGAAAGGTTGCTGGCGGAGAAAGGTAATCACCACCCATAGGCTGAGTGGTCCCCACATCCAAGCCGTGATGCTTTCCAAGCATATTATGAAGTTGTCACCCAGAATGTATCAGCTGTCCCCTTTGGCATACATTTCCATAGTTGTGATAAGAAGGCTTGGTCTGCAAGGAGGTCCTTATGGTACAGGACAAACCACCCCTCAATCACCAAGTGAAAGAACCCGCACACTGCAAACCAGCACAAGGTCAGTCGTCTCCAAGTCCCCAGTGGGACAACAGCAGCTCTACCTGATAACAGCCATGTGGTCATGACTAAGAACCCAGATGCAGAGAACAGGCCAGCCAGGAGATGCCAGGTGGGATGGTCATTAGGCACAAACTTGTCCAGCCGTAGGTGCCGAGGCCAGTAAGGGTGCAAGGGGCTGATGGTGGTCATATCTTTTGTGGTCTGATGGCTAGCAGCATGGTTGCAGAGACCTCTCCCTTGGGCTCCTGGATCTATGTAATGTTAGCTTTCAGGCTCCAGAACTAGCCTACCCTAGTTCGGGTCCATCCCTTCACAGGCCATAATTAGTAATTTTTAATCAAAAATCACATACACAAATGAAATTTAGTACTGAACATAGTGATCTGATGCATATGATTTTTTTTCATGGTTTGTGTTTCATAAAGTGAGATTTAAGATTTTTCAAGAGAACTAATCTACTACTATACCTTGTGCTTCATGCTAAACATACTGATCGATCAGAATTCTACTAACTGACCTATGTTTATCTAATAATTATCTGGATTAAATAATTTATCAATGGAAACCATCATCATTACTTTCCTAGAATTAAAAATTTAGTAACACTGGATAAAAACATAAAAATGATGATGAATATACCTATTTACTGCCTTTTCCATTAACTTCTCAATTATCTAGACAATGTACATAGAAAGAAAATGATAAGGGAAAAGATACATCTCCATGGAAAAATATCATATGCAGAACTGAGTTGGACATTATTCAATTATGTGTAACATATCTTTAAAGTCTTTGACAACTCAGTATATTTTATCAGTTGTTGTGGTTGTTAAAGTGCCATCAAGTCAGTTCCGACTCATAGTGACCCTGTATAGGGTTTCCGAGGAGCGGCTGGCGAGTTTAAACCACCGACCTTACAGACCAGCACATTTACCCATAGCGCCATACCAGGACTCCCATTAACAACTTGTATTAATGTCAGTCTTTCACATTAGTCAAACTCAAACTTACTGATATAGAGCTGATTCCAACTCATATACACATAGGACAGAGTAGAACTGCTTCATAGGATTTCTAAGGTTGTAAACCTTTATGGAAACAAACTGTCACATTGTTCTCCTGTGAAGCAGCTGGTGGGTTCGAACCACTGACCTTTTGATTAGCAGCCAAGTGCTTTAACTACTGTGCCACCAGGGCTTGTTTCACATTGGCCAGTGGCCATAATAAAATAGATGACGTTGAATATGAGAGATGACCAATTCAAGACTAAAATTATTTTAACATATTATAATGCAGGACTAAGATTAATATAAAATATAACCCTTTTATTTACAAAATAAAATCACTTACACAAAGACAGAGTTGTCACATAGGGTTGTTGTTGTTAAGCGCCGTCGAGTCGGTTCTGACTCATAGCGACCCTGTATAGGGTTTCTGAGGAGCAACTGGTGAATTTAAACCATCGACATTGCAGTTCAAACTGACTTTACAGTCTACCACATTATCTGGCAGTATCACAGCGATACTCCAAGAGTATTTTATAGTTGGTAAACATAATAATGCAGTCTGATAGTGCTTTCATAGGAGTCTTTGGATGGTGGAAACACTTAACAGAATTAGCTGGTAACTGAAGGATTGACTGTTTGTCCCCCAAAGGTGCCTAGGAAGAATGGTCTGACAATGTTGTTGTTGTTAAGTGCCGTCGAGCCGGTTCCGACCCATAGCGACCCTGCACAGGGTTTCCGAGGGTGTAAATCTTTACGGGAGTAGAAAGCCTCATCTTTCTCCCGCGGAGTGACTGGTAGTTTCGAACCGCCGACCTTAAGGTTCGCAGCCCGATTCGTAACCACTATGCTACCAGAGCTCTGACAATATACTTCCAAAAATCAGCCTTTGAAAACCACTCTGGAGTACAGTTGTACTATGGTACATATGCAGAATCAATTCGATGTCAATAGTATTTTTTGTTGATGTTGTTGTTTTATAGTTTTTCCTTGAGGTAGAATATACAGATTTTGGAAGATAATAGTACTCTTTACTAATTGAATAACTTTTACAGCATTCCTTTCAATTCTCAGACACATGAAAAGGACAAACACATAACAAGAGGTGAAAGATTTGGAGACTGTGTAGTTAAAAGAACCCTTGTATAGTCTAAATATTTGTAATCTGAAGAAGATTACAAACATTAGAGAAAATGAGACTGTTTAATAAGCACTGGACTGCTAACAGCAAGATCGGCAGTTCAAACCCACCAGCTACTCCTCAGAAACCCTCCACAGGGTCATGATGAGTCATTACTGACTCAACGGCACCTTACAACAGAACAATCGCAATGAAGTTTGGATTGTAGATTTATTCTGTGATGCTCTGGACAGAACTTCTGAAGTTCAAGCTTTCCAGATATGGAATAGATTTTCTCTGAGGCTTGAGTGCTACCTTCTTGGTAGTGTCACCCAAGATTAGATACCTTTGGGAGTCTACAAAAGAGGAACGTAAGTAAATCACCACTGAGACACCTTCAACTCTAAAATTGCATGCATCTGTGTTTGTGAACTCCTACAACAACAGGCTGTGTGTGAAATTTGCAATCTCTGTTAAAAAGCTTTAACAGTAGCATTAAAAAAAAAACAAAAAACATTCAAATAGATATAATAGTATATGTTTTCAAATAAACATATTTGTAAACTGGTAAACTAATCCATGCCTTGATCATTAAGGGCATCTGATAGACTGAAAATATTTCTGTGTATTTGCTATATCTGGAAATTTTATTTTATTGAAATTGTTGATATTTTTAGGTTTTCTCTCCCAGTTACTTTTACAACAGAAAACTGCCTTCTTACTACTTACTCATATATGGCAGATCATCTGGATAACCAAAAAATTGTTATAAAGAGTGGTAAGTTATGTTTGAGTCTTTTCTAACTCTCACAGTATACATTTTTGTTATCCAAGAGTGATGTCTAAAACTAAAGTGAATTTAAACTTATTGTATATTTATTAAACAGCTACAATTTCTATGAGTAGAATATGAAAGTATTTCAATTCAAGAAGTAGACAATAGAGTGAAATACCCACAAAACAATTAATTCAAAAAAGATTGACTTAGGAGCTCTCCCTATGAGTCCTTTGAAGTGCTGCACATGTCAGTATTTGTGAAAGAAATTAATGTTGATGTTGGGAGTCTGGGGTGAAGTTATAGAAGACCTGACATTTTTAGTTGTTGTGTTGTTGTAACCCATAGCGACCCTGTATAGGGTTTCTGAGGAGCCGATGGTGAGTTTGAACCACCGACCATACAGTTCAAATGGCTTTGCAGTCTGGCGCATTAACCCACAGCGCCACACTTGGTAAATGATGACCTTGAACTGAATGAGTTGGTCAAAAGAAGATGTTTCTTTCATCACATCCCCACGGCTAAAGTGTAGGCAGACAATATAGGTAGGGGTCATACCACTGGTCACTTTATTCTGAACATAGTGGGAAACCTTCTAGTTTTTGAGTATCAATGATTTGGCTTGACAACAGTTGATAGGATGTGGGATGGATTGGTGTGTTCTGTAGACATGTTGGGAGGAGGTAGAGGAGAAATGGAAAGAACTGAAAAACAATAGAAGAAAAACTAATGAGTAGGGAGATATTTGAAATACAAAACAGAAGCAGGGATAATTAATGGAGTAAATCACAGAGGATAAGAAACAATGAGGACTGGGAGAAAAATCCCCTGCAGGCAAACTTGTCAAAAAGCCTTCACTTTCAATGCTGATTGAAAAGTCTGCTTCTCCATACGTTTAATCAAGTTTTTCCCAATTCTATTATCTTTAAAGGGAAAATTGAATAAGGTCTTTATGTTTTTGTTTTGTTTTGTTTTGTTTTTTTTAAGATTATTGAGCAAGAAATCTATGAGTTAAAAATAATACATCCACTTGGAGAAATATTTCTAAAGAGACATCATGATTCTCAAATATTCTAAAGTCCAATTAGAAATTAGTATAAAATGGATTTAGTACAAGGTGTTTTGCTTAGTACTTGACATCCATTATTTCATTGATCCCTGCCAACAAGTGAATTAGATACCTTAATAAATATATTTTACAGATTGAGAAATTTAGTCACAGAGTTGGAGCATTAGACCCCAGGCAATTCTAACCAGTTTATGAGACTTCCGTGCTTACACGCTTAGTTACTGTGATCTAGACTATGATGTAAAACTATATTAAGTATATACAACTGTTGTTGTTGTTAGTGTCATCGAGTCAATTCTGACCCATAGCAACCCTGTATAGAGTTTTCAAGGAGTAGCAGTCAAGTGCTGGTCCACACCAGATCTATTTTTTTTTTAAATTAGGATAAATTTGAATATTACGCATTCTCCAATAAATCTGACATACTGTAGCAATGATCTTATCAAATAGAATTCAGTTAAGAAAGTCATATGCTCATTATGTTATTTTTTCTTGTTTGGTGTATCACTTTATTTATAATAGACATTTAGGCTTTTAATTTTTATGTTCTGCAACTTACATACATTAAAATATATTACATTCAGAATAAATAATTAGATAGTGAATTTTAGGAATGCTTATCTAACTTACTATAATGCAGTGTGTCTTTTGTAGATAAAGATGGGAGTATGAAGATTAAAAGCAGTGCTCCATTTCCGTCTCCTGTTGCCAGTAAAGTAACATCATTCACTACTAAAGCAAATGATTCTGAGCCTGTAAGGAGAAAATTCTTTATTGGTATGTGACAGATATATTCTACACTTCCCAAACCCAGCCAGTAATCTGATCTGTTGAATATCGTTTCTGTAATTCTTTTTTGGTTTTTACAGGTAACCAAAAATTCATGAAAGAAAAACCCTAAACTGAACGCCAATTTATTATTAATCTTAAGTGGGTATTCTTTAAGTATCCTCTCCGATGATCTAGAGCAAAGATTCTCTAATGTTCCTAGTTTATGGCACCATTAGAGCTTTTGTAATATGATACTTGTTGTTGTTGTAAAATGCCATCAAATTGGTTCCAACCCATAGCAACCCTGTATAGGGTTTCCCAGGAGCAGTTGGTGACCTTGAACCACCGATCTTGCAGTTCAAAAGACTTTGCAGCCTGGCGCATTAACTTACAGTGCCAAACCAGGACTCCAATTTTATACTAGGCCAAAGAAAATACCAAACAATTCAATTTTACTTGGTTAAAAAAAAAAAAAAAAGTAATAGTAGTAGTTCATATACTGTCTGACAGATAAATGCTAAATTGCCAAATTTCAGTGACATTTATGTAACATGTTAAACACCCTGCCACAGTTCTTTAAATATGCTGATACCTCGAGACCTCTTTGTGTACAATTTGTGCAACACAAGACTCAGGGTTGGCCTCCTTATTATCTAACTGGATCCAAAAGTACCTATTTCAGAAAGATGGAATGGAGATAGACATGTGAGTTTTGTAACATTTTCCGTTAAATGGTTTAAACATTTCTTTTTTAGAATATGGGTAATTTCACCATTTTTCCTTTTTATTGAATGGACCAAATCACTTAAAATACTATAAGGTTTTAAATGAGTGTGTGCTCATGGCATTACATTGGCAGGTCTTTTGGGGATAAAATGTGATGAAATGATTGTATATTACTGAATATTTCATTAGTTCAGAGAGCTTAGTAAACACTTGAAGTACTTTATATGGATACAAAGTAATTTTGAACCTGATACCAATTTTTTTTTTAATATAGCCAGTTTTTAGTTGAGGTTTAATATGAGGGGGCTTCAAAAAGTTCATAGAAAAAATCCTTTTTTTTTTTTTTTTTCATTTCCTTTTTCCACAAACTTTTTGAAGCTCCCTCATACTGTCTGTTAAATAAGGCCAATAATTATAAAGATAGTGTGCCTATGTATTTGAAAATGAAAGGTTCTATTTTGTGGGACATTTTCATATTCTGTTTTTTCCAGAAGAAATTTAACTGTTTTCTTTATTGACATGTATCTGCTGTTTAAGCTTTTCTGTTGGGTATTTGGAAATACGAGGGTGGATCAAAAATTATCTGCACTCTGGCTACAGAATTTATTTTAATCAACTTTTAGAAAGGACAAATATGTAATTTTTGACATAATCTCCTTACTGATCAATACACTTTGTACATCTGTCAACAAGCTTTCATATTCCCTTATTAAAAAAATGTTTTAGACAGAGCTGCAGGACATGAATACATTACTGTCTTCACTTCTTCATCAGAGGTGAATCTTCATACTCGAAGGGCTGCTTTCAGGGGACCAAACAGGTGAAAGTCAAATAGAGCAAGATCAAGACTAAAAGAGGGAAAAAAAAAAAAGACTAAAAGAAGAATGCTTTAACACTTCAAAACAAGTTTTTTGCAGTATCAACAGTGTGATCAGTGGTGTGGGACGTGCATTGTCATGCAAGAGCACAAAGCCTTTGGATAGCTGTCCTCTGTGTTTAATCAGAAGTTTAGGCATCAGCCCTTCAGTGAGCATCTTGCTGTAAGGAGCATTGTTGATTGTTGAACCGTTTTCCTGATAGTGTTCCAATACTAGCCCTTGAGAATCCCAGAAAACTGTAAGCATCAATTTTCAAGTTGATGGATGAACTTTTTCTTTGTCGGCAATTGAGAATGTTTCCATTGCATACTTTGCCATTTACTCTCAGGCTCATAGTGATGAATCCATGCCTCATTACCAACAATGATTTTTTTTTTTAAAGAAAATTTTACCTTCTTTTGAGTATCACTCCAAATTTTGTTAGCAGACGTTCATATGCTTCATTTTATGCTCTTCTGTGAATTGTCTCAGTACCCATCTCACACAATCCTTTCAAACCAAAGTCTGTCGTGGATTATTTCATAGTCAGAGCCATGACTAATTTTCCGCATTATCCAGTGTTACTCATCTATTCAACAGAATCAATGTTGTCATCAGCCGTGGGCATGGACGGACATTTTAACATAACCAAAGTATGAATAATTTTTTACTCACCTTCCTAAATAAATTTTATTACTTTACTTTTGATATATACGGTAAATTGGATCATAACTTATTCTTGGAGAGCCTAAAATAATTAGTAGAATGGGATATCTTTGTCTACATATAAATAGCATTAGCTGACGGATTATTTTACTGTATGTTCAAGTCACCCAGATTTACAAATGCGTGTAACTTTTAGGAATGGAAATATCATTTGAACATTTAAAACTGGAGAAAATTGAAACACTAAGGAGACAAGATGATGGATCACTGATAAAAGAGCGGAGAAGCATGCAATCCTTTATTCCTGAAGAAGGAACCAAAGCATTTGACTTCTTTCAGAAAGTTGTGGATGCAACTGAAACATGGTTCAGCCTCTTCGGGTGGCTCCAAGGGCCCAATTCAATCTCTATACCAGAGAGCGTAAGAAGGTGATAATTACATGTTTCTCCAAATCCCTTGTTTTGTATCGTCTGATAAAATATAATCTATTTGTTGGAATATTTTTAAGCAAGATGCAACATTAATTAATTGATTCTAAACAATTTATGAGGATATTGTTTAGAGTAAAAAGATGCAAATATAAATTCTTTAGTATACATGTAATTTTTAATTTCTCTTAAGCATCTGATAATTTTAGACACATATTGAATATTTCTATATTTAATGTCCTCATCTGTGAAATGTAAAAGGGTAAAATATTGAAACAGTTGGCAATTACATTTCTACATGAAAAATAGTTCTAGTTCTAGAGTATAAAGAAACTCTGGTAGCATGGTGGTTACAAGTTGGGCTGCTAACCTCAAGGTCAGCAGTTCCAAGCTACCTTCAGTTCTGTGGGAGAAAGATGAGGCTTCCTGTACCCTTAAGGATTTACAACCTCAGAAACCCGATGCAGGGTCGCTATGAGTTGAATCCGACTCCATGGCACATAACCAACCACTAAGTTCTGGAGATTAGTCAAGTAGACCAAGGCATTAGTTAACAGGGAAGTCTCACTTTTCTTTACTAGTGAATTTGCACCACTTCTTGCAGTAAAGTTTATCACAGATTAATAGTGCCACTCCTGCGTATTTTTAATCGAAATTAGCTTCATTATATATATTTTGTCTTTGTCTATGCTGTGAGAAAATAAATTCTGCAGATGCCCTGAAAATTTAGAGACTTGATCATAATACCTGTATCCAGGACATTTTTAGGAAAGTTTTTCTGTTACAAATTTTCAGTTTTCTACTTTGGTATTTATACTGAAATTTTTACTTGTTTTGAGTACATTTCAATAATTCATTTTAATTTTGAGTAAAATATTTGAGCATTTAATTTAAAAAAATTAAAAGATATTTTAAAAGTAATTATTCAAGTAATAGGGGTTTTATTATTTTTGTTTTCTTCTCTGTAGTTAAAATATTTGTTTCATTTGCCATTGTAAATTCATAATTGTCCCATTCACAAACAAATCTTTCTGGCCTGACAATGATAATATTAGATAATGGTGTGTGTTTAAAATAAGATACTGGAAAGCTCTGGAAATATTTTTCAATTCTAATTTTAATTAACAAATTATATTTGAATAAAGTTCACTTTGTAATTTCATACTTAGTTGAATTTCAATAGAATTTTATTTAGACATTGGAAGTAGTTTTCTTTTTTCTAATATAAAATTTGAGAATATGTTTCATGTTAAAGTTTTTTGTTGTGTGTGTTTTGGTCCCATAGGGCTGTGCATAAAATACTGTTCTTCCAAACAGAACCATTGCCAAAAAATGATAAACAAAAAGATTTTGCTAAGTATAATCGAACTATTTATGATATGCTGCTTAACTTGAGTGGAAAACTGCTACCTGGAGTTAATTCAACCCAGTCTCTACCTGTGGATAAAACTGAACGATTGATGCAACTGCATTTGCAGCACACGTCACTTCTCAATTTTCTTAAGTAAGAGCATTGAATATACGAAATGCTATAAATGTATTTCTACTTATAATATTCACTAATTTTAACTTTTCAAATCTCATACCTTTCTTACATATGCATGCCATTATGGTATCTTATTTTATAGAACTGCATCTAAGAAAGAAATTGTTTTAAAGCAGCAATTTCAGAACTGATTCTGAGGAGTGGGCTGAACTGAGGGAGAAGAATCTTTTTGAATCCTGGGGTTAAAATATAGCTCTTTTTTACTCTGGAAACCTTACACAAATTGCTTTTCTTGTTAAGCTCCAATTTCAATATCTATATAATTAGTATGATGATTCCCAAACCTACTCAGTTGGTAAAAGAATTAGAAATAACTAACTGTGCATTCCATGACACATAGTGGATTGTTATTATTAAGAACAAGAAATTATGCTGTGTGGCTTTCATATGCTAAGATATATGTCCTTATATTATTTAAACAGGATAACCATTAGTGACATATAGAAAATTGATACTTGTGACTTCACTATCACTGAAGTAGAATGCATTTTTTTTTAATCTGTTCTATTAGTAACGAACATCTTGTTGAAATAAAAAATGCTAGTATTTATCAATTAAGATATATTTATTACATAAAATGGGAAATTTAGCTTAATGTTTATCATTTTAAAATAGCTTGTAATTGTTCTATTCATTTGAAAACTTTCTACTCTGAGTCCTTGATTGATTCACTGAGGTAAACATTCAAATATAATTTGAAAAATCGTAAGTATTTTTTATTTTATAAGGTTTGTTGTGCTTTTAAATATTAAATGTGTGAAAACCAGGATGTTTGGTACTTAAATTAATCCTTATTGTTTGGTAACTGTAGAAATAAAATAATTTTGTTATAATGCTATTAAATCTCAATACTTTCAGTTGCCTTGTTATTCTTGTAACATTCTCATTGGCATATCTCCCAGTAGTGTTGACATTAACATGAATAGTTTCTGTGTTGATGTTTTATTGTGTGAGGATGCAGGTACAGAAGAATGATTTTGGCACTAAAGCCAAGCCATCTAGATTTATTTATTTATTCTATCAATAAATGCATGCCTATCAGAATATGTTGGTTTTGATAAAACTCCTTAACATTTGCAAAGTAGCAGTATGGTTAAAAAAAATTGGGTCATTAATCCAAGTAATGTGCATATGACTCATCATGGAAACAAATGTACTGGAATTTTAAAAAATCATAAATATTATCATAAATATTTGTGTATTATTGTACAAGAATTGGTGACAATTTTTGTACAAGTGATATTGTACCTATTTAGTCAGTAAAAAAGAAAAAAATAATATATTTTTTGGTGGTTAAGTTTAGAATTAACTCATTACATCCAATTTTATTTTTTCTACTCTTGGCAGAATTGGTCAAATAGAAAACGTAGTATGTACAAGTAAAACCAATTCATTTTATGAAAGTCAACACTTTATAAAACTACTGATAAGACATACAAACATTAAATACTGTCTTATGTATTAATTTAGCTAGTCCTTGAAATAGATTCAGCATTAAAAAAGTGGAACAAGTCTTAATCATAATATCAATCTGTAAAATGCACATATCCATTCTTCATCCTGTGGGGGGGAAAATATATATATTTATTATAATCCTGTTTATTGTATTCCAGTAACCTTTTTTTTCTGAAGTAAATAAAGACTTTATGATCTCTCTCTTTTTCTTTGGTTACTTCCTGAAGTGAGTAAAGAATTTATGATCGCTGACTTTTCCTTTTAACTACTTCCTGGAGTAAAGTGATCACTCTCTTTTTCTTTTCCTAAAGTAGGAATGCACACCTTAAAAATTTGAACTAGCCAACCTGGTAAGGGAAGAGATTGTGCAGTCAAAGCCTTAACCAATGGGGTGAGACAGCCTTGAGACTCGTGTCAGGAAATAAAAACCGGAGTGGACTGCCCACTCCGTGTGCCTACTGGCCTGTTCTTGTATGTACGGCTATGCACACACACCCTTTTGCAGGAGTAAATTTTGCTTTGCCAAGGTAATTTAGTCTCACCGAGTGTCTTTTATGTGACATTGGGATTCATTACTAACAATTCTCAGCCTTTATTTCAGTTTTCCAAGAGGTTCTTCAATGAGATACTAGAAACAGCATCTCATTGAGCTCTTTACATAGGCTATTTCTGCTAAGGAGTATTGCATTAAAATTAGATTTTATTTAAATCTCTAATATTTAAAAGACATTGGGGACTCGTAGGAATAATGTAGATGTAGCTGGAAAAATGTGTGAAAATTGAAGAGAAGGAATAATGTTTCACTTCCAAACAAAAAAATCTGTATGTAGACCATATGATTTCTACCACTAGCCTGGGCTGGTCCACGGCCTTTTCAAGCACTAGAATGATGATCATTGCTTCCATTCCCACAAGTGTTCCAGTCTTCATTTCTCTCTTCACATACATCTGTGTTGCATTTAAAAGTTTGAGCAATCAGGATTATATTGACTTTCTCTTTTTCTTTTCTCCACTCCTTGGTGGTGGTGGTTATGTGCCGTGGAGTCGGTTCCGACTCATAGCAACCCTGTACAGAGTTTCCAAGGCTGTAAATCTTTACGGGAGCAGAAATCTTCATCTTTCTCCCGCGGAGCAGCTGGTAGTTTCGAACTGCTGACCTTGCGGTCTGCAGCCCAATTCATAACCGCTACGCTACCGGAGCTCCTAGTATCCACAATTAAGTTATTTGGAGTTCTTCTTTCTTAGATACTGATGGGGTGAGCACTGTTTTCTGCTCACTAAATGAATTAGACCTGAATACCATAATCTCCATATTGAACTATGTATCAGTAAAGTGTCTCAGGTAGGGATGAATGTGCGTATGTAGAGTTTGGGTGACATAATATAATAAATATGTTCAAATTTATTAATATGGATAGATATTTGCTTTTTAAGCTGTACTAGTACAAATTTGTATAATAAAAAAGACAAAAAATTTGGATTATCTCTTTGAAAATCTAAGTTATGAATTGCCTTATATTAGGAGTTTTATATATTCTGGTAGCATGTTGTTGTTGTTGTTAAGTGCCATCGAGTCTGTTCTGACCCATAGCGACCCTGTACAGGGTTTCCGAGGGTGTAAATCTTTACGGGAGTAGAAAGCCTCATCTTTCTCCCGGAGAGCGGCTGGTAGTTTTGAACTGCTGACCTTTAAGGTTCGCAGCCCGATTCGTAACCACTACGCTACCAGAGAGCTCCACTGCAAACCAAGGTCAGCAGTTCGAAACTACCAGCTGTTCCATGGGAGAAAGATGAGGCGTTCTGCTCCCGTAAAGATTTATAGCCGCGGAAACCCTGTACAGGGTCGCTATGGGTCGGAACAGACTCCAGGGCACACAGCTACCACCACCACATATATTCTGGTATATGTGATGACAGACATTGAATGAACATTGTATGGGTGCTTTAAAGAGATGGTGAAAACCTTCCATTATCATTTAACTCCATTTTCCACAAACTTTTTGAAGTCCTCTCTTAAGACTAATGAAATACTGTAGGAAATATCATATGTACATTATGTTAATAGAAGAGATTTTTAGAAATTTAAGTACATATCTTAAAGTAAGAAAATAAAATTCAGTAACTCAGATGAAAATTATCTATGTATTATGAATATAATATTATAATAATTTACTTCTTTTTAAAATTTTAGTACACAAGGGGCCTGTATTGCTCATGTATTACCAGAATTTCTGCTAGAACCAGAAGATTATAAGAAATGGATTGAAATTGCAGTAAGTTAATATAACCTTTTGAAAAAAAATCAGTACAATTATTAAATTTACTGGTACTCAACTTTTGTTATAAAATTAGATTTTAGAATTCTAGAGTTTTATAATGATCTAATATTTTAGCCTCTTTGGAAAGTCCAAATTTTCTTATTTTCCCCCCTTTGTTTATAAATACTTATAGAGTTTTATGCAAATATGTTTACAGAACTTTAAGTGTATAAGAAATTGCTTCTTTTGAAGATTTTAAAATGAAGATTGGTGGTGCCTATATATGATTATTTTCTTAATGTAAATGTTTAGAATATATATGTTCCAGAGAAAATACTGTGAGAAATTCTCAAGATGGTCCATCTTCAGAAATAAAGGGCACACCACATTGTTAGAGTCACATAGCAACAGGGGCTTATGTCCCTAAGATATGTGAACAGGATAAATTGGGGGAAAGGGAGGAGGAAACCATTCACTAGGAACTTTAAATAAGAATACAGTCATTAAGGCCATAGGCCCTGTCCTGGGAAAGATTGTGAACACCATATTGCTTAAAACAATGAGGAACCAGGGGAGGGACTTCTCAGACTAAGGAATAAATTGTTTGCAAACCCACTGCTCCAGGCATCTGCCCCTGTCTACTAGGTTGGGTGTCTGAATTTGCAAAATCCAATAAAGAAAACCTCACTCTGGTTAAAATGAGTACAGACTGGATTTCCTGGGGGTTTGTCAGTAAGCACTTGGTGACCTCATAACCAAGAGAGACCTAGGGAGTATCCGGGATATCTATGTTTCTCACAATACTGACTTATTTTCACCACCACTTGCCATTTTAGGGCTTCAGTTTTAAGGGAGAAAAGAGAAAATTTAAGTAAGAAATGCTGTGTTTCCTCAAAGTACACCATTCATTTTCTGAAAAACTTTTGTTAAGAGGAAAGGTGCCCTGTTTGCATAGTGGGCTATGTGTTGGGCTACTAAACCAGAAGGTCAGCAGTTCGAATCTACTAGCTCCTCCATAGGAAAAAGATGAGGCTTTCTGCTCCCACAAAGATTTACAACCTTGGAAATCGTATACAGGGTGGCTATGAATTGGAACTGACTCATGGCACACAACCTTCACTACCACCACAGTTAAGGGGAATTGTTTTTGAAAAGTCTATAGTCCTAGTGTGGTGTTGTAGGATAAGCGTTGGACTTCTACCCACAAGGTTGGTGGTTCAAACCCACCAGGTGCTCCTCGGAAACCTGACTCAGTGCCGCTGAGTCAGAACCAACTTGATGACACTTAACCACCACCACCACAACCAGAAACATAGGCTTTGAGTCAAATCTACTCTGATTGTGGCGCTGTTACTAAGCTTGCCATGTGGCATGAGTAGAAGAGCTATGCTGAGTTCTTGGGGCCCAATCCAAAAGGTGAGTAACTGGAGTCAAGGTTGACAAGAACGTTCCATTTCATTCTTCTACTCTGCCACAGAGTTAGTAATGTTGCAGGAGAAAAAAGACACTGAGATCTTAAATGAAAATTCAAAGTACTGATTCCACATTAGAGAAATAGCTGGATGGAAAAAATCACTAGTTTGTTTAGGTTAAAACTTGACAATTTCAGAGAGTGGATCCCAAGCATAGACAGATACAGGATAAGACACACAAAAAAATTACAATGAAATCATTGATGGGTTACTTTTTGATCGGGGCCACAAAAGGAGAAGGTTAAGGAAGTGGGAAAAAGCTTCCAGTGGATACAAAGGCTTTAATATACTCAGGCAGGTTATAAAATTTACAGTTATAATTACAGAATGCTTGCAATTTATACTTTTCAGAGCAAGTTATAAAAATCTCTAGGTTGATATAAACATTCATTGAGACTGGTGTCGGTAATAAAACTAAACAACAAGGCTCATTCTAAAGAAACTGCTTGCTCAAATGAAACCTGCTCGGTTCTCTGGAAACTGATCCAAGGTTTCCTGAGACTTTCTTTCTATAACCTGATCATGAAGGAAATCTTTCTTCAGGCTATTTTGTGTCTATGTATCTGTGTCAAAACCCTCTACCTTGGGGTGTAGTCATTCCACATCTTGACTTGACTGCAGGAGAAAACATTTCCTGAGTTTTCTGGAGTCCTGGTGTTGTACTGTGGGCTAATGCATCAGACTGCAAAGTCGTTTGAACTGCAAGGTCGGTGGTTCAAGCTCACCAGCTGCTCCTTGGAAACCGTATACAGGGTCGCTATGGGTCGTAATAGACTCGATGGCAAATATGGTTTCTAGCTATCAACATGTCCAGATAAAAGGAGTTTGTTAGAAGTTTGCTTTAAAGCAAACATTTAGGTCTCAGACAGGCCAGTAAAGGCCAATTTAATTTAGCAAGAGGTGAATTTAATTCAATCATTTAGTTTTGGTCAAAAAGGCTTTATAAAGTTCTCCTTTACCGTAGATACAGTGAAAGAATTAAGTTATGACCACAGTAAGGGATTGTTTGTTCCATAAATTTACTTGTGCTGCAATCTCCTGTTGTTATTTAGTGTCGTTGAGTTGGTGCCTACTCAGCAATCCTGTATAGGGTTTCCGAGGAGCCGCTGGTAAGTTTGAACTTTTGACCTTGTGGTTCAAAGTCCAGTACTGATCCTATAGCGCCACACCAGGAGTCTCCTACTACTGACAATATAGAGAATTACAGTTTTGGGGAAATGTATTTAAAAACACGGGAAGGTTTTATAAGAAATAAAATTACAACTGATGTATTAACTAACTAGTTAAATTTTGTACTTATGCTAATGTAATATTTTATTTCTTTAAGTCTTCTGATACAAGGCCATCAACTTCTGGTGCACCTAAAGAGAAGAACCGTCTTATTATAGATATCACTGACTTTGAAGCCTTGAGTAAACGGGCCTGGACAGATGTACTACTCCAGATATACAAGGTGATCTTTTTACTGTGGTTCACTGCTAGTTTTTGTTGAGTCGTGTGGATAGTTTAACAGTTAACGTATAGGCAATACTTCTCTAAAAGACTTTAAAACGCAGTGGCTTAAATAAGATAGAAATGTATTTAAATTTAGTAACAGTGTAATCTCTCTTTCATCCTCAACTAGACTTTCATCTAAAATTGCTCAGAACAAACAGGAGCAGTAGAGAATAGTGGAAGGCAAGATTCATTTTAAGGATCTTCCCTGAAAAATGAATTGCTTCCATTTAACATTCCTTTAGGCATGACATAATCACATGGCGAAATCTAGCTGCAAGAGAGCATAGGTGGCTCAGGGAGATTCTGGTACTGAAGGGAAGAATAAAAGAATAGATTTTGATGAAAATTGTGGTCTAATTTAGTCTAGAATGCAGTGGAGTCATAACATAAAATTTATATAGAAAGGTATTCAAGAGAAATCATACTAGTATAGACAGAAGCAAGGTTTGATAAAACTTTCCAACTTAACTCATGCCAAGTTGCATGTGTGGTTAGGTTGGTAATGGTTATGTGCTGTGGAGTGAGTTTCAACTCATTGCGACCCTGTATAGGGTTTCTGAGGCTGTAAATCTTTACAGGAGTAGAAAGCCTCATCTTTCTCCTGCAAAACAACTGGCAAATTTGAACTGCTGAACTTGAAGTTAGCAACTCCTAACCCACTGTGCTACCAGATCTCCTTGTGGTTAGATTAATGAAACATAAAGTATGCCTTTATACATTATCTCTTTATTGCATAAATAAATCCTTGTATGAGCCCTAGGTTTCTAAACATGGCACTATAAACTTTGTACAATGGAGTCTTTCACTGTCTTCACACTTTGTCATCACAGATAGAATGAGCTGTATGACAGAGAGTAGAATGAGAAAGGAGTTAGTACTTAGTCACTCAAAGAAAAGGAAAAAAGTAAGAAATTATTAGTAAGTGCTAGGTATAAATCTCTATCTCTAAATGCTATTCAAGTGTTATCTCATTTAATACTCATGACCAGTTTATACCAGATTGTTGTTATCGTTAAGTACCATATGTATATATATAGGGTTTCCAAAGAGTTGCTGGTGAGCATGAACCACTGACACTGCTGCTCAAACAGACCTTGCAGTCCAGTGCATAAACCCACAGTGCCTGGTGCTGGTGGTGGTGGTTATGTGCCTTGGAGTCAGTTCCGACTCATAGCGATCCTATATAGGGTTTCTGAGCCTGTAAATCTTTACAGAACCAGAAAGCTTCATCTTTCTCCTGCAGAATGGTTGGTAGTTTCAAACTGCTGACCTTGAGGCTAGAAGTCCAACTTGTAACCACTATGCTACCAGAGCTCCTTTATGCTCACAGTGCCTAGACCCAAGAAAACTGAAGTTCAGAAGCACACTTTCTTCCAACATCACATCATTTGGGCTATGTACAGCATAGAAATGAAACTTATTTCTTCCTTGTTTTCTGCTGAGGCTTATGATCCCAGGGCCCTTCTGGCATTTTAAAGGCTCCATTGAAGCCAGACATTCAGGCCTGTCGACTGGAAAGTTCCTTCTACTGTATGATAACCTACTTGTTCCTCCTCTTCTCTTCTTCTTCCATTGATTTGTTCTGTCTCTCTTTCTGGATATCAAGAAGAGAAATCCTGTTATTTCTTCACTTGTTCTCCACAGAAGCCACAAGCGTATTTGTAACTGTCAGCCAAACTTAGGGGTAGAAAAAAGACGTTCTCTTCTTTCTTAACTCCACAATAAGATAGCAGCAAATACCCTACCTTAAAGGCAAACCACTCTTACTCCTGGACTTTATTCATTAATTCACTCATGTATTTATTTCTTCATTTTTTACATTCTTGTATGAGTTTCGTTTGTTTAATCCATCTACTTCACTCTGTAACTCTATCTGTAAGTTTAGAAGCCATGAATGACTAATAAACTTAGCACCCATTAGAATACTTGTTACGTTAACAAAAACCCAAGCCATTGCGATCAAGTTGATTCTGACTCATAGCAACTCTATAGGACCCAGTAGTACTACCCCATAGGGTTCCAAGGCTATAATCTTTAGAAATCAGACTGCTCTATCTTTCCCCTGTGGAGCAGCTGGTAGATCCAAACTACTGACCTTTTGATTAACTGAGACAGGGCCATCTTTTGTAAATGTTCGGAGTAAAACTCAATAAGATTTGATAAATTATTAGATTTACGGGGACAAATGAGATAGAGGGATCAAGCAAACACTGAAATGGAAGAAAAGAAGGAAGAGCAGTGTTTTGCTAAAGAAGGAGAAGTGGGAAACGCCAAGAAGGCATGATAAATTAATGTTGGTCTTGTTGTATTTAGAGTGACTTCTGTGATTACCACATGGGTGTATCCTGTAGTCAGGAGAGAGAGTGAGTTGGCAGCACACATTTGGGAGTCTTCATGGATTTGATGATAAAGACATAGGAAGGGATAAGATAACCTAGTAAGAGCATCTACAGAACCCCGTTTCTCTGTGTATCAACTCTGAAGCACAAATAGTTCCAGACACTCTATTAAATCAAAAGTGGACTGGCAATTTCACTTGAAATACTAGGCGATCTTGTTCAGATGTATTTCACAAGTTAGAAATGGAATGCTATGATTTCCACACCGATGCCCTTAGGTTCTAAGTGCTCCATTTCTAGACGTAATGCATGTGCTCCAAGATTTCTTCTTTCCATTCTCCTTGGCTAATTGTTTACATTACAGGACATAGTTTGTCTCATCCAATTTGATTTTGTGCCATTTGATTATTTTGCTTGTTAAATTCACATGTGTAATTAATTATAGCTATTGTCTTGCACTTGATGCTGTGGATTAATGTGCTTGATTGCAAAGTCAGTTTGTACCTACCACAAGGTCATCGGTTCAAGCTGACCAGTCACTCCTTTGTTGTTGTTGTTGTTATGTGCCGTGGAGTCGGTTTCGACTCATAGCGAGCCTGCACAGGGTTTCCGAGGCTGTTAATCTTTACGGGAGCAGAACGCCTCATCTTTCTCCCGCGGAACCGCTGGTAGTTTCGAACTGCTACCCTTACGGTTCGCAGACCGATTCGTAACCACTACGCTACCAGAGCTCCTTGGAAACCCTATATAGGGTCACTATGGGTCAGCACCAACTTGACGGCACTCAGCAACA
>NW_006408657.1:8275704-8276254 GCF_000296735.1 Chrysochloris asiatica
TCCTCCACGCCCTCTGGATCTAGGTTCCCTCTTGAAAGCTTGTAAGCCAGTCACTTCTTGCCTTTGTAGCCCCCACACTTTGGGTAGCCAATGTCCAAGTTGCCCATCTCTGTCTACTCTGTGTATGGAGGGGGTGGAATGATCCTTGCTGTAAAGATTTTTCCCCTCTTTTGAGCTACTGGATCCATAGGTATAGGTCAAGTTCATAAAATTGTATCAGATTACTCTTTTTTACCTCTTCTTTCTTCTTCTAGTTAAGCTCTGATCACCCAGTCATTGAAGCCAGGTCAAATGGGTATTATCTTCAAGTGTGGGTGTTCTTGTGCATATGCCCTCTCTTCTTATCAGCTGGACTCTTCACTCCATGCTGGTCTGCCCATCCTTTCAAGTGGAAATTTCTCATCTCTGAAGATTCTGGATGCTGTTCAAGATTCCACCTATAGTGTTATGTAATGCAGATGCTCTACAGGAAGCCTCCTTCACTGGGCACACTGTTGCCCCATTTTAGGTATTCCAATCAGTTATAACTGATGTGGCGCTGTGGGCTAAT
>NW_006408657.1:8276604-8301478 GCF_000296735.1 Chrysochloris asiatica
ATGCAAACCTGCCTAATTGTTCTCCCTTCCACTTTGTTCTTTCATTCCCCTCCCCCTTCTTATGTATTGCCCACCTCTCCAGCACCCAAACTATCCTGTGTCTATTCCCTGCCCTGAGGTCCACTTTCTCCTCCCTCCCCTCACCACACTCCCCACATCCCAGCAACCAGCAAAGAATCCGCCCCCCTCTACTTTAGTATGGGTTATTTTTCTTAGTCTTTTACAGTAGTGGTCTTATGCAGTATTTCTCTTTTTGTGACTAACTAATTTCACTCAACATAATGTCCTCAAGGTTCATCCATGTTATGTGGTGGCTTGCAGCTTCCTTGTTATTTTGCAAGATAGCATAATATTCCATTGTGTATATGTACCACATTTTGTTTATCCATTCTTCAGTTGATGGGCACTTTGGCTGTCTCCATCTTTTTTCTATTGTAAATAGTACTGTTATGAACATGGGTGCGCATATATCTACTTGTGTTATGGCTCGTATTTCTTGTGGGCAGATATCAAATATAGGAATTGCTGGATCATAAAGTATTTCTATTTCCAACCTTCTGAGGAAGAGCCATATTGCTTTCCAGAGAGGTTGGACCACTTTGCAGTCCCCAGCAATGCAGTAGCATCCCAGTCTCTCACATCCCCACCAGCATTTATTGTCCTCTACTTTTTTGATCTTTGCTGTTACTGCTGGTGTGAGATGATATCTCATTGTTGTTTTGATTTGCATCTCTCTAATGTCTGGTGATTGTGAACATTTCTTCATATATTTGTTGGCTGCCTGCATCTCCTCCTTAGTGAAGTGTCTGTTCATGTCCTGTGCCCATTTTTTAATTGGGTTATTTGTCTTTTTCTTGTAGAGTTGTTGTAGTTTCCGATATATTTTAGAAATAAATCCCTTATCTGATGTGTCATTGCAAAAGATTTTTTTCCCATTTTGTGGGTTCCGTTTTTACTCTTTTGGTGAAGTCTTTTGATGCACGTAAGTTTTTAATTTTTAGTATGTCCCACTCATCTATTTTGTCTACTTTTGTTTGTGTGGTTTTCAAAATGTTTTATAGTCTGTGTATTCCCTGAATTTGTGCCCTCACATTTGTCCCTATTTTTTCATTGATGGCCTTCAAAGTTCTGGGATTCACATTTAGGTCTTTAATCCATGCTGAGCTGGTTTTGTATAAGGTGTGAGGATAAGGTCTTGTTTCAGTCTTTTGCATATCACTTTCCAGTTTGCCAGCACCATATGTTGAAGACACTATCACCTCCCCATGTGATATATTTAGGTGTTTTGTCAAAAATCAGTTGGCTGTATGTAGAAGGGTTAGTTTCTGGATTCTCGATTCTGTTCCATTCATCTATGTACTAGTGCCAAGCTGTTTTGACCACTGTAGTTGTGTAGTAAATTTTGACGTTGGGGAGTGAGATGTTTCCAACCTTATTCTTCTTCTTAAGCAGTGCTTCGCTTATCCTAAGTCTCTTTCCTTTCCATATAAAGTTTGTAATTGTGTTTTCCATCTCTTTGAAGATTGTTGTTGGAATCTGGATTGGGATTGCATTATATGTGTAAATTGCTTTGGGCAGTATAGACATTTTCACAATGTTAAACTTTCCTATCCAGGAGTATGGTACATTCTTCCATTTTTGTAAGTCTCTTTTGGTTTCTTGTAGTAGTGTTTTGTAGTTTTCTTTGTATAAGTCCTTTGTTTCTCTGATTACATTTATTCCTAGATATTTCATCCTTTGGGTGGCTATTGTAAATGATACTGATGTCCTAATGTCCTTTTCAATGCTGTCGTTTTTAGTATAGAGAAATCCAACTGATTTTTGTATGCTAATCTTATATCCTGCCACTTTTCTGAATCTTCCAATGAGGTCTAGTAGCTTTTTTACTGAGTCTTTGGGGTTTTCTATGTATAGGATCATATCATCTTCAAATAGAGAGAATTTTACTTATTCTTTGCCAATTTGGATGCCTTTAATTTCCCTGTCTTGCTGTGTAGCTCTTGCTAGGACTTCCAGCACAATATTGAATAGGAGTGGTGACAAAGGGCATCCTTGTCTGGTTTCTGTTTGCCAAGGGAAGGCTTTCAGTTTCTCTCCATTGAGAGTAATGTAGGCATGTAAACACAAGTATTCTCTCACGCTAAGCAAATATTTAACTTTTTAGTTGGGTGGGTGATAAATGAGAGCAAATTGTCTGATAACTTTGTTTTATTCATACAATTAAAGTCTGTCTTGTAGGAGGAGTGATTCTTTGTTATTAAAAATAATAATAATAATTTGTGGTGTAACCTGCAGACCATCTATTTTAGGTCCATATTGATAAAGCATAAGCCAGTGGTCACAACAAGAAAGGGTGTTACACGTGAATCCTTATGTAGATGACCAACAATCTAGTTCTCTCTCAGTCATAACTCAATGTTAAAGGAAATGGTCCAAATTGTAAATACTGTCAAAGTGAGGTTTCTGAGTTACATAAATGCATTGTGACTAATGTGAATTCAGAATATTGCTTTCTAATACTGAGATGTGCTGGCTATTCAAGGAAAGTGTCTGTCACCTGAATTTCTTTGTTGTTGTTGCTGCTGCTAGGTGCCCTCGAGTAGGTTCTGATACATAACGACGTGTGTAGGGTTTCCCAGGAGCAGCTGGTGAAATAGTGCGTGCTAAATTCTAGCCTTTCTGTTGCTTGCTAAGCCTGTTGTTGTTGGTGTTAAGTGTCCTTGAGTCGGTTCTGACCTATAGCGACCCTGTATAGGGTTTCCAAGGAGCAGCTGATGAGCTTGCAGTTCAAACTGACTTTGCAGTCTAGTGCATTAACCCACAGTGCCACACCAGGGCTCCATTGCTAAGTCTAGGGCCCTACTATGTGTGTCTGACCAAAGTAAGGGATACCTTTGTCTTGATATAATGGTGCCATAGGGGCAAAACGTCCTCAAGGTACCTTTTAAAATTTTTTCTCAGACACTATATAGATTAGGGAAGTCTTGCAATGGAAACTGAAAAACTGTTTTCCAAAAATGAATTTCACTGAAATGTAGCTCACTCTTACCTTTACTACTATTTCCCCAAATGGGTTGTTCTGTCTTCAGTATTTGAGTGTGATATGCTCACCAACCAACTTAGCATTTAATTGGTATTTGAAAGTTGACTTTACATTTCTCTATGATTTCTGGCTTCGATTGGTTCTCACTATCTAGAACATTCTAACAGAGCAAATAATCTGATAACCCATAATTATGAGTTAAGATTTTCTCATTTCATAGAAAATAGAGTAAGAAAAGGAATTTACTAATATCTTAAATTATATAGAGCTCAATGTCTTCATCATTTAGGTATCCAGTACAGAAGATAGGACAGCTCTTACTCATTGTGATTGTAGGGAGGGAAGGGAAACAAATGCAGATGCTTGAATTTTTGGACATGCGGCAAACGGGCACTAATATGATGTTCTCATTAAGAAGCCTCCACCTCACTCTTTAAAGTAGGGATGAGAGATTTTCTGGGACAGAATAGAGTATGGCCAGGAAAGGTAGGCAGCTTAATAAAAGAGAAGATTAAGGAACTGTCATGGGTAGTGGGAGTGAGACCTTTTCTTTAATATAGCAACAGGTAGGCTTCAAATTTCCTGGAAAGCTTGTCCATGAAGGAACCTAGACTGTATCATAAAGCTGCAATCACGTGGATGCTGTGCCACGTTCCAGTATTAGTCTAAACCTCTTTGTGGAGCTTTCTCTCTACCTCCCATTTTAACGAAAACTAGTATTTTCCCCAAAGCATCACTCCCCTTGTAGTTCTCATTGATAGGGGCTGTTGATGAATAAAAGGATCCCTGGTTGTGTTGCAGGTTAAGTACTGGGCTGTTAATCTCAAGGATAAGCAGTTCAAACCCACCAGCTTCTCTATCAAAGAATGATGAGGCTTTTTGTTCCCATGAAGATTTATAGCTGTAGATGCCCTATACAGGATTGCTATGCTCTGAATCAACTCAGTGGCTGGGTAGGCCTTGGCTTGATTTGGGTTTTGGTTGACAAGCAAGCTAAAGAGCCTATTTCTCTTCCTTCCTTCTTTCCTTTTATTCATCCCTCCTCCTTCCCGTCTCTCCTTCTCTTTAATCCTTACTTTTTTACTTATTTATTTTTCTTTTTTTGGAAAAAAATTCTTAGCCCATAGAAATGTTATTTTCTCTTTACAACAGAATTTTGATCTTTATAACCTTTAGACTTAAGTGATTTCAAGATGCTTTATTATGGTGATAAGTATGGTATGTTTGTTCAGTGTTTATTCTTCTGCTTAATCTGATCAATGGGAATGAAAGCTTCTGAAATTTAGATCTGAATCCAATTTTTAATGATTTCTACTTAAGTTAATTATGCCTTTTTACTGACTTTTTAACTTAAGATTTATCTCAGTAATTCATACACAGAGTTACTAAAGTAAATCTGGTAGCATAGTGGTTACGAGTCGGGCTGCCAACCTCACGGTCAGCAGTTCGAAACTACCAGCGGATCCGTGGGAGAAAGATGAGGCATCCTGCTCCCGTAAATATTTACAGCCTAGGAAACCCTGTGCAGGGTCACTATGAGTTGGAACTGACTCCATGGTACTTAACAACAACATCAATTTAGTGAAACCATAATTTGAACTTATGTCATGTTCTGTGTTTTATGATTTGTTTTGTTTTGGGGGGCAAAGTACTTTTTTGTTTGCCAATTTATTTGTTGATTGTAAAAGCAATAATCATTTCTACAATAGTATTTTCTTTTAACTTAACTTGGTCTATAAAAAACAAAGGTATTATCTGGTTAAAAGACAGGGAGAAACAATATGAAAAATGCAAGTATGATAGAACCTTGATCCCTGGAAACTTTGGAAATATAGTTCTTTTTGTTAATATGTTATATTCATTCTATTTTTTATATTTTATTTTATTAAATACTTTAAAAACTACAATTCTGTAGTATTAAATGGCTTTCTAAATATATTTTAACTTGAAATTACCTTGTTTTATTGCCATGTCCCTATTTCTAAGTACTCTTCACTGGAATTTTATGAAGAATTCAACGCATAGTAATTGAATAAAGGGACAGATCTGGACCTTCTTATTCCTTAAGCAAAGTGTATTTTTGATAACTTACAGCAGTCATTTATTTCTGTGACCTTTGTATGCAGTAGGGTGGTAACCACAGCACTTACTGACACATACAGACTTATTTCCTCTGTACATGGTGCTCAGACACTGGTCATTTGTTACCATTTAATAGCTTGCCTTCATTATCTTGTTGCCTCTTATTTTTCATACCTGTTATAAATATGTCTGATTATAGTAGTTACTTTTCCTATTACTTGTAATTTGTTGTGACCTAAAAAAAACACCAGATACCAACACTTTTTCAATTTCTCTGTAAAATAAAAAACAAATAGGCTCTGATGTAAAGAGCATAGATTTCTTATAAATGAAATTGAAGAAAGGTGATTCACAGACTTTGTAATATAAGTTTTTGTTGGTCATAGTGTTTATATATGTATAATTTGTGGGCTTCCTCCATGAGTTTTTTTCAGCAGTTTTAAGATTTGGGTAGGATGGTGAAAGAGGCTTCTTGTGGAGCCTTTGTAGTATATAAGACCTTAGGTGGAATCCTGATCCCCCTCCAGAACCTTCTGAGGTAGGACATTCCCATTTGAAAGGACAAGTAGACCAGCCTGAAGCAGCTAGAGGAACAGAAGATTCTTCTTGAAAGAAAGACCAGCAGGAAAAATCAAAAACAAAAACATCAGTCTGATTGACTACCACAAGAACAAACAAGTTGCTGGAGAGCCATCAAGGCAAGCAATCAAGTCCCTTCAGGGCAAACTCTCTTCTGAGACTGAAACTCAAAAGGAATACATGAGCAAGCATGTACACTTGCTGGCAACCACATTGATCTACTGGTGAGTGGAAGTTGAGGAAATCCAGCAATGAAGATGTAGGGGCTGAGTTTGATCACATTCCATAGACTCCCATCGACCAGGAGATGAGACAGAGAAGAGGAAGGGCTGGTTGGTCCAAAGCATGGTGAGACCTGGGGATTCCTGGGCCCATGGACAAGGATATAGCCGTGGAGAACTAGAGCTGAGAATGAAGCATCCAGCTGATATTAAGTGAGGGGAGATGCACAAGAACACCCAAACTTGCAGATAGTACCCATTTGACTTAGCTTTGATGGCTAGATAATCAGAACTCAACTAGAGGAAGATAAAAAAAAAAAAATTGATAAAGGAAACAAGTGTTAAATTGCTAACATTTGATTAACTTGACCTATACTTATGGATGCAGTAGCTTAAAATACCAAGCAAGAGGGAAGGAATCTTCACAGCAAGGATAATTCCTACCCCCTCTATACACAGGTTGATAGGGATGGGCAACTTAGACATTGGCTACGTAAAATGGGGGAGGGGAGATACAAAGGCACAAAGTGACTGGCTTACAAGTTTTCAAGAGGGACTTTGGTTTCAGCATGTGCAAGAGATGGTAGAATCCCCACTGAATAGTTTCATCTCGTCTAGATGGGTCTGGTGAAAGGAGATGGGGATAAGATTCTTATGATTCAATAGTGAGTAATTGTTATCATGACTAATTGCAATGGTCACAACTGTAAAGGTAGAAGTTTTGTAACAAAAAGGGGGAGGGTTAAGCTTACATTCCAAGAACAGAGGACCCTAGGACCATCAAGGGAGAAGAACAGGAGCCAAATGTGGAACCCTATCCAGAGAAACAGCAACACCAGAGATGGAGGCAGAGATGATGACATAGAGAGATAGAGCAGCTGAGGACTCTAGACTCAAGGAAAGAGAAAGGCTGTGTGTTGGCAGGCTTACAGAATGTGCCCTTTGATTGTTTAAATGATTATATATTCCTGAGTGTTTTGATGTACATCCAAAACAAAACAACAACAACAAAAAAGAGAAGCAAATACTGTTGAATGATAATGCAAGGAAGGGGTTGTAATCATTGCAATGAAATGAAATATGATAGAATGAGTGTAAAAATGGATGTTCTTCTATGTAAACTATCACTTACTTCACAATAAAAACTTAAAAGAAAAAATATGGGTAGAAGAAGTATTGCTGCTTGTGCTCTGATTTTCACCTTTATTGTAGCAGAATAAAAACCCATACTATGTACAGTCTTTTAAAAATCACTTAATTTGACCATAATTGAGGATGCCATAAGTGAATTGATTATCCAGGTTCTTTAAATCTTTCAAGAGAATTTGCCTCCAGTGGCACACAAACCCTCGGAAAGCTCAGCTCACTGCTCACTATTTGTTAATGTTGAACTTATTAAAGCCCATAGGCAAAACAATCGTGTTGAAAATATTATATTTGCCTAGTTTGTCTGTAGGACTCACTATCCTTGACCAGCAGTGTGATCTTAAGTTTGACTTGACAATCAAACACATGAAATGCAATCCATTTTGCCTAACAACTTGCTAGCTTTATGGGAACAGAAGTTGCAGCAATAGCACTGTGTACAATTTGTATCTCCAGGTATAGCTTTCAGTATCTGAGTCACAACACATGAAGGTCAGAACGTCAGAAATACTGTATGTGTATGCAAATAATACACACACTCTATGATTTGAGGGGTCCTTGTAGGATAAGCCCTGAACTGCTAACTGTAAGGTCGGCAATTCAAACCCACCAGTTGCTCCTTGGAAAACCCTATACAGAGTTTCTATGAGTTGGAACTGAATAGATGGCACTTAATAACAACAACAACAACAATATGTTTGAGAACAAACCCACAACCTCCTTAACATATTAGTTTCCTATGCCTGCTATTATGGGCATTATATATTAAAAAAAAAAAAAGTATGATTGTCATAAAAGATGGGATTAACTGGACAATCATAGCTGCTGTTGAGTCGATTCTGATTCTTGGCTACCCTTTTGTTTCAGAATAGAAATTAGCTCCACTGGGATTGCAGTGATTGCTTTCTTGGAAGTAGATTCCCTCTGGGTGGACTTGAGCTGCCACATTTCAGTTTGCAGCCAAGCATGTTTGTACCACCCAGTGACCCCAAGGATCCTTTAAATTTAGGGAAGCCTTCAAGTGGGAGTTCATTTCAAATTTTTTTTTAGTCAACAGTCTTGACAGTGAGGTATAAGAGCTTGGTCCAATACAGTCTTCAACTGACTTTTCAATTAACTTGACTGTGATGTACTATCAGTTTGTTATTGTTAAGTGCCATGGAGTCAGTATAGAGTTTCTGAGGAGTGGCTGTTGGGTTTGAACTGTGCCAACTTTGAGGGTAATAGTCCAGTGCTTGTCTTATAGTGCCAGACAAGACCTCCTTGAATTCATGATGTAAGGAGACTTCAACCAAGTGTCAAAACCTTAGGTAGGCATCCTTGAGTCTAAAAGAAAGGTCACAAATTGGTGATTCTTTCTTTCCCATCACCATAGGACTATTCAAGATAATTCTTAACAAAGCCAACCAACTAAATAGACAAAGTTAAACCATAGGTTTGTATTAATAACACAAAAAAATAACTATCATTATGTTTTGTGTGCCAATTGGCAAAACAGGTTAAAATAAATAAAAAAACTAAGTTTAAAAGCTTGTCACTGAAAAACAATAACCCAAATATAATGACAAAATTCATGTGGTATGAGAGTGCATGTGACAGCGATGGCATAGCATTCAATATGTTTACTTCTATTATTCGTAATAATAATAATACTTTCTTTATCATTATTGTTTTCAGGGTCTTCAGATTATCCTACAGTGACAGGTTAGCCAAAGGCTATGTTCCATCATGTGGCCAATCTATTGGCTTTGAAAGGGGTGCTATCACCCACATTTTTTGAACCAGACCTTTAACAAATATTAGAAACACAACCAAACAATTTCTGGTGAGGACAAGACTTTCCTAATTGCAGATCACTAAACCTGATTATGGAATCCTGGTTTAGTGCTATAAGAGAAGCACTGGACTGCTAACCACAAGGCAGGCAGTTAAAACCCACCAGCTGTACCTTGGAAACCCTATACAAGGTCGATATGAGTTGCTATGAGCTGGCATTTATAACAACAAAATCAGCAACAGCAAGTCAGATTTACTCCCAGTTCACAAATTATTTGGCATAGCTAACAGGGGCTCCTGGTCTCTGTAATTCTTCATTCTTTTCCTTGAACTTCTATTTATGTGATTTGAATGTTAAGCAACAAATACTAACACTTCTTGCCCAAGGTATATTTGGATTCGCATGCGATGAAGCTTTGTACTTGTATGTGTTTTCATCCTTCAATTCATTATTTTAGTAATTTGATTTTATAGTGTTTTACAAAACGATTATTCTGTGACAGAATAAAAGCAAACAAGTCTTTCACCACCAATCATCTGAGGAGCACTGCTGTAGAGTGAAATACTCAAGGCGGTAACTGGTCCTGTACATATTCTCGGTTGAGGGCCACTTTCAGCTTTTATCTCACTTGCAGAGTGAAGGTGACAGATGACAGATGAATCCAGAGCCAGCTCAGGTTATTAGCTCCAAGCATTCCTTCCAGCAGTGCTCAGATGATTCATCATTTAGGATTGCCTGAGAATGGGGTGTGGGGGTTTTTCAAAGGCATTTAATTGCATTTTTATACAACATGCTATTTGAAATTTAGGAGCGCTAGATCACCTGTTAGAAATAAAGAAGAAAGAAGTTCTGTTAGACTTCTATCAAAATGCAATTCACATTTGTGGAATGGTTATACTGAACTAGACGTGTGACAGATAAATAGCTAACACTTGGAAATGATTTTTTTTTTTTTCATGGAATTTTAACAGAGTTGCCATAGTAGTAAATAAAAGGACAGCTTGAGGTCAATCATAGGACTTTTAATAATCATCTTAAATCTGTGACCATTTAGGTCAATACATAGTATAGATATGACATTTGTAAAATTATAGTGAACAAATAGTTGAAAGTTATAATTAACCTATGTTGTTGTTGTTGTTAAGCACCATCGAGTTGATTCCAACCCAATAGCAACCCTTCCTAGGGTTTCTGAGGAGCAGCTGATTGGTGAGCTTAAACTGCCAACCTTGCAGTTCAAATGGCTTTGCAGTCTGGCACATTAACCTACAGCCCACACCAGGACTCCTAATCAATATACGCTTGGCTTTAAAAATATTTGTCTTCGATTGGATTTCCCCCAAAATTTTCAAAGTAACAACTCAAATGGAGAATTTGCACAGGTAGTAAAGTGGAGAGAAGATGAGGATGATGGTACACAGATATGGTTCCAAGCAGGTTTCAGTATGGTCATCTGAGGCTCAGTTCTACTCTTGGAGACAGTGAAAAACACATCTCACATTTATCCCAGCTGAGGGGTGAGGAAGTGGGAGCATTTCTCTAACAATCCCCTGTTCGTTTTTGCTTTGGGGAGACTTCTGGAAATGTTTATCCTCTTAACACTACTAGCTTGCCTTGCTGAGGGCTAGGTGATCTCCCATGGGCCAGGAAAAGCCCACCAGCAGAGATAACTTGCAGGAATTCACAGTGAACAACCTTTGGAATGTAAAGGTTAATGCTGAGGGAATATGGGTATGGTACCAATAGTAGCTCTACCACACATACCACTCCAGTTTTGGTGTCCATGCCCACATGTTCTGAGAAATATTTATTACAGTTTAAGGATGAGAAAATCTTGACATATGTTTATATATCTATAACCAACCCTTTGGAGTTCTGGTGTGGTGTTGTTGGATAAACACTGGACTGCTAAACACAAGGTCGGTGGTTCAAACCCACCAGCTGCTCCTCGGTCACTATAAGTCAGAACTGACTCAACAGCATTTAACATCAATCAACCAACCCGTTGCTGTCAAGTCATTTCTGACTCATTGTGGCCCCATGTGTTACACAGCAGAGCTGCTCCACAGGATTTTCTTTGCAGTAATCTTTACAGTAGCAGATCACCTGCTTTACTTATGCTGTTATTATTGTGTTGTTAAGTTCTGTTGATTTGCTTCTGACTTATAGTGACCCTCTATAGGGTTTCCAAGGCTGTGAATCTTTGCAGGAGTAGAAACGCTCGCCTTTTCCCCATGGAGTGGCTAATGGGCTCGAACTGCTAGCCTTGTGGTTTACAGTCCAGTGTCTATCATACAAAACCATCACACTCCTATCCTGATGTTGCTTTTGTGCCATCAAGTGGGTTCCGTCTCACAGCTACTTTGTACAGAGTTTCTGAGGACCCACTGGTAATTTTAAACTGCTGAGTGGGTTGTTAGCAGTCTAGTGCTTATCCGACAGTGCCACACCAAGATTCCCCTATCCTTGCTTGTTGCTTGTTGTAGCTAAGTGCCATCGAGTCGGGATCCAACTCATAGCTACCCTGTACAGGGTTTCTAAGGAACAGATGGTGAGTTGGAACTGCCGACCTTCACGGCCCAAACTGACGTTGCTAGATGCTATCAAATATATTTATGATTAATCTATGGAATTGGAAAATTCACTTTCTAGTGATTTCACATGTCTGTCTATCTATCTATCTATCTAATAAGGTTGTAGATTACAAGCTGTTCATCTTATCCAGAACCTCTAATAAATGACATAGCAGTTGACCGGCACTTTAAGTTGCTGTGTACTATACTACAGGGAGCCCTGGTGGCACTGTGGGATAAGCACATGACTGCTAACCACAAGGTTGGCAATTCAAAACAGGAGAAAGATGAAGCTTTCTCCTTAACCCTATAGGGTGACTATAAGTCGGAATTGCCTCAACGGCAGTGGTTGTGTTCATTTGCTTTTTAAAGCAACCAGCTGAGATACAGAGTTTTCACTTAATACTGCTTGATTTATTTTATACATTTGAGTTACAATATGTTGTTGTTGTTAAGTGCCATAGAGTCGGTTCTGACTCATAGTGACCTTGTATAGAATTTCCGAGGAGCAGCTGGTACATTTGAACTGCTGACAAAATATACAGAATTTTGTAATTTGAGGTGCTGGTCCTACAGTACCCCAAGTTACAAAATTCTGTATATTTTGTCACCTTTAAAAAAAAACTCTGTAATAAATATTGATCTTAAAATCATATTTGACTTGATACCTTATGACTTTGGGTTTTAACATTTGATTTCTATAAGATACGTTAGCTGACAATGAAGTAAGTTTATTTCGAATTCGTTTGTTTGAAATGAATTGGCATTCTATCAGATCTGTCCTTATATGCAGTATTTTTTTTTTTTTTTTAATTTGGGTAGTAAGCCACATCTTGTACTTTTCAGAAGGAACCTGGTGTCACAGTGGGCTAACGGTTGAGCTATTTTCTACAAGGCTGGAGATTCAAATCTATCAGCTGCTCCTCAGGAGAAAGATGAGACTATGTGCTTCCATAAAGATGGAGGCTCTGGAATACTAGAAACATTTCTATTCAATCTTATAAAATCTCTATTAGTTGGAGTAGACTTGATGGCAGTGGGTTTGTTTGTTTGGTTTGGGTTTTATAAATTTCATTAAGTCCCTGAGAGACAAAATGGTTAAGCATTCGACTGTTAACCTAAAGGTTGGTGATTCGATCCCACCCAGTACTATCATGGAAGTCAGGCTTGGTAACCTGGTTCCACAAAGGCTACAGCCAAGAAAACCCCCCCGGGAACAATTCTACTTTGTAATACATGGGCTATCATGGCTTGGAATCAACTCCATGGCAACAGGTTTGGGGCTTTACACATATACACACATATATTTATGTATATATGTATATATTTACATATATATGTAAACGATAAAATGGTGACTTATAGAGTAAATGTTGTCAAAGCAAAAAGTATGGAATTTAATGTGAGCATTTCCTGAATGGATTCATTTAACAAGAAAATACTGTTGTCTTCATTTATTTATCTAGCTTTCAGATCTTACATTTACTCTTCAACTGTTAATTTATTATTATGGCATTTGGGCCTGGTAAAAGTTTTCTCTCTCTCCAAATTTCAGGTGTTGATTTTATCTCGAGTTGCCCCACACAGTCCCAAAGCTACACCTGGTATACAAGTGCAAAATGCACCAAAAATCAACCCTTGTTTTGTAACTAGCAACGTATATTCTGCTGCTGAAAGGATTTTGCTTAGTTGGTTGAATACAAATTATGAGAATACCCGACATGCTGTATGGAAGAACTGTCGTACAGGTGAGAAGTTATTTTTTTTCTTTAAATAAATCATTGTATTTTATAGTATGACAATGCTGAAGGAGCCATGACAAAGGAATCAAAATCAAAATAGATTCTGCACCAAGCTCTAGCCTTTATTCTCTGTTCTGAAAAAAGAAGATCCTTAATATTTTCATTATCAGTTTCTTACATGTAAAAAAGAAGTAATAAAAGATGCTTATTCAAGTTATTGGGAAGAATGCAGGATAAATAGCATGTAGACATGTTCTAGAAATGAAAGATAGCCTCATTATCATTGGTGACATTTTCAACTGTATAAATTATTAGATTTAAGTCACACAGTGCAAACCTTATATATAATTAGTTAAGATCAAGTTAAAATTTGACATTAAAAAATACTGTACATGCTCAGGAAATTGGGGGGGGGAAGCATGTTATATTAGGCTCATATGTTAGGTCCATGAACTAAGACAAGTAGATAAGTTTAATTACTGTAGGCTAGGTATGGGTTCGCTTACCACAAGTTTGGCAGTTCAAATCTACCAGCAGCTCCATATGAGAAAGTGAGGCTGACTGCTCCTCTAAAGATTTACAGTCTCAGAAACCTTATTTAGGGTCATTATGAGTCGGAATCGACTCAGTGACAGTGGGAATTTTACTTGGAGCATTAGTACTCCAGATACTTTCATAGTTCCCTTTCTCACTTCATCCGGGTCCCTTCTCAAATGTCATCTTATGTGAACAGTTTTCTCAACACCCACTGCCATTATACAGTCAATTCTGACTCATAGCAACCCTTTAGGACAAATAGAAGTCTTTAGGGTGTCCGAGACTGTAAATCTTTAAAGGAGTAGATAGCCCCATCTTTCTCCCATGGTGTGGCTTGTGTGTTTGAACCACCGAACTTGCAGTTAGCAGCTCAGTGTTTTCCCAGTACTCTCTCTAAAATAGCACCTTTTCCAACATATTGTTGTTAGGTGCTGTTAAGTCAGTTCTGACTCATAGAGACCCTGTATAGGGATGCACCACCCACCTTGCAGTTAGCAATCTAGTGCTTACCCTACAGCACCACACCTGTTAAAAATCTTCCAGCAGAATTTTAACTTCGTAATAGGAATAGTCTTGTTTGTTTGTTTTTCACTGCTTCATTCACAGTGCATAAAAAAAAAAAAATTCCTGGAAATTAGTATGCACCTAGGAGTCTTGGTGTGGCACTTTAGGGTAAGCACTAAACTGCAAAGCCAGTTTGAGACACAAGGTTGGTGGTTCAAACTCACCAGTTGCTCCTAGGAAAATCTGTACAGGGTCGCTATGAGTCAGAACCAACTCAATGACACTTATCAAAAGCAACAACCAAATAATGGTTCAATAAACAAATAATAAATAGACACATGCTTATATATTAGTTTACCAGTTTGTAGTTTCTTATACAAATATAGGGGTGAAATTAAATGGTTGAGCTGAAAGAAGGAGACACTTCTGTATTTAGCATGTAGCAAGTTTAATTAGGAGCAATCCCTGAGAAATGTTTAAATTAAGTTTACTTACAGTGTGAAAAATTGAAACTCAGTGTCTCCGATTTCTATCTCCCAATATTGTACTGTGGAGAGAGGCAGGATAGTGCCTTCCCTCATAGCTAATGAATGAGAAACTCTTGGGGTGATTCCCAGCCCTAGATCAAGTTGACTAGAAGGCACTTAGCAACAATGACAACTGCTCTAGTGACTGTAAAAGTAGATGAAATCCTTCATGAAATTCATAAGCTTCAGTAACTTGCAATTCCTCTAGAAATCTTGGTAAAATGTTGATTCTGATTCAGTATTTTTTGAGGTGGAAATTCAAATTCTCATCAGAGGTCAAACTGGAATGAACTGGTTTGAAGTTTTGAGCTCCATTTTGGTTATGATGCATTGAAGTTGTCAATGGGAGACGGAACCACATGAATATAAAGAACCATAGTGAGAGAGTTGGAGAGGGTAATTCTCTGAAAGAAAAAACAAAAACCGAGTGGTAGAAGTAGAAGTAGGAAGAGGAGAATGTTAGTAGTCTCCTAGAAGCCAAATAAACTGATTAGTTGTCAGCAAGAACTTTCTTTTTGGACATTCTGTTCCTGAGCAAGTGAACTGAGGTATCAGATAAAACATTTTACATTGTTTATGGATTTTTCAGAAGCCCTTGAGAGTTTTGCAGTGGAACTAAAAATTTGTTCCTATTTAATGTTTGATTAGGCCACATTAGTTACAATTTTCTCATGAGAATTTTTTAGTAAAGATAGAACTAGGAAGGGCATGGCAGCTAAGGGTCTAGCCCGACAGAGTGCTATTGTTAGTTACTGTGGAGCTGAACTCCTCCATAGGGTTTTCAAGGCTGTAACTTTTCAGAAGCAGATCACCATGTCTGTCTCCCAAGCAGCCTTTAGGGGGATTTGAACTACCAGCCTTTCAGCTGTTAATCATTTGTACCTCTCAGGGACTCCGTGTTGGAGAGTAGGAGAATCATAAAATTGAAGTAGTTGGCTCAGGGGCTCAACCATCCAGGCATGTATTTCAGGACTTGATTTTGTCAAGCTCAAAGTCGTGGAGGATGGCTGAGCTGCTGCAGACTTCTATGGTAAAGTCATCATTTTGGTGTGACAATAGTAAGTTCACTGACTGGGGTGGACAGAGATAGGAAGCATACCTGAATTTAGCACTGCACGCATACTGTTAGCCTTAGACCTTCTATGGACTTAGCCATACAAGGTGCTAGGCAATCAATCACAGTTTGCAGAACTTTCCTTTCCTAACTGCAGATGGTTGCTAGGAGCCAGAGTTGAAGAAAAAAACAAATAGTATTTGATACTTCCTAATATGTGATGATTTGTTCTAAGTATTATGAAAGTTAAAAACATTTCTCATTTAATAAATGGACACTTGTCTCCTGTGAATAAAGTGCCCTTTACAGTGTTTGCCAGGAGGTATATTTATTTATATATACTCTGTTCCCAGTAGCTTATTGCATTGTATACCAATATATGCAATTGGTATACAATGCAATAACTTAACACACTCATAATACCCTATATAGGCTTTCTGAGACTAAATCTTTGCAGGAGCAGAAAGCCTCATCTTTCTCCAGAGGAGCAGCTATTGGGCTTGAACCACTGACTTTGTGGTTCTCATTCCAGTGCTAGCATGCTCCCAATTAAGACTATAGCTAAGGTTTTTCCTTAATGGCCATTTTTTTCACACATAAGTGACAATGTGTTCTTCAGTTGATACCTTCAAGTCTTGTGATAACGTGTCTTCTCTGTTAGTCCTTTGAACCCTTTGTTTTCATTCCTACACTGGATCACTAATGGAAAGTTTATCATCCTGCAATCACCTGGTGATTCTGAGAGTAGCAGCAAAATATTTGTATAATTAAAGTGGAATTTCCGAAAGGATTAAGTGATTTCATTTGACTACAGTCTTTTAAAAATCCAGAAATTGGGACTTTTTGAACTGTGTATTTAAAGAACCACAGTTCTGCAGATATTGTACCACTTTACTTAAGTTTATTTTAACATTATTTGATAAAGAACTGTAGTGATTATGAACTGATGTTGCTATTTATATGTTATTTGATATTTTATTTAATTTACCATATAAGGCAGGGATCGGGAACCTTTTCTATGCCAAAATGTGTAACACCATTTGTGGACCATACAAAATTATCAACTTAAAAATTAGCCTGCTATATTTGGTCAAACATTTAATCAACTTACCCCTAATGTGATGGAGTCCTGGTGTGGCACTGTGGGCTAATGCGTCAGACTGCAAAGTCGGATCAACTGCAAGGTCAATGGTTCAAGCTCACCAGCTGCTCCTTGGAAACCCTATACAGGGTCGCTATGGGTCAGAATCGACTCAACAGCACTTAACAACAACAACAATGTGATGGCAGGAGTCCTGGTGTGGCGCTGTGGGCTAATGTGCCAGACTGCAAAGTCATTTGAGCTGAAAGGTCAGCAGTTCAAGCTCACCAGCTGCTCCTCGGAAACCCTATACGGGGTCGCTATGGGTCGACTCAACGACACTTAACAACAACAACAATGTGATGGCACTGGTATGGCGCTGTGGATTACTGTGCTGGATTGCAAAGTCAGTTTGAATGGCAAGGTTGACAGTTCAAGCTCACCACCTGTTCCTAGGAAGCCCTATACAGGGTGGCTACGGAGCGGAACCAACTCAAAGGCACTTAACAACAACAACTATGTGATGGCTGGAACTGCTGTTGGCTTGGCAGGGCCAGACCAAATGATTTCGTGGGCCTTATATGGCCCGTGGGCAGGACGTTGCCTACCCCTGACATAAGGATATCACTAGTTTCTGAGTAAAATTTTAAATGGTCATTTTATGAATTTGTTAAAGTGAAGAATATTTACTACATGTTTGGGATCTTGTAGTAGTTTTAGTAGTTTTATATATTTTAAAAACTTATATGGTGTTAATGTCTTAAAGTTGTATGCATTTGAGTTATATCAAATATTTGCAATTTTCAATTTCATTGAACCAGAAAGTAGTAATTATTTATAAAGTGCTTTTGTATTTTTTCCAGTTCCAATATAAGTTCAGCATTAAATATTGATAATCAATTTTACAAGATTAGAGTACATATGGACAATAGGACAAATGGGATAAAAATATAAATTTTATATTATATTTAGGCTATGTTACTTCAAGAATGTGATTGTCAGTCAATATGTAGAAGATGTGATTAACGTGAAGGGCAACACTAAATTCAGAGAAATGCCAAGCAGACAAAAGAAATTTGAAAACAGAAAGGCAAATTGTTCCCAATACTTAAACAGTGTAGTATAATAAACCATGAGGAACTAAGGTCATAACCCTATGTCATGGAAAATGAAGGATATAAAAATTGACCAGCAGCCAGACCACGTTCTCCTTCTCATATTCATGCCAGTTCCCACCAGGAACATGCCTGTGTTTGAACAAGTTCGATTTAATTCCAATTTTAAGGAGGGAGGAAGACCACATACCACGAGACGCCATGGGGCTTTTCACAGTAAAAAGTGTCTTGTTGTTGTTGTAAAGTGTTAGGTAAGGTTTATTATAGAGTTGGTTATTGGTTGAGTGATTTGGTGAAGAATTCAAGGCGGCCAGAGTTGGCCTTGATTTGATGCTGTCAGAAACAACTGTTATTCTAATTGTGTATCTTAATCAATCTTATGTAGAAGTTGGAAAGACGACAGAGAGGCTGAATCTACAACTATTAATGAAGCAGCAGATTTTTTTATATTAGCCAGGAAAAGATGTTTGGTGTTTTGTGATTTACACAGTGAAATTGTTTTGGTCTGTGCTTAGACAAAATTATGAAGTGGTGTTATTTTGTTTCACCTCATCACAATAATCTTTATATGATGTTAGTATACTGTGTACTGTGAAACTGTTACATCCAATAAAGAAGATAACATGGTCTAGCTGTGTGTGAAGGGCCAGCTCCTATCAACACACACACACAAAAGCTGCCTTCAAGTTGATTGATTCCAACTCATGGCAACTCTATGTGTTTCACAGTTTCTATAGAGTTTTTCTGGAAGCAAATCACCAGGTCTTTCCTCTAAGGTGCCTCTATTGTTATTGTTGTTGTTGTTGACAGGGGATTGACAACAGCTTGGGGTATAAAATACTGAATACTGGCTGTGGGAGTAGAGATTTGAGAAGAGCTTTGACCTTTTGCTCTTCTACCCAACATTTTCTTATAAAGTCATTGCCACTTTAGCCTCACTGAGAGGCAGGCTTCAGTAACAACTAGGCCAAGTGATGACTGACAAGTAATATCAAAAGAGTCTCAAAACTGTGATGGATTACACGAAAATAGGTGCTACTGGTTTCTGCTTGGGGATCTAGAGAGCTGTGTTGCAACCTTTTACAACAGCAATAATAGAAGTTGTTGTATTAATGGTAAAATCGCAACTTTTCTTGAACCCCACCAGAAAACTAAGGTTCCAGAGCCACTCTGTGACAGATGCTTACAAAAAGAAATGAAATGCTAGCTGTGATCCACTGTGGTAGATATAACTGAACCCTTGAAAGAAGAATAGAATTAGAATGGTTTGTGAACTGGTAGATGTCAAGGAGTCCTGGAGTGGCAATGTAGGCTAAGCATTGGACCAAAAGGTCAGCTTGAACTGCAAGGCCAGCAGTTCAAAATCACCAGCTGCTCCTCGGGAACCCTATACAGGGTTGCTATGAGTCAGAATTAACTTGAAGACTCTTAACAACAACAAGTATACACTAGCCAAAAAGTTTGCAACTTTGGGGGAGGTCACAGGTTTGGGGAAGCTAACATCCTTGAGGGGATTTTTTTTCTCCATAGAACTCACTGAATTTTAACAGTAAAGACTGGAAAGAGTCCTGAGAAAGTGGTACACTTTAATCTATACAGAGAAAGACAACTTTCTGTCACTGTTAGAGCCCTGATGAAAATGCTTTGCAGCTTCAAAATAAACTATATATAATTGTTGGGAGGATGCCCTGCCTCTGTTTCCCATCTGACCCACCTAAGCAAGGGCCTTGGACCCAGAACATTCCCTGATATATAGACAGGGAACTAGGTCACTCTCTACTCTCCTCATGTCCCTTCTCCCTCATGACGCACCTCTCCCTGTTCTGGAAGCACAGTAGCTTTCTCTATCTCTTGCACACTTGCAGGCACCATATGGCATTTTGTCTACCTCACTTCTATATCTGTTCCTGGAGGGGAGGGAGCTGGGTGTCTCTATCTGTAGCATAGGGCATGTGGCCACAGAGCAATTGTCCTGCACTAGCTATGAGGAGTGAATTGTTGGTCATGGGAGACTGATGTCTAAGATTGAAGCTGATTAGAGTCTTTTTTGTAATAAAGCATGATCCCACGCACTGCATGTAAAGACATGCAGTACAGTAAAGACTTACAGCCTTGGAAACCCTATGCAGGGTTGCTATGAGTCAGAACCAACTCCAAGGCAAACATCCCCCACCACCATAGTAGTACAATGAGTGCTTTATATCTTTTGTTGGTAATGTCAACTCTTGGTACAACAACAGCAACAGTTGTATATGGACTCCTGGTGTGGTGCTGTATGATCAGCACTGGACTGCTAGCTGCAAGGTTGGCAGTTCAAACCCACCAGCTGCTCCTCTGTCACTATGAGTCGGAACCAACTCAACAGCACTTAACAACAATACTGCTGAGTAGTATTCTGGAAACAGGGTCACTATGAGTGGAAGAAAACCAACTCCATGGCACTTAACAACAAATAACAGTATTGTATTGTATAAATGTACCGTACCACAGAATATGTCATATGTTTATTTGCCATTCACCTGTCTTCTTTGGTGAAGTATCTGTTCAGATCACCTGACCACTTTTTAAATAGGATTGTTTGTTTTCTTGTTGACTTTTGAGAGTTATTTATGTATTCTGTTGTTGCTAAGTGCTGTTGAGTCAATTCCCACTCATAGCAAACCTGTATAAGGTTTCCAAGGAGCAGCTGGTAGATTTGAATTGCCGACCTTGTGGTTCACAACCAAGTGCTGATCCTACAGCACCACACCGGGACAAAAAATTTGCGTTTCATGTGATTTGCATATCTCTCTTCTTAATTTACTTTTTGGTTTTTATTCATTAATGTTGTATAATTTTCAGCATATTTATCTTGAACATATTTTACTAGTTTATAACTAAGTATTTCAATTTTTTGTGCTATTATGAATGGTGTTTGATTTTTTAAAAATTGCTGTTGTTTACTGTTAGTATATAGAGATGGAATTTGTTTTTGCTTTCGTGCACTGATCGTATACTTGTAGTGGATGTCTCTTCTTTTATCACATGGTAATGCATATTTTCAAAATGCTTCAAATAGAAACAAAGTAGATGGCTGTCGGTTACCTATAAAATTTTGCAGGTAACTTTCATGGTATAAACTTTCTTAGGCTTTACAGTTTTATACTATTTAAAACTGATTTTCATTTCCAAACAAATATGCTTTTTCTTTTCCAAAATTTTATTTTCAGTGGTAAAATGTTTCTTTGAACATTGATTAACTGTCCTTATCTTTTTAACAGGTGTCATCCCACCTGAGAAATGGATAGTGAATTTTGATAAAGATCTTTTAGATGGCCTTGTTTTGGCAGCACAGATGGCAGCCTACTGCCCATTTTTGGTAAGAACCATTCTTACATGGAATTGTGTACTATTATTTTTAAAAATTTATAACTAAACTTTGAAGTAAATTTTTTTAAGATGATTAATTTAAATTTCTTAATATTAAGTGTAATACCTGAATCTGAATGATTAACATGACCTTTTTGTTTATTGTTGCATTTTGGGTACAACGGTCTGATACTGCCCAACATTAATATACTTTTTTAATGTTTTATTGTGAATTATGTGTGATAGTTTACATGGGAGAACATTAGCTTTACATTCATCCTATCATATATTGTCTCATTGCCATGGTTACAATCTCCTGCATGCATCATCAACCAACCAAAGGGTGTACCCTGCAAGCCTACCTCCCTTTCCCCACTCCCCCCAGCCCCCGGTCTAGAGTCCCCAGCCACTCCAGCCGCTCCATCTCTCCACGTCATTGTCTCTGCCATCACTGTTTCTCTTGGTAGGGTCCCGCTCTCTGCTCTTCTCTCTTGATGGTCCCAGGGACCTCCGCTCCTAGACTGCAAACTCAATCACTCTCCTCCTTTTGCTACAAAACATCTACCTTTACATTTCCAACCCTCACAATCAGTCCTGATAACAATTATTCACTATTGTATCACAAGAGACCTATCCCCATCTCCTTTCATCAGCCCCACCCAGACAGGTTGGATACTACTCAGTGGAGATTCTACCTTCCTCCACACCCTCTGGATCTAGGTTCCTTCTTGAAAGCTTGTAAGCCAGTCACTTCTTGCCTTTGTAGCTCCCCCTCCCCATTTTGGGTAGCCAATGTCCAAGTTGCCCATCCCTGGCTACTCTATGTATGATCCTTGCTGTAAGATTTGTTCCCTCTTTTGGGCTACTGCATCCATAGGTGTAGGCCAAGTTCATCAAATTGTATCAGATTGCTCTTATTTTCCTCTTCTTTCTTCTTCTACTTGAGCTCTGATCATCCAGTCATTGAAGCCAGGTCAAGTGGGTATTATCTGCAAGTGTGGGTGTTCTTATGCATATGCCCTCTCTTCTTATCAGCTGGATGCTTCACTCTCCACTCTAGTCCTCTGTGGCTATGTCACTGACTCTGGGCCCAAGAGTCCCCAAGTCTTGCCACACTGCTGACTAACCAGGTCTCCACCTGGGCTTAGCTCGCAATTTCATTGCTGTTTTCCCCTCATTTTCTCTTATGGTGACAAATGTGGTCATCAATCAGAGTGTGCATTCCCATTGAGTCTTAGTCTTAGAAGGGGGTTTGCCCTGAGGGGGCTCGACCACTTGCCTTGATGTCCCCTGGGCAAGCAAAGCAACTTACGTGTTCTTGTAGTAATCAGTTGGACTGTCTCTATTGTTTTGTATTTTTCCTGTTGGTCTTTCTTTCAAGAAGTATCTTCTGTTCTTCTAGCCCCTCCAGGCGGGTCTGCATGTCCTTTCAAGTGGAAATTTCCCACCTCAGAAGATTCTGGATGCGGTTCAGGATTCCACCTATGGTCTTACCAACATTAATATTTTAAAGATTATTTGATGAACTATAAAGAAAACAGATATACACACACAGAATTTTTTCTTCTATTACTAAAAGGTCTGAATATTATTTTTTTCCAGATTGATTCTCATTTTATATACATGTACACACAACCAAAGGGCCCTGAACAACATCTGCACAATTGTCTGGTTGTTGTAAATGCCTTTCGTGACATTGGATTCAACATGGACACACAAGTGGGTGTTTTTATATTATGCATTCTATAAACAATTTTATGTATTTTCTTACTTTATTTTTTTATAGTAGTGATTACTTCATAACTTTTAAGTGTGAATGAAACAGACTTTTCATGGGACATTGATAAAGTACAGAAATTAAAATATGACTATAGACATCTACAGAGGTTTTTCAAATGTGAAATTCTATAGACCCTACTGTGCAAAATAAGAAAGTAATTTTAATGAGAGGTTCAGGAGACAAACAAAAATGAAGGTTGAATGCTTTATTACCTGAGCTCTAAGAATAAATCAAAAAAGTAGAATTAGATACATATAGATATTGTATTTTGTTTTCTAATTTAGCTGCAGAAAAGTAGAAAGTGGTTTTATAAATATATATGTATGTGATCACTGCAATGGCAATATAAATCTTTATTATATTTGAAACTCCTGGTTATAAATCCATTTGTCTTTTCACATCAAGTTCAAAATAGCAATTATCAAAATATTGTATGTATGGATAGCTGACTAGAATTCTACCAGATGAAGATGGAGAAGTGTGATACTGTAAGCAAGGGTAAATTGGTACAATTTGATGAACTGAACCTTTACTTGTGGATGCAGTTGCTCAAAATTCCAACCAAAATGGAAGGATTCTTCATATCAAGGATCAAGCTTGTTTCCTCAGTGTACTGAGTTGACACTGACTATCAAAGATGGGAGCCTATAAAGGCACAAAGTGGCTGGCTTACCAGCTTCCATGAGTGTGATTACTTTCAGAATGAGGAGGATAAGGTAGAATGCCCACTGAATAGTTTTCCTCTTGTCCAGATGGGTCCGGAGAAAGTGGATGGGGGATGAAGGGAATAAGATTTTATGATCCGGTTGTGATTAACTGTTAGCAGGATTAGTCATGATTGTCACAACTGTAAATGTAGAAGATGTGTAACTAAAAGGGAGGAGTAGTTTAATCTTTTATTTCAGGACCACAGGACCATCAAGAAGGAAGAGCATGAGTGGAGTGTGAGATCCTACCTAGAAAAGTAGTGACTGAAGAGACTGTGGCAGAGGCAATGGCATTAAGAGAAAGTGCAGCTGAGGACTCTAGACCCATGGACTGAGAAAGCCTGTGTGCCTGCGGGCAGGGGGCTGCCTTGCAAAATGTGCCCTTTGGACATTTAAATGAATATATATTTTTGTTTTGTATGTGTACATCCGAAAAGAAAACAACACTATGCTGAGTATACTAAGTAATACACAGAGTGAAAATATTTTCATATAAGTGATACCACTTATATGAAATATCCACAGTAGATAAAAGTATAGACACATGAGTTTATTAGTGGTTACTAGGGACTGAGGGAATAAGAGTTGCTGTTAATGCTGAAAGTATATTGAGTTTCAGCTTGGGGTTATGTAAAATTTTTGTAACCAGCTTGTGAGCATAGCACAACATCATGAATATACTTAATATCAATGAAGGATACACTTCAAATTATTAAAATATCAATGTTTTTGTTTTATATATTTTTATGATAATTAAAAGTAATTATAAAAAAAAGATATTGTTTATGTTTACTATTTTAAGCGTTTTGTTACTTTGAGGTAATGTGATGATTTGATAAATGTGTCTTGAATTTGAAGACTATATGAACTCATTTAATTATTCATATATATAGCTAGTCACTGAAAACTCTATGCATAGCAGAGAAACATTGTCAGATATTGGACTGGAAGGTGGGAGGGCACTCAGAAAGCGATTGTGGAAAAAAATGCCTACTCAAAGTAGGGTTGGCCATGATGACATGAATACAGTTAAGCTCGGGGGAGAAAAGCACACAGAA
>NW_006408657.1:8304088-8329717 GCF_000296735.1 Chrysochloris asiatica
GGAGGGTCGGAGAAAAAGAGGAAGACCCCCAACGAGATGGATCAGCCAGGTGGCATCATTGATGGACTCAGGTGTGGCAGCGGTAGTGAGGTTGGCCCAAGATCGAACATTGTTTCGTTCTGCTGTGCATGGGGTCACTATGAGTCGGTTCCGACTCGATGGCACCTGACAACATCAACCCAGTACACCAAAGAAACAAGTTTGGTACTTGATATGCTATTTCTAGAATTGCACTTCTTTGCTATGAATTCCTTATGCTTTAATACCTCTACTTTTAGCTAGATGTTACACACAACATCAATTGATAGAAAGGACCCTTCTCTTTTCTGTTCCTGGCCCTACTTTTGACTCCAAATTGCATCACAGCTATATTTATTGTCTCTGCTGTTATTCTTCTCTAATTTTGGATTTTATCTCTAATCTATAACCCAAATCTATCACTAATGTATCTTGTTTATCAGTACAATTTTTAAATTTATTATTTTACTTTTTATAATTTGTGTTAGGAAAAGTAACCTTCTGTACCAACTCTGCCTGATCTCTCTATGCCACGTCCAACAAGTGGCTATACTCCGCAACCCGCATGGAGAGATTAAACCCAAGCAGGGACGATGGGAGATTTGAAAAAAGAAAGACACAAAACACAAAATGAGAATAAGACTAGTTGGGACCAAGTGGGACACAGCACTCTGATGGAGATAATGTGACACTGTCCTACGTTCAGCTCCTTTATTATATACACAAATCAAAGGAGAGAGCTGGGGGCAGGGAAAAGATTGCAAAATACTTTTGGTGTATAGTTGTAAGCAGTAAGCTGGACTTTATCAGAAGAATGTAGTTTCTAGGGAAACAGAGCTAGAGCAGCAAGATGTTTTTGCAGACTTGACTGAAGGCCATGGCTGCGTACAAGGAAAGACTTTGCAAATTCCTTGTTCACTGAAGCAGACTTTGCAAGTTCCTCAGGAGGCAGCCTGACTGGGAGCAGCACAATTTTCTGGACCACAACTATTTAGTTGCAATCCTTTAGTTAAACTGCCCCCAAGTCTGAAACCTTCGGTTTAAATCACTCCCAACATCCTAAATTGTTGCTCTTCTCATGTTATTCGTTGTTCATAAACTAGTTTCTCACTCTGGCATCCTACTTCTCCACCTGTGACCCCAAACCTTCTATGTGACCCCTCTTGTCTTATGAAAACTATAAATTTCACTTCTTTTCTGAACCAACACTATTCATTTTCATTTCCTTGCCTTAGAGTGTTTTGCCTTTCTGATATACTGCCTCCTTACCTTCATCCAATGTTTTGTTCTGCTGTGCATAAGGTCACTATGAGTCAATACCGACTCGATGGCACCTAACAACAATAACAACTCTCACCCAAAGTACAACATATGTAAAATTCTAGCATTCTTCCTGGCACATCTCACGTACACATCCTATGGTTTTGTACAGCTTTAATATGCCACTTTAAGGTAGGAATGGTATGTATAGTATTTTCTCTGAGCTCTGATTAGCTTTTAATGGGACCTTTGAGACTAAGATCAGAGTTCAACTTTAAACACATTTAATCAATTTTTTGATGCTTAGGCCAATGTTTCTGATTCACCTACTTTGCTGTGTCTGCATTTCAGTGTCATTGTCTGTCAGTAGCATTTTTAAAAGTATTCAAACAATCCAATAATTGGTGTAGTGTTTTAGCTCTTTTCATGTATTTAATGTACCAATATATCCTCTAATTTATGTTTCTCTTCTTTGAAATTAGGCATATGACATCTGCCATCCAAACCCGGTTTTGATGCTCATGCTTTGTGTCTACATGCATGAGCGGCTTCCAGCCTACCTTCCCAGGAAGGTAGTGCTCTTTCCTTGTACACTGCATGAGACTGTAACCAAACAGGTATGGAGACTTTTGGGACCAATATGCATGTGGAGTTAAGTACTTAGAAGTTTTAGATATTTCTTTCATCACTCTAAATTAAGAGACCCAGGGTGAAATAAACAGCACTCAGCTACCAGGTGAAAGGTTAGCAGTTTGAATCCATCCAGAAGCTCCTCAAAAGAAAGGCCTGGAAACCTACTTCTAAAAGTCATTGTTACTAAGTGCCGTCAAGCCAGTTCTGACTCATAGTGATCCTATATAGGGTTTCCAAGTAGCAGTGGTGGATTTGAACTGCTGGTCTTGTGGTTTGCTGATCCTAAATCACCACATAAAGAGTACATCTATAGCCACTGAAAATCCTGTGGGACACAGTTCTCCTTTGAAGCACATAGGGTCACTGTGAGTCAGAATCCACTTAATAGCAATTGATGTTTTTTTAATTTTATTTGAGCAATCTGATTCTTGTATAGCCACAGTAATGGATTCTTATACACTAATGGTCATGACCACCACTTGTCTGTCAGTTTGTCGCACTGTTGTGGCTTGCATGTTGCTGTCATGCACTGGTATTTTAAATGCAGGCCAAGTCACCCATGGTGGGCAAGTTTCAGCTGAGCTTACAGACTAAGACTCGTAAGAAGGAGAGGCAAACTACTTCTGAAAAACCTTATGAATAGCAGTGAAACACTGTCAGCACCAGAATATTGAATTTTGAAACCTGATGAATAGCACCAGAATACTGTCAGATATAGTGCCAGATGATGAGCCTCACAGGTTGGAAGGTACTAAGAATATGGCGGGGAAGATCTGCCTCCTCAAAGTAGAGTTAACCATTAAGACAAGATGCAAATGGACTAAAATGTTCTGGTCTTCATTTTCTTATGGGATGCAACTCAAAATTAGGAGAAGCAACTAAAACATCCATTTACAGCAGGAACATGGAATGCACTAAGTATGAATCTAGAAAATTGGAAGTTGTCAAAGAAGAAATGGAACACATGAAGTAAAGTAAAGTTAAAGTAAAGTAAAGGCATTACTGAGCTGAAATGGACTGGTAATGGTCATTTTGAATCTGACAATCAGATCGTTTACCATGTCAGGAATGAAAACTTGAAGAGGAATGGCATAGCACTCATCATCAAAAAGAACATTTCAAGATCTATTCTTGAAGTATAATGCTGTCTGTGATAGGATAGTATTCATATGCCGAAAAGAAGAAAAGTTAATACAACTATTATTCAAATGTGTGCAATTGAAGAATACATTATTCAAATGTATGAAATTGAAGAATTCTACCAACTTCTTCAGTCTGAAATTGATCAAGCATGTAATCAAGATGTACTGATCATTACTGATGATTGGAATACAAAGGCTAGAAACAAAGAGGAAGGATCTGTAGTTGGAAAATATAGCCTTGGTGATAGAAATTATAGTGGAGATTGTATGATAGAATTTTGCAAAACCAATGACTATTTCATTGCAAATACCCCTTTTAAACAACATAAAAGTTAATTGTACATGTGGACTTCACCAGATGGAATACACAGAAATAAAACTGATTACATATGTAGAAAGAGACAGTGGAAAAGCTCCGTAGCATCAGCCAAAACAAAACCAGGGACAGGGGACAGACTGTGGAACAGATCATCAATTGTTCATATGCAAGTTCAGACGGAAGCTGAAGAAAATTAAACCAAGTCCACAGAGTCAAACTATGACCTCAAACATATCCCACCTGAATTTGCAGGTCTTTTCAAGAACAGATTTTGATGTATTAGACACTAATGAGTGAACAACAGAAAAGTTGTGGGATGACATCAAGAACATCATACAGGAAGAAAGCAAAAGGCCATTAAGAAGATAAGGAAGAAAGAAAAGACCAAAATGGATGTCAGAAGAAACTCTGAAACTTGCTTTCCTAGTTGAGATGCTTTACTCACTGCACCACCAGGACTCCTTGACCAGGGCCATCTAATTCCCACAAAAAGTTTTTACATACAGAAGTTGTTAACTGTGTAACTGTGCTGTTTGTAATTTTTAGAAAAACTGAGAATTAGATTTCTAAGTCCTTGGCCAAATAACATTTCTATACAAATATGTCTGTGTTTGCAAGTTTTTTCTTTGGTATCTTGTCAGAGTATGTTGACTTCAGTTGATTTTTTCATACCATTTGTTTCTTATTAACACTTGTGAAATCTTTTCTAGCATTCTATTTATACTCTAGTTTTTCTTCAGACAGCATAAACCTTTCACTTTTGTAAGTTGTTTATATTTAGACAAGATTGTTCTCTCTGCTCGTTTTCATAGGCTTCAACTGGATTCCGAGGTTGAAATTTCTAGAATTCTTTCTTCAGGACACTATTAGTTAATATAATCATATCAAAATTGAATTTAGATTTGGGTCAGGTTTATGTTTATTCATTTTCCTCAGGCTATTGTTATATGTCCCTACTCATATATTTTTTTTGGGGGGGATAGTGAGGGTAAGTTCATACTTTCAATGCAAAGCTTGTCCATATTTTGTGTTCAAAAATTATGTTCTGGTGATCTATAGTTGGTAATCATGACGTCTCTGAGAAAGTAACTGTGTAGCTGCTATAACAGTGTGAGTAATGGTGTGTAAGGACTCAGTTGCACATTTGGAAAAGCACAGGTATAAAGAAAGCTCAGTTTAAAAAAGGAAAGCAGCCCCATTATGATTTTTTTGTTGTTAGAAGTTATTGAGGCAATATCCCTTTAAATTAATTTTATGTCGTTCTATTTTTGTTAGCAAGAGATATATGACTCTTTAGAGAAAGTTTTCAGTAGTGCTTACTAGAGTATTTCTCTAACTGCCATGATATTCAAAGATGTACTTGCATTGCAGAGGACATTTGAATCCAACATAAAGTTTCAGAAGGGGTTCGAAGTGTTCTGTTTAAGCCTGCAGACGATAAAAGGAGTGTGAATTAGATTAACCCAAATCCCTCTGCCATTGAATCAATTCATCCCTCTAGGACAGAGTAAAACTGTTCCTTAGGGTTTCCCAGGCTATAAAACTTTACTGTAGCAGACAGCTTCATTGATCTCCCTAGGGGTAACTGGTGAGTTTGAACCACTAATCTTGTGGTTAGCAGCCCAACACTTACCCAACTGTACCAACAGAGCTCCTTTGAATTAGATTAAGCAGTGATTCATTACAGTTGGACTCCTGGAATGGCGCTGTAGGGTCAGTACCAGAGTTCAAACCACAAGGTTGGCAGTTCAAACCCACCAGCTACTCCAATGAGGCGGTCTGCTCCTGTAAAGTTTTACAGCCTCCAATCACTATGAGTCGGAACTGACTCAACAGCACGTAATAACAACAGTTAAAGTAATGTATTGCCAATTTTCTAGAGTCCTGGTGTGACACTGTAGGAGAAGCACTGACTGCTAACTGCAAGGTTGGTGGTTCAAACCCACCAGCTGCTCCAGGGACTCTCTATACAGGGTTCCTATGAGTTGGAACTGACTCGATGGCACTTAACAGCAACAATATTATCAGTTTTCTGATATTGTCTTAGGTGGCACAAACGGTTTGCTAGGAGAAGATTGCCTGGTCAAATTCAGCAAGCATGGCAATGGAAGAAAGGCCGTGTGATCCACTTCCATCAGATTAGAATTTTAAAAATCCAAGCCATCTACTTGATTCCCATTCATAGCAGTGATACAAGACAGAGGAGAATGGCCCCAGAGGGCTTCCAAGGCTATAATCCTTCTACAAGCAGATCTCCACATCTTTCTCACATAGACTTGTTAATGGATTTGAACCAGGGACCCCTAGGAAACCCTGTGGAGCTCAGTTCTACTCTGCACGCATAGGGTTGCCATGAGTCAGAAATGACTAGACAACAACAGAATTTTGGGGTGTCACTGTCCACGTGTCTGCTTTTCTTTACGTGATTTGATTTTTAACATTTTGTAAAAATACATGTTGCTGTTGTTAGGTGACATTGAGTCAGTTCCAACTCACAGTAACCCCATGCATAACAGAACGAAACATTGCCTGGTCCTGTACCATCCTCACAATTGTTGTTACATTTGAGCCCATTGCTGCTGCCTGAATGTCAGTCCTTCCTGAGGATCTTCCTCTTTTTTGCTGACCCTCCCCTTTACTAAGCTTTTATTTTTATTTTTCAACAACGTAAGACAATTTAAAGTAAATAAATAGATAAAAAGTGAATGTAGCATAAAGCATAAATTACAATAACCTTTGATTTTATAATCTATGTAAGAAAATCACTGATTTGGAATTTGCTGAGAATCTTTGGTACAGTTTGCTGCTGAAAATCAACAAAATAAAATGGCAACCTAAATCACAGAATGCTGTTCTTATCAGCCCTTTCAACATCCCAGAACACAGAAAATATCTCAAGTCATCACTATTATAATTTAAAAAGTATTTCTGTAGTTATTTGTCACTAAAAGCTTGGCATCAGCAGAAAACAGGGATCAAATAGTGCAGTGACTATGTGAACTGGTTTCTTTGTTGTCCTTTTGAAGCAACTGAACATTCTTTTAATCCTGTTTGAAACAAAATTTACAGTTGATCACAGATAAACTCAGTGCCTTTGTGTCACATATGTAATGAGGCTCCCTAAGCTCTCAGGGCTGGTTATGGTTACGGGAGTTTCAGGATTATTAACCAATAAGAATTCCTAGTGAGTCTATGATTAACAGCATTTCCTTCCAGAAAATAGAAATTTACTACCTGTGACTTACAATCACCACGTCTCTTGAGGAACACTGAAGTTTTTGCGTAATGCAAATGGTTAACACATTCAGCTGCTAAACAAAAGGTCAGAGGTTTGAGTTCACCTAGAGGCAACTTAGAAGAAAGACCTGGCAATTTAGTTATAAAAAATCAGCTATTGAAAACTGTATCTTGTACAGTTCTGCTCTGACACACATAGAGCCACTATGAGTCAGAATCAGCAGCAGCTTGTTTTGTTTTCTTAATGAACACCAGAGATACAGACATACATGTGGTGGTTGGTGGTTATGTGCCTTGGAGTCGGTTCTGACTCATAGCTGTCATGCATAGGCTTTCTGAGTCATTAAATCTTTATGGGAGTGAAAAGCCTAATTTCTCTCACAGAGTGGCTGGTAGATTCGAACTGCTGACCTTGCAGCTAGCAGCCCAACTCGTAACCCACTATGCTATCAGAGACATGCATACATAAATAAAAAGAAAACCTTCTAGGATGGTCTTGAGGAAACTGAAGGAAGGAACGCGTTAGTAACAACACACTTGTTCTGGTGGTTACCAAAATTCCCACTGAACTATGAAAGTCGCTGATTTAATCGTTCAGGTTATCTCTACCACTGCCCATGATTCATTATAATCACACATGTCGTTGTTGGCTTTAAAGTGCCTTCTAGTTGGCTCTGACTGATAGCAATCCTTTATAGGGTTTTCAAGGAGTGGCTGGCGAGTTTGAACCACTGCCCTTGTGGTTTGTAGTCCAGTGTTTATCCTACAGTGCCACACCAGGAATTCATAATCATACATAGCACTCATTGTTTAGTTATCACATATCCATAATTACAGTTTCTAGACTTTATAAATTCCATGCACATTTTCTTCACTCCAAATCATCCAATTCTCCCTATTCCTCCAGTTCTTTTCCCTCTTCCGGCTCAGCACTTTCCATGATACCCTCGAGTTTTCCTAGTGTGTGCATGTGTATGTCATAGTCTCCATTATATTCTTCATAAACACTGGTATTCTCAAATTTTTCAAGAAATACTCTCCAGTGTTGTCAAAAACTCTAGACAGGAAGTAGCCCATTCGCTCATACTCTCTATATCTCATTTTATGCTCTCTTCCATAGATTCTTCTGAAAAATCCAAGCACTAAACGGCTGGTATATAGAACCTTCATAGTTGGTAGAGATGCTACCGACTTTGCACTCTTTAAAACTGGGAAGGTCGTCACCATTTCTCCTAAGTAAGTAGTTTTTTAAATTTCAATTTTATTTTATTATTTCAACCCTAGACAGTTAATTTGCATTATTCCTATAAAAGAGCAATCGAGGTATTTTTTACTGATAAATATATAATGAAAAGACACAAATACAGATAAAATATTCATGTTTTTCCTGTTGTATTAAGGCAATTCTAAGAGTGTTTCGTTCTGCTGTGCTTAGGGTTGCTATGAGTCAGTACCGACTCCATGGCACCTAACAACAACAACAGTGTAAAACCACTTTTTATGTATGAATTGAATTTTCATTTCTTTGCATGCATGTAGACCGTTGTTACTGTTATTAAGTGCTGTTGAGTCGGTTCTGGCTCATAATGAACCTATATGAGTTTCTGAGGAAAAGTTGATGGGTTTGAACTGCCAGACTTGGTGGTTAGCAGTCCTGCACTACACCAGGAATTCGTGTAGGCCATAGAGTGTAAAAAATGAGTTGTTAATTTATCCTCCGTAGTTCTGTTTCCAGTAGGAAATGTAACTGGTTTGTGCTTCAATTTTATATACACACAAACACACACACACTCATAAGAGGGTAAGTAAAAACATTGTTACAAGGGTTCTAATACATACATGCACAGGCGTATTCCAAACAAAACATGTTTAAGCGTGCCTTTGTAGTCAGTGGATGGCTGCAAACAAATTCCCTCAGTAATACATTTGTCTTAGCTTCATTAGAAGGAGTTCTGGTAGCATAATGGCTGCTAACCACAAGGTCAGTAGTTCAAATTCATCAACTGATCCAACAGAGAAAGATGAGGTGGTCTGCTCCCATAAAGGTTTACAGCCTTGAAAACCCTATACAGGGTCACTATGAGTTAAAACTGACTCCATGGCATGCAGCAGCAGTTTCCTTAGGGTGCTTTCAATAAAAAAAAACAGTCCGATCAAAACAGTGGCATCCAAAGGGATCTCCTGGGCCAGTTACATTCAGGACAGAGAGGTTAATGAAGAAGCTTATAGAGACTGTTTGAGGGAATTTCAAAGGGATCATCTTGATAGATTTTCTCGAAGGATGAAGAATGATCATGGGGGCTTATTATGAAGAGGTTTTAAGAAAATTTAAAAAGGCATTAGTGAGAAAAAGGTCAAGAATGTTGCACTGAGGAAGGTTTTTCCCATCACGAGAATGCACCTTCTACTTCTTCCAGAAGTAAGGGCTGCCCTACGATAAATTCATTGGCCCTGGAGACATTTTTTTGTTTTGTTTTCACAACTCAAAGAACATTTAAAAGAAATTTCAGTCCCTCAAGTATGCCCAAACTGCCATTAGATATGGTGTAAATACTAGAACACAGAATTATTTAGGGAATGATTGGAAAGAAACACCGCCTGCTGAAGTGTATAGTCCTAGATGGAGGAGAGGCCAAGAAACAGTGGCTTTACCTTTTGATATTTTTGTTTAATAGTTTTGTTTCTATGATTTTGTAGCAATATTTTTTTAGTTCCCTTGTGTGTGTATGTATTTATAATATATACCAGACAAGAAAAGATATAAGGATACACTTTGAAATTGTTTTATTTGTTATGTGTGTATAGAACTAGAAGAACATGGATAAAGAAATTCCTGAATGTTCTTGGTGAGACCAGAAAGTGGTTCACCAAAAAGACGGTGCTTAAGTCTCTCTATATATATATCTATATAAATACAAAGCAAATTATTCACTTTTCTATATGCATTTTTTTTCAGACTTGAATACTTTTATTAGGAGATTCCTTAAGGTGTCTCTTTAACTAGACTAAACCATTTTATGTTATTTAGTGTTTACAAATTGGACTTGAACAATATTTTGTCTTTAACACAAAAAATAATCCTGAGTTTTACTGTGATCAGATATTGTATAATTGCCTACTTATGTGAATGACATCCTGCCTTTGACTTTGTCCAGAACAAAATTAATAGAGGCTCTGTCCACCAGCTGTGAATTTAAATTCCTAGAGAGATCTTCTATATATATTATAAAGATTAACAGGGACACCAGCATCTACATAAACATGTTTATATCTGCATCTAACTGGATGCCTAAATTTAGCCATATCCATAAAGTCACTGTCCTAATGTGAAAGTATAGCCTTAGGAAAACATTCTGTTTCCTTTTTTCTTCATTATTCTCTTTGAACCATATGTATACTGACATGGATATGTTCTGTATTTATTCTCTGATATTTTTCTGACATCCAGCTCCAGGTAGCTTACAAAATACATGTAAGATCAAAGGGATTATTTTCATGAGATAGACGCAACTGTGGTGCAATGGTTAAGTGCTCAGTTGCTGACCCAAAGGCCAGCAGTTAAAAACCCCAGTTGCTCTGAGAAAGATGTAGCAGTTTGCTTTCATAAAAATTTACAATTCTACTATGGGACAGTTCTACTCTCTCCTAGAGTGCGATGATGAGTAGGAATTGACTCTACAAGAAAGGTAATGGGTTAGAGGCAACTATGATGGTAGTGGTTATGTGAGGTGGAGTCGGTTTTGACTCATAACGACCCTATATAAGGTTTCTGAGGCTGTAAATCTTTACAGGAGCAGAAAACCTCATCTTTCTCCCATGGAACAGCTGGTAGTTTCGAACTGCTGACCTTGAGGTTAGCAGCCTGACTTGTAACCAGAGCTCCTTTAGCCAAAAGAAAAGAAAAGGTCAGAATATGGAAGTGAAGCCTACAGTTATGATGCACACTCCTGTAGCTCTAGGGTACTCCCTTGAAGTGGAGTACACATTTGATGGGTAACTTTCTAACACCCTCAGGAAGAACACCTGGTTCTTTACATGATTTAATATGATTACAAAGAATTTAATCTCTTATCAAGAGAATACTGAATCTTTCTGGGTTTAAAACCTAACCAGTGCCTTCATAAAAAGTATACCCTGTATCATATAATGTGATTTATAGGCCTTAACTGTAGATCTATAAAAGGCTTTCTGAAGTGTATGTTACTTAGGTTATGTTCATTCTTGAACATCTTTCTTTTTTCATTAACTACCATGGTGATCTAATCCATTGCTAGGTCTATTTTTCTACATGTATCTCAAATTTGGCATCTTTTTCCCTTCTCTATCTTTCTCATCAAAGTTTTACGTACCATCATGTATAAATGGGACTGCTACAAGAGACACGTAACAGACTTCTCTATAATCCATACATATATTGTTGTTATTATTACTAAATGTCATCAAGTCCATTCTGACACATAGCTACTCTGTATAGGGTTTCCAAGGAGTGTCTGGGCTGGTGGATTTGAACAGCCAACATTGTGGTCAGCAGTTCAGTACTTATCCGATAGCACCATGTTGTTGTTGTTAAACTCCATCGAATCACTTCCAAATCTTAGCGACCCTGTATAGGATATCCAACCTCATGGTTAGCAGTCAAGCGCTTATCCACACCAGGATTCCTATAGTGCCATGGTGGTGGTGGTGCTTGTGTGCCATGGAGTTGTGGTTCCAACTCAGAGCAACCCTGTATATGGTTTCTGTGGCTGTAAATCTTTACAGAGGCATAAAGCCTCATCTGTCTCCCATGGAACCACTGGTAGTTTCAAAGTGTGCACCTTGAGGTTAGTAGCCCAACTCGTAACTACTATGCTACCATAGAACCATTATAATTTTTTAAACCCTGGTGGTGCTATAGGATTAGCACTGGACTGCTAACTACAAGAATAGTGGTTGAAGCCCACCAGCCACTCTGTGGAAGAAAGACGTGGCTTTCTGCACCTGTGAAGATTTAAAACCTCAGAAACCCTATACAGAGTCTCTATGAATCGATATCAGCACACAACAACAACAATTTTTTTTAAATGCAAATTTGTTGTTGCTCTTCTTTCTGCTTGAAATCTCCAGATAGCTTCCAATCACCTTTAGGATATGTCAGGGACTGGCATTGACATAGTTGTGTTGTTCACGAGTGTTTGGGTCATGAGGAGGAGATATCTGGCGGCGATAGGGATAGCAAAAGAATACACAGAAAGACAGAAAGAGGGAGACACAGAGACACTCCGAAACCAGGGTGGATGCATCACTGGTGGGCAGACTTGGGACTACAGGCATTGTGACCTCTGCGGGCAGCAACTCACTGCCCTGCAAACTGTACTGCATGCCCTCCAACTTGTAATGCACACCTGGGCCGGCCTGCACCTCTGTTTTATTTAGGGGAGGAGCTTCACACCAAGCTGGGAGGGACTAAGACAGGATACAGCTAACATCAGTAATTTTCCAGACATTCAGGTAACTTTACATCGAGCTTTGCTGGTTCGAATCCCAGGCCCGCAACTTGGTTTCTCAGGCTCAATTAACATATCTATAGCCCCTGAGCTCAGTTCGGGGAAGGTGAAAGGGAAGGACAAAAGGCTTGGGAGGAGTCCCGCTGTTTTGGCTTCCTGAGCCAGGTTTTCAGGAACTTGGCTGAATAACCAGCACCTGGGGCAGATTTAGGGAAGATGGCTTTTTTGTCTACAGAACAAAGAACCGGGAAGTAGCTAAGCTATTTTCAGTTAATCCTTTGGAGAAAGTCTTGCCCTTGAAACCTTTACAGTCTTGCCTTTAGGAAAATATTACATTTATCTGTGGATACTAAGGGCTCATGTTTGGAATTAAATAAAAAACATAACTGAACACTAAGATGAAAGACAATTTGTTATGACTGCCCAGTGGCCAGAATTTGTTCCTCAGAGCCTGTGGCCTGTATAGTCGACATGGTCTGCAACAAGGATACGGAATGAAATCTGCAATACAGTTCCCAGGCCCTTCATGGCTGGTTCACTAACCCACCTGCTTTCTAAGTTTCAGCACCACTGGCCATATTCAAACACACCATATTTACTCATACCAGAGTTGGTAAATGCCTTTCTTTCCTCCACTGCTCAATCGACTAATTCATTCTAATTCTTCATATTTACCTAACATATCATTTCCTCTGACCCTCAGACTGTCACATTCACCTTTTGTATATTCTCATGCATTTCTATAATTTGTAATTTTCACATCTATTTTATGATGATTTAATTGAAGTTCCTCATGTTTTATTGAATATAAGATGTGGGAGGTCAGGAATAGGGTGTTGTTTCTAATTGCTTCATCTCACAAACTTAAAACAGTGCTTTGTTGTTGTTAAGTGCCGTCAAGTCAATTGTGACTCTATATAAGATTTCTGAGGAGCAGCTGGTGAGCTTGAACTGCTGACCTTGTAGTTCAAATGACTTTGCAGTCCGTTGCATTAACCCACAATGCCACACCAGGACATTCTATAAATGTTAATTGAATAAATGAATGGCTTTCTTAATAGTAAATTTTAGACTAGCTAGTGAAATTCTCTAGGTATCGTAGCACAGAGTTTTCATTTTTACACCCCAAAACCCCAACAATACTGTAAGGTCAAATGTCCTTTGTTTACTATTAACTTCAAGATCATTAGTTATTCGTATTGTCCAAGATAATGTCTTTTTGTACAAATTAAAGAGATTGATAGCGACACATATGTGAATAAAAACCATCCCCACCTGCTATATGTGCGCTGCACTTTCCCTTACAAAATCATTTTGAGATAATTTCTATTGATGTTGAGAATCCCTAGTTCACTTTACTTTTTGAGAATCCCTAGTTCCATTCATTCAATAACTATAGAAAAGTTCTGGGAAAGTTAAACAAAGGATTGGCATCAAAGGACTCTCACCGTTTCAATCTCCAAATATATGCATCTTAAGAGAGGATACTAGTTGGTAGTCTGCACAAGAGAAGCACTGTGATATGATATATAATGCTGACGATGGTAAAAACCAGAGTAAAAATGAAGATAGTATTCCCCATAATAAGATAATATTCCCCTTAATATCTAGCACCTACAGGTGTTGTAAGGCAAAGCAAGGCAAGGCAAGGCAAAGTTGAAAGATTCAGCTAGTAAAGCCATTCTAAATTCAGACCACTTATTGCTTATATACATAAGCAATGAAAGCAAGAGTAGTCAAAGATGCTAGATCCCCGTGTCCTATGTGCAGGTCAATTATGACAGAAAAGGAGTTTGATGTGTATGACATGGATTTTAGGAAACCCTGTTTCTGAAGAGCCAATTTAATGCTGCAGCTAAGCACTATTGTAGTTGTAGCCTGTAGCTGTATGTTAAGGTATCCCTGGGTGCCACAAAAGTTCAAGCTCTCCATTACTAGAAGAAAGGTTCAAACACACCTAGAGGTGATTCAGAAGACAGACCTGGTGATCCGCTTCCAAACGTTCACAGCCTTGAAAAACCCTATGGAACAGTTCTAGTTTGCACATATGGGTCACCATGAGTTGGTATCCTCTTGATGGCAACTAGCAACAACAGCTGTACCACAAAGGCATAAAGTAGCAAACGCCATACCTCTTCAGAATCCAGGGGGCAATATGAAACTGTCTTATGATAGTCTTTCAGAGGAGATAATGAGAAATGAGGCAAATGGGAAACAGCCTTTTTAGTTGCTATTCAGGAATTTCCATTCTCTTCTGTTGAGGAAAGATCACTTTCTGCCAAGACTTATATCAACTCCAGTTAAGCCTTGTATATGTGGTCTATGTGGAGTCATGCAAGGTTTTTAGTAAGTAAATTTCCCTAGATTTCATTTTTCTGGAGCTCAGAGAGCGCTGTAGGATAAGCACTGGACTGCTAACCACAAGGTGGGCAGTGCAAACCCTCTAGCTGCTGCACAGGAAAGAAAAATAAGGCTGTCTGGTTCTGTAAAGATTTACAGCCTTAGAAAACTATGCAGGGTCTCTGTGAGTCAGAATCTATGTGATGGCAGTGAGTTTGGTTATTTCAGTTTTGTTTGTTTGTTTGTTTTACCATTATACTATGTTTTACAATACAGAGTTAAAGATTAAGTAAGATGAACATGTTTTAATTATCCCTCTTTTAATTAATAGTTTACTTTGAATTTTAAAATATGCTAATAATCTATTAGTTGGAGTCCTGATGTGGTGCTGTAGGATAAGCACTCGACTGCAACGTCTGTTTGAACTGCAAGGTCTGTGGTTCAAATCCACCAGCCACTCTTCAGGAACCCTATACAGGGTCTCTATGAGTTGGAACTGACTCCACGGAACTTAACAACAACAAGAAGCGTAGGATAAGCACTGAACTGAAAGGTTGGTTTGAACTACAAGGCTGACAGTTCAAACTCACCAGCTCCTCAGAAACTCTATGCAGGATAGCTATGAGTAGGAACTGACTTGACAGCACTTAACAGCAACAACAGTCTGCTGTTGGTGTGGTGCTATAGAATAAGCACTGGACTGCTAACCACAAGGTTAACTGTTCAAACCTACCAGCTATTCCTTGGAAACCCTACACAGAGTCATTATGAGTCAGAATCGGCTTGACAGTGCTTAATGACAACAATCTATAGTATAGGTTGTTGTTATGCTGTTGTTATTAGAGGCTGTCAAGATGGCTCAAACTCATAGAGACCCTATGCACAACAGAAGGAAAGAGACAGGTTGTTGTTAAGTTGTTGAGTTGATTCCGACTCACAGCAACCCTACATAGAATTTCCGAGGAGTGGCTGGTGGGTTGGAACTGCCAATCTTGCTGTAGTTAGCAGTCCAGTGCTTAACCTATAGTGCCATGCCAGGGACTGGTATGTACCACATAATGTCCTTTCAGGCACCATTTAGCTACATATACCAGAGTGCTTCAAAAAGTATGTGGATAAATTGAATTTAAAGATAATGGATTTTTATATGTCTCTTATATATGTCTCTGGAACATATGTCTCTTATATGTCTTATATGTCTCTCGTATATGTCTCTGGAACAAGGGGGAAGGACTTGCTTGGGCAACAGGTAGTCTGATTGAGTTTGCAGTGCTGGGCAGCTATGGTTCAGCTCCCAAATTGTGTCTGTCTTGGTTCCCACAGCTGCCACTAATGCGTGATGCATGCACTGTCTGGCCACCATCTCTATCCATCCCTCAGAACTTCTCATTCTGAGCAGCCTCCCAGAGACTGCTAAGAGAGCACTTACCGAAAGGCAGTCAACTGCAGATCCTGAAACTCCAGACACTAACAGAGAGCCAGAGTAGCCTGTGTGGGGGTTACTTGGATGTGTGTGTAGCAAATGTATATGCTCAGCATCAAAATTATAATGTCCTATCTCATAGAAATTATTGTGGCTGTTAAGTGATGATGCATACCTGTATTTGAATTTGAGCTTTGAATGCTGTTTTTAACAACAGTTTACATATAATCTGAATTCCTATTCTTTTTCTCCATCTGACCAAAAACTGGTGACATGAATAAGAATTTGCCTAAAGGATAACACAGAATGTCATATGAATTTCATATAAAAATACATACATGATTTTCTGTGACTGCTTGACAATCCAATTTTGGCAGATTGAGTATTTCTGCAAGTTACCATTATATTTTAAAGACTAGATCAATATGTCTAAACTAGTAACGATAACTGTATTGCAGGTGTTTTGGGGTCTGCAAAAGTCTCTAATTTTATTTTGTAGAAGTGAATGTATTTATTATATGATGTAAGTAAGCACTGGACATGTGGTCTCCACTTACGAAATGCTTGTTGATTGTATTTTTTAATGAAATATGCTCTATTTTACCTTTTATTAAATAGGAACCAAATTAACATCATGGTGAAATTCACCAGCCGATTTCTATATCCCGCTGAGGCTACGCTGCTGTTAATTTCAAAATCTAAGCATGCAGATGAGGGCACTACTATGACTTTTGCTCTGAAAGGTGAAGTCCTCAAATTTGCTGAGGATGTAAGTAAATTTTATCTTTTGTGTGTATTTGCTGCTCTTCTCAGGACATAAACTATCCCAAACTCAGTCATTGTCCAAATGTTATCTCTAGGTAACTCTCCATATTTGATATCATGTGTTTGTATAGACCAAAACAAATCCCACTGCCATATAGTCAATTATGACTCATAGCAACCCTTCTGGACAAAGTAGAACTTCCCCTAAGGGTTTCTGACGCTGTAAATCTTTATGGGAGTGGACAGCCTCATCTTTTTCACACAGAGCCACTAGCAGCTTGGTGGATTTGAATCACTGAACTTGCAGGTAACCGCCCAGTGCTTAACCCACTGCACTATCATGGCTCTCTGCATAGACACCAGAGGTATATATTTTAATGTACACAGTTCTTGGCTTTTATTCTCCCACAATGTTGCTCCAATATGTTTTCTTAGAAATGTCTCTAAAATTAAAATTGAAGTTTAAAGAAATCCTGTCAATTGTTACTTTATGATCAGAATTTTAGAATTACACTTTTATTTTCATAACAGCTCTGATGCCCTTCTGTCATGGATATTGTAACTTAAGTTAAAAGAGTCCCAGGGCCTGTGTTTTACACTTTTTAAAAAATATTGGATTAAGGGTTGTTGGCTTTTGTAGGAAAGAATACTTCTCTATTTCTGACAGGAACATTTATCACTTATCCTGAATGTCTTGTGGAGTAAATTTATTATAAAGATCATGTGCAGGATGACATTTATAGAGAGGTGATGATGTTCTAGACAAAGATCCAAGTTTATTTCTCAAAGGTTGACATGAGGGATGACCAATAAACAACATTCTTATCAATGGAGAAAAGATTGAAGTTGTCAAGGACTTCATTCTTCTTGGATCAACTATCAACATTCGCGGAAGCAGCAGTCAAGAGATCAGACGACGTATTGCATTAGGCAAATCTGCTGCACAGGAACTTTTTAAAGTGTTGAAGAGCAAAGATGTCACCTTGAGGACTAAGGTGCACCTGACCCAAGCCATGGTATTTTCAATAATCTCTTATGGATGCAAAAGCTGGACAGTGAATAAGGAAGATTGTAGAAGAATTGATGCCTTTGAATTGTGGTGTTGGAGGAGAATACTAAAAGTGCCATGCACTTCCAAAAGAACCAATAGATCTGTTTTGGAAGAAGTGCAGCCAGAGTGCTCCTTGGAGGCCAAGATGGCTAAACTTCGTCTCTCATACTTGGACATGTTGTCAGGAGGGAGCAGTCACTGGAGAAGGATGTCTTGCTGGGTAAGATGGAAGGTTAGAGAAAAAGAGGAAGACGCCTAATGAGATGGATCAGCCAGGTGGCATCATTGATGGCGTCAAGTGTGGCAGTGGTAGTGAGGTTGGCCCAGGATCGGACATTGTTTCGTTCTGCTGTGCATGGGGTCGCTATGAGTCGGTTCTGACTCGATGGCACCTGACAACAACAACAATAATAAAATGATTGTAGTATTGTTATGGTTGGACATTGTTGTGTCTCCTTTTTTTTTCTCCTATGATAAAGAACAAGTAAATGTGTTATGTTGCCAGATTCCCCTATGGATTATAAAACTTTTAGGTGATTAGGGACAAGCATGGGAAGTTGAGAGAATGATGCTGGGCAGGTTGAGTGGTGGCCAGATATGTGAGAAGAGTATCACGATGCTCCCATCAGTTGAGGGGTTTATTACTTAATGAGAACCAGGAGAAGAAGTGGGAATTCTGTTGATACTACATTATGTGCTGTGATCTCAATTGTGTGAGATCATGAATCATTTGTGTAAGATGGTTGAGCAATTTGTGTCCATTAACACTTCTTAACCTTCTCACACAAACGCTTTAAAAAGAGACACAACTTTGCTGCATATGGCTAAGAGAACTATCTGGCTTTGGCCTTTCATTCAAGTTGTTCTGGAAAAGCTGAGACTCCTGAAGAGCATATGGCCCCTGTTTATTTCCCCCATCTGCCTTCTCAATTCATCCACTGATTGGATATTATTAGATAATAATGGTGGTTGTGTATCCTCTAGTCGCTTCTGACTCACAGCAACTCTGTATAGGGTTTCCAAGGCTGTAAATCTTTATGGGAACAGAAAACAGAGTGACTGCTAGATTTAAACTGCTGACCTTGTGGTTAGCAGCCCAGATCATACTCCACTATTAATTTAAAAATGTAGACGTCCTTGGAACTTTTTCTTCATGACTAATAATAAGAGCAGATAGTCTACATTCATGCTTATTCATAAACAATTCTCTCTGCTACTTCTTACTTATACAAGAATGAATCAAGACGTTACTACAAAATCATAGAAACCTTTATTAAACAAAAATTTCAAAACATGGTGCTGTTGTTTCTTGACATTGCCTCCATCTGCTCTACACACTTCTGAAGACAGTGTCTCCGTGTCTCTAACCCTTCCTCCAAATAATTCTGTGCTATTTTATGTACACCACATTATAATGGTAGTTTTTTAAAAATGTTTTCTTGTGAATTATATGATCATTTACATGGGAGAACATGAGTTTTACATTCATTCTATCATATTTTGTTTCATTGCCATGGTTACAATCCCCTCCATGCATCAACCAACCAAAGGGTATACCCTGCAAGCCTGCCCCCCCCACACACACCCCTCAGTCTTCAGCACACAGTCGCTCTCCCTCTCTGGATCTAAAGTCCCCAGCTGCTCCATCATTCCACGTCATCTTCTCTGCCTCCATCTCAGGCATCACTGCTTCTCTGGGTAGAGTCCCGCTCTTGGCTCTTCTCCATTGATGGTCCTAGGGACCTCCGCTCCTAGACTGGAAAGTTAATCACTCCCTTCCTTGCTATAAAACATCTTCCTTTACATTTCCAACCCTCACAATCAGTCCTGATAACAATTATTCACTATTGTATCACAAGAGACCCATCTGCTATAATGGCAGTTTTGGCCTCCTGAAGGAACTCAGATCATATTCCTTTATAAAGCACTTTGAGTTTTCAGAACAAAAAGAATTCTAAATGAGAAACATCAAGGCTATAGTGGATGTGGTAACATTTCCCAATGGAATTGTCATAGGACAACCTTGCTACCCTCAAAATATGAATGAGTAGGTGCATTGTTTTAATGGAAAAAAATAATACCATGGCACAGCTTTTCTGGCCTTTTTCTCACCAATTTAGTTTCATTTTCTTAAAACTAAAACAGTTGCCATCATCTTCTGTGCTGTCCTCACTGCCTTGAATTTAATTGGCCCAACAGATCTCTTCAGAAGCCATTATTTTGATTGGACCTTTTTTTGGAAGGTGGTGTACTGGGTTACACATTGGCCTGCTAACCGTAAGGTCAGCTGTCCAAATCCACTAGCTGCTTTGTGGGAGAAAGAGGAGGCTTTCTGATCTGTAAAGATTTACAATATTGGAAACCATATGTAGGGTCACTATGAGTTGGAATCAACTTGATACCAATGGGCTTGGGGTGGGTAATGAGGCTAAGACTGAGAGAATTTATCCATAGCCATCCGCTAACTACAGAGACACGATTAAACACATTTTGTTTGAAATAAACCCGTGCATGTATGAACTGGAACCCTATTAGCAATAATTTTTTGTTTACCTAGTTATCATATATATTAGGTATATGATTGATTCATTTTCAACTGCAGAACTATGTACAATCATAAACAAAATCCATTCTAAGAAAATAAACATGTAAAGAAAATGTTTTGATAAGTAGGTGAGTTGTTAGTACAGTACAGTGGATGTGTAATCAGGAAAAACATATTTTTATACTTTCCCACCCAGATTTTAGCTGTACAATATTTGTGGGAAAGGGGAAATTCTTTAAATTCATATCAGTGCAATGTTTAAATAGAAGTATTTTACTTTTATAAGTTTGTATTTTATACTTCAGGATATTCATTTTTGTAACTGTGATTTAATGTTTTCTTTGCTTTAGAACACTATAAAATGTAGCAGTCCATGTTATGAATGGAAAGGAATCAGTGTGCTTGTTAAAAACCACTTCACAACTTCAGGAGTCTTCAAGTAAGTGACTGGGTATAAATTCATTGCCATTAACCACTTCCAGTCTTAAAGAAAAATAAGTAATTGTTTGAGGAGAAATGGCAAGTATTTACAGTCTTAAAAGCTTGTAAGCATAATCAGATAAAAATGAACAAATAATGAAGGTAAAACAAAGTTTCTTTAAATGATGTTTGAGCTACATAATGCAGACTGATTCAAACAAGTTTATAAATTTTGTCTATGAACTTTTTTGTGGTGACATTTAATCTCATGTACTTTGGATATGGTATCAGGAGTGATGACCAGTCCTTATAGAAGGACCTCATTCTTGGTAAAGTAGAGTACTTGGTAACATAAGGTCAGTGATGAAGAGAAAGACCCTCAAGGAGGTGGATTGACATATTGGAAGGAACAATGGGCTCAAACCGAGCAATGCTTGTGAAGAAGGTACAGGACTGGTCTGCGTTTCCTTATATTGTACATCTGATCACTGTGGGTTGGAACCAATTCGGCGGCACCAGCAACAGCATTTTTATATGTTTTATAATTTTGTTTTCCTCTTGCTCCAGTAATGCCTACTTTGTGCTCAATGGATATTTTCTAGTATAACATGCTAATTACTTTTTTGCTTATTTTACCATATTTTTAAAAATAGTTCTCTGACAATCGGTTTCTTTCAACTTATTGAATATGTTACCCCATTATCTTCTGTCCCCCAGGGTTTCAAATGAGAAGTCAGTTGCTAGTCTTATTGAGGAGCCATTGTATGTATCTTACTGGTTTCAACATTGTTTTGTCTTTGTTTTTTGACAGTCTGAGGATGATGTGTCTAATGGTGTAGAACCATTTAAGTTTATCCTATATAGATTTCTTTCAGCTGTTGGATAGTTAACGTTTTTCATCAAATTTGAGAAGTTTTCATTTTTTACTTCTTCAAATATTTTTTCTTCCTCTTTCTCTCTCTCTTTTCTTTTTGGGAACTTCCATTATGCATATGTAGTCCTGGTGTGGCACTGTGGGTTAATGTGCTGGACTGCAATGTCAGTTTAAACCACAAGGTAGGCAGTTCAATCTCACCAATCACTCCTCGGAAACCAAAGATGTCAGCTTAAGGACTGAGGTGTGCTTGACCCAAGCCATGGTATTTTCAATAACCTCATGCATGAAAAAATTGGACAGTGAATAAGGAAAATCGTAGAAGAACTGATGCATTTGAGTTATAGTGTTGGAGGAGAATATCGAAAGTATGGTGGGCTTCCAAAAGAACAAACACATCTGTGTTGGAAAAAGTACAGCTAGGGTGCACCTTAGAGGCCAGGATGGCCAGACTTCATCTCTCATTCTTCGGACATATTATCAGGAGGGACCTGATATCATATTTGGTAGGGTGGAGGGTCAGAGAAAAAGAGGAAGACCTGCAGCGAGATGATGGGCTCAAATGTAGCAACAAGTTGGCCCAGGACTGGGAAATGTTTCATTCTATTGTGCATATGGTCACTATGAATCGATACCAACTCCCTGGTACCTAACAACAACAACAACAATGGGTCGGAACCGATTTGACAGCACTTAACAACAACAACAAAACATTATGCACATGTTGCTATGTTTGATGGTATCCCACAGGCCTCAGAGGCTCTGCTAGCTTTTCTTTATTTCTTTCTTTCTGTTACTTAGAATGGATAACTTGATTTGACCTATTTCCAAGTGCACTGATTCTTTCTATTGAGGCCATCTAGTGATTTATCTGCTTTATTTATCCAATCCAGAAATTATAATTGGTCCTTTGGCTTAATTTCTATCTCTTTATTGATATTTTTTGTTTGTTAAAACATCATTCTCATATGTCCCTTTATTTTGTTTCTTTGAAAATTATTTCCATCAGTTATTTCAAGTCACTAATAGTAGTTGATTGGGGTCCTGGTGTAGCTCTGTGGGCTAATGTGCTAGACTATAAAGTTGTTTGAACCACAAGGTCGGTGGTTCAAGCTCACCAGCCACTCCATGAAAACCCTATACAAGGTTGCTGCTATGGGTCGAAAATGACTCGACAGCACTTAACAACAACAACAACAACATAGTAGTTGGTTAAAAGTCTTTGTCTGGTAACACAAACATCTGGAATCCCTCAGGAACAGTTCCTATTTTTTTCTGTGTATGGAGCATATATCCTTTCCTTTATATGCTTTATATATAGTTGTTTCTGTTGTTGAAACTGAACTTCAAAAATACTATGTATTGTAGATAATATAATATCTCTGTGAATCAGTACTCAATAGATTTTGTTGGTTTTGCTGTTTGATGTTATTGTTACTGTCTTTGCTGTTGTCTGTTAATGTTTCAGAACTAATTTGGTAATGTCTACATTGCATATCCACCACTACTCTGTCACTTTGTCGTACTGTAGTGGCTTGTGAGTTTCTGTGATTCTGAAAGCTATGTCAGTGGTATTTTAAATACCAGCAGGGTCACTCATGGTGGACAGGTTTCAGATGAGCTTCCAGACAAAGACAGACTAGGAAGAAGGAGTGATGAACTACTTCTGAATATATAGTCACTGATAACCTTATGAACAGCAGAGAAACACTGTCAGATATAGTGCCAGAATATGAGCCCCTCAGGTTGGAAGGCACTCAAAATGTGACTGGGGAAGAGCTGCCTCTTCAGAGTATAGTTGACTGTGATGACGCAAATGGAGTAAGGCCTGTGGGAGAAAAGTCCTCGAGACCTTCATTTGCTGATAGGGCACAACTCAAAATGAAGAGAAACAGACATCTGGTTTCTGCAGCAGTGGAGAAAGTCAGGTAGGGAAATTTCCTTGCTAGAGAGGGATTGAGATCTCATGTAAGAAACACTCACAGAACAACTCCAGAGTTCTGGATCTACCATAAGGTCCAGGATGTCAGTTTCCTGCACTCGCAAGTGAAAAAATCATGATATTAAGGAAAACACTGTGAGTTAGGAATCGGGACACAGGACTCCCTCTGTGGCTACCTAACCCTGGCAGAGTTTAGAGGGTGGGGCTACAGCCATTCTGGCTCAATGAACTTGCTCTAAAAGTGGTGCAGAGACACTTGCATAAAGAGGCACAGGAGACTGTACACATTTCTCACACATCTTTCTCGGAGCCCCTTTTCTCTCAGCAGGATGCCATCAGGCAGGTGGATGTGCACCCCCAAAAAACAGCCATGGCCCTGCAGTTCCCCCACAGTACAGAGAGAGGGAACTTGGTGGCCACTAATGACCTCAGCTGTGGAGACACAGCCCTAAGATTGATTTGAGCTAGACCACATGGGAAATGTCACAACGAAACCAAAGGAAATAAAAAAAGATAATAACAGAATACTATGAAGAGTTGTACTCCAACAAATTTGAAACCTCAGAAGACATGGATATGTTTTTAGAAAAACACGACCTAACAAAACTCACACAGAATGAACTAGAAGACGTGAGCAGACCCAGAACAAGAGAAGAAATTGATCAGGTTATCAAAAAGCTCCCAATCAAAAAAAGTCCAGGTCCAGATGGTTTCACTGGTGAGTTCTACCAGACATTCAGGGAAGAGTTGTCACCAATTCTACTCAAATTATTCCAGAATATAGAGGAGGATGGAAGACTACCTAATATTTTTTATGAAGCAAGCATAACCCTCATACCAAAACCAGGGAAGGACATCACTAAGAAAGAAAACTATAGACCAATATCTCTCCTGAACACAGACGCAAAAATTCTCAACAAAATCCTAGCCAACAGAATCCAACAGCACATCAAAAAAATAATACATCGTGACCAAGTGTGTTTCATAAAAGGGATGCAAGGATGGTTCAACATTAGAAAAACAATCAAATGAAATCCACCATGTAAATAAGAAAAAGGAAAATAACCACATGATCGTATCAATTGATGCAGAAAAGGCATTTGACAAAATCCAACATCCATTCCTGATAAAAACACTCAACAAAGTAGGAATTGAAGGGAAATTCCTTAACATAATAAAGAACATATATACAAAACCAACAGCATACATCACTCTCAATGAAGAGAAACTGAAAGCCTTAACTCTGGGAACAGGAACCAGACAGGATGCCCCTTGTCACCACTTCTTTTCATTATTGTGCTGGAAGTTTTAACCAGAGCTATAAGGCATGATAGAGAAATAATTAAAGGCATCCAAATTGGCAAAGAGGAAGTAAAACTCTCTTTATTTGCAGACGATATTATTCTATACATAGGAAACCTCAAAGACTCAGTAAAAAAACTACTAGACCTCATTGGAAGATTCAGCAAAGTGGCAGGGAAAAGCAGCAATGAAGCTGTGAGCTAAGCCCTACAATGTTCAATAGACTCCTGTGAAACAGGCTGGAGACCTGGCTGTGTGGCAAGACCTGGGGACTCTTGGGCCCAGAGTCAGTGACATAGCAATAGATGACTAGAATGGAGAGTGAAGCGTCCAGCTGATCAACATACAAAAATTAGTTGGATTTCGCTATAGCAACAACGATAGTGCTGAAAAGAACATTAGGAAAGCAATACCATTTACAATAGCCGCCCAAAGGATGAAATATTTAGGAATAACCATAACTAGAGAAACAAAGGACTTATACAAAGAAAATTACAAAACACTACTATAAGAAACCTACAAAAATGGAAGAACATTCCATGTTTCTGGATAGGAAGACTTAACATCGTGAAAATGTCAGTACTGCTCAAAGCAATTTACACATATAATGCAATCCCAATCCAGATTCCAACTACATTCTTTTTTTTTTTTTTAATTTAAGGTTTTTATTGTGAATTGAGTGAAAGTTTACAGGGCACATCATCAGTTTCACAATCAATAATTCATATAATTTGTTTCATTACATTAATTATAATCCCCTCCATATACCACTTTAGCTTTTTTGTAAAAAACACACAAACAAAAAAAACCACTCAGGCATATATAATAAATTACATCTCCATAGGGCACATTCTGCAAGTCTGCTCCTGGCC
>NW_006408657.1:8332642-8334669 GCF_000296735.1 Chrysochloris asiatica
GACTAGAAAGCAATAGATTTCTTGCTTCTGCCACAAATTCCCCCAGCTGTGAGCCTTCCAACCTTCTAAGTATTCCTTTATATGTGGTTCAGATTTATGGCACCATCCCTTGAGCCTGCTTGGTCGGGTATTCTGTGTTGTTGTTGGCAGATGTCCACCCGATCCGCCATCTTTTTTGTTCTTCCCCCTCCAACTACATTCTTGAAAGAGATGGAAAACGCAATTACTAACTTCATATGGAAAGGAAAGAGACCCATGATAAGCAAAGCACTGCTTAAGAAGAAGAACAAAATTGGAGGTCTCTCACTCCCCGATTTCAAAATTTGCTACATGGCCACAGTGGTCAAAACAGTCTGATACTGGTACAATGAAAGATATATTGATCAATGGAATGGAATAGAGTAATCTAGAAATTAACCCATCCACATACAGTAAAATAATTTTCGACAAAGTGCCTAGGCATATTGCTTGGGGAGGAGATAGTCTCTTTAACAAATGGTGCTGGAAGAAATGGAAAGCAGTATGCAAAAGAATGAAACAAGACCTTTACCTCATGCTCTATACAAAAACGAACTCAGCAGGGATTAAAGCCTTACATGTGAATCCCAAAATTATGAAGGTCATCAATGAAAAAATAGAGACAAATGTGAGGGTGCTAATTCAGGCCAGAAGAACACAAGATACTTCCTGAAAGAAAGACTTACAGGAAAAATACAAAACAATACAGGCAGATCAACTGATTGCTACAAGAACAAACAAGTGACTCGCCTTCAAAGACTAAGACCCAATGGGAATATACACTCTGACTGGTGACCACGTTTGTCACCGATAAGGGGAAGTGAGGGAAAAGCAGCAATGAAGCTGCGAGCTAAGCCCTACAATGTTCAATAGACTCCTGTGAACCAGGCTGGAGACCTGGCTGGCCAGCAGTTTGGCAAGACCTGGGGACTCTTGGGCCCAGAGTCAGTGACATAGCAATAGATGACTAGAATGGAGAGTGAAGTGTCCAGCTGATAAGAAGAGAGGGCACATGCATAAGTATATCCACACTTGTAGATAATACCCACCTGACCTGGCTTCAATGGCTGGATGATCAGAGCTCAACCAGAAGAAGAAAGAAGAGGAAAAAAAAGAATAATCTTATACAATTTGATGAACTTGACCTACACCTATGGAAGCAGTAGCTCAAAAGAGGGAACACATCTTCACAGTGAGGATCACTCTCACCCTCTCCACACAAGGAGAGGACAGGGATGGGCAACTTGGACATTGGCGGTCAGAATCGGGGGTTGCAGAGGCAATAAGTGACTGGTTTATAAGCTTTCAAGAGGGAACCTAGATCCACAGGGTGTGGAACAAGGTAGAATCTTCACTGAGTAGTTTCCAATCTGTCTAGGCGGGGCTGATGAAAGGAGATGCGGATAGGTCTCTTGTGATACAATAGTGAGTAATTGTTATCAGGACTGATTGTGAGGGTCGGAAATGTAAAGGTAGATATTTTGTAGCAAAGGGAGGGGAGTGATTAACTTTGCAGTCTAGGGGCAGAGGTCTTTAGGACCATCAAGGGAGAAGAGCGGAGAACAGAAACCTACCCAGAGTAGCAGTGATGCCAGAGATGAAGACAGAGACACTGGAGCAGAGAGATGGAGTGGAAGGGGACTTAGGACCCAGAGAGGGAGAGGGCCTGTGTGCTGACACCCAGGGGCAGGCTTGCAAGGTATGCCCTGTGGTTGGTGTATGCTGCATGGAGGGGATTGTAACCTTGGCAAGGAAACAATATACAATAGGATCAATGTGAAGCTAATGTTCTCTTATGTGAATTATCACATAACTCAAAATAAAACATCCTATATGCTTCAATTAAAAAAATAATAATAAAGAGAAACAGCTGTAAACATCCATTGAAAATTGGAAAATGGAATGTATGAAGTATTTGCTGTTGTTATGTGCCATGGAGTCGGTTCCAACTCATAGCGACCCTGTACACGGTTTCTGAGGCTGTAAATCTTTATGGGAGCAGAAAGCCT
>NW_006408657.1:8335984-8360925 GCF_000296735.1 Chrysochloris asiatica
ATGTTCAACCATTTCAAGAGGTAGCATATGATCAAGAGCCAATGATTCTTAGGGAGGAAGTCCAAGGTACATTGAAGGAATTGGCAAAGAACAAGGCACCAGGAAATGATGGAATAAAAATAAAAATTGCAATCTTTCAAGAAAGTGAGGCGGTGCAGGAGGCACTCACTCAACTATGCTAAGAAATTTGGAAGACAGCTATCTGGCCAACTGATTGGAAGAGATGTGTATTTGTGCCCATTCCAAAGAGAGGTAACCCAACGGAATGAGGAAATCATCGGACAATCTCTTTGATATCTCATGCGAGTAAAGTTTTACTAAACGTAATACAGAAGTGTCTGCAAGCATACATTGACAGAGAACTACCAGAGGTTCAAGCCGGATTCAGAAGAGTCTGTGGAATGAGTGATATCATTACTGATGTCCGATGGATCTTGGCTGAAAGCAGAGACTATCAGAAAGATGTTTACTTGTGCTTTATTGAGTATGAAAATGCTTTCAATTGTGTGGATCATGACAAGCTATGGACAACATTGTGAAGTATGAGTATTCCGGAACACTTAATTGTACTAATGAGAAATCTGTACCTGGACCAAGAGGCAGTTTTGTTCGAACAGAACATAGGAACACTGAATGGTTTAAAATTAAGAAAGGTGTGCCACAGGGTTTTATTCTTTCACCATACTTATCCAAACTTTATGTTGCGCAAATAAACCGAGACGCTGTGTTATATGAAGAAAAAGGTGGCATCAGGATTGGACGAAGACTCATTAACAACCTGCGATATGCAGATGACACAACCTTGCTTACTGAAAGTGAAGTGGACTTAAAACTTTTACTGATGAAGATCAAAGAGCATAGCTTTTGGTATGGATTACATCTTGATGTAAAGAAAACAAAAATCCTCACCATTGAACCTATAAACAACATTCTTATCAATGGAGAAAAGATTGAAGTTGTCAAGGACTTCATTCTTCTTGGATCAATTATCAACACTCAAGGAAGCAGCAGTCAAGAAATCAAACGATGTATTGCATTAGGCAAATCTTCTGCACAAGACCTTTTTAAAGAGCAAAGATGTCAGCTTGAGGACTAAGGTGCACTTGACCCAAGCCATGGTATTTTCAATAATGTCATATGCATGCAAAAGCTGGACCGTGAATAAGGAAGATCGTAGAAGAATTGATGCCTTTTAATTATGGTGTTGGAGGAGAATACTAAAAGTTGCCATGCGCTGCCAAAAGAACCAATCGATCTGTTTTGGAAGAAGTGCAGCTAGAGTGCTCCTTGGAGGCCAGGATGGCCAAACTTCGTCTCTCATACTTTGGACATATTGTCAGGAGGGACCAGTCGCTGGAGAAGGATATCATGTGTGGTAGGGTGGATGGCCAGAGAAAAAGAGGAAGACCCCCAATGAGATGGATTGGCCAGGTGGCAGAATCGATGGACTCAAGCGTGGCTACAGTAGTGAAGTTGGCCCAGGATCGGGCAGTGTTTTGTTCTGCTTTGCATAAGATCGCTGTGAGTCGGAACTGACTCCATGCTACCTAACAACAATAACAACGTATGGTATTTGGAGTCCTGGGGTAGTCCTGTAGTATAAGCACTGAACTGTGAATCACAGGGATGGTATTTCAAACTCACCAGCTGCTCCTCAGAAATCCTATTCAGGATCTCTATGAGTTGGAATCGATTCCACAGCAACAATAATGGTGCATATAGTGCATATAGCTTAAATGTCTTGAGCTGCATATGTATACAAACTTATTAGATTTCCAAAGTATGACTAAGATCTTTGATCTCCTGGGTTTGGGCAACTTGTTCTCCACATCTTTGAAAGTTTTAGCCAGGTTTTTTTTTTTTTTTTTTTTTTTCATTCAACTAGTAGAGCAGCCTCAGGCAGATTGGGCACTGATTGTTTTCATCAAAGGTGCTGAGGTTAGGTGTTTTCCCTAGAGTCTTGTCACATAAGGACAACATTCTGCAAAATGCAATTTTCCAAGTGTCTTATTTACATAATGTTGCTATAACAGAGATATCACAAGTGGATAGCTTTAACAAACAAATTATTCTTAAACAATTTAGGAATCTAGAACTTCAAATTCAGAGTGCCAGCTTAGAGGAAGACTTTCTTTCTATGTTGGCTCTGGAGGAAGGTCCTATCTGCTTTTAGCATCTATAGGCCCAGAGTTCCTGGGAGATCTCCATGTGGGTTTTTTGGTTGTTTTTTTTTTTTTTAATTTTTATTGTGAACTGAGTGATAGTTAAGATGGGAGAACATCGGCTTTACACCATCGTTTCATTGCAATGATTATAATCTCCTCCATGCATCATCATTCAACACTATTTGCCTTCAGTCTCTCTGTTTTGTTTTGGGGGGAGGGTGTACACAAAAACACTCAGGAATATATAATGATTTAAACAACCAAAGGGCACATTCTGCAAGCCTACCTCCTGGCCACCAGCACCCAATCCCTCTCTTTCCATGAGTCCAGAGTCCTCAGCTGCTCCCTCTCTCCCTTTCCTTATCTTTGCCTCCATCTCTGGTGTTGCTGCTTTTCTGGATAAGGTCCGCATTCCATTTGTGCTCTTCTCCCTTGATGGTCCTAGGGTCCTCTCTTTCCAGACTGTAAGATTAACTACTCCCCCATTTTTGTTACAAAACTTCTACATTTACAGTTGTGATATTTGCAATTAGTCATGATAACAATTACTCACTACTGAATCATAAGAATCTTATCCCAATCACTTTTCACCAGACCCGTCTAGACAAGGCGAAAACAATTCAGTGGGGACTCTACCTTTCCCTGCACACTCTGAAACTAAACTCCCTCTTGAAACCTTGTAAGCCAGTCACTTCATGCCTTTATCACCCCCTCATTTTAGGTAGCCAATGTCTAAATTGCCTGTCCCTATCTACCTGTATACAGAGGGGATAGCATTGACACTTGATGTGAAGACTCCTTCTCTCTCTGTTGGTATTTTGAGCTACTACATCCAGAAGTATAGGTCAAGGTCACCAAATTATAGCAGTTTCTCCATGTGCTTTAAAATCATAGACCCCTGGGTCTATGAGGTTCTCTGTGCCAGGATCCTGGGTCCAAAGGACATGTGCCCCACTCCTTGTTCTTCTTTCTTGGTAGTAAGGCCCCTCTCTCTATCTGCTTCCTTCTCTCTCCTTTGATCTCTTTTAGGATAAAAAGTAATGCATTCCACACCCCAGGAAATTTTCCTTTACATCAGATCAGGACTGTGACCTGTCTAATCTTGGTGACTTAAGTAATGGTGATGTATCCCACACTAATCCTGCATCATTAGTGTAACAAACATAACTTAATCATTTTATCATAACCTAAATTCTGCCCCCTTACTACACAGAAGTCAGGATTTACAACACATCAAAAAAAAGAGGATAATTGCATCAAACAACAAAATAGAGGACAATCACACAATACTAGGAATCATGGTCTAGCCAAGTTGACACATATTTGTTGTGGGGACACAGCTCAATCCGTGATACCATGAACTTCCAAACAGGATAATTGCTGATAAGTGATGGGAGGATGGGACTTGAAAAGTTCAATTTTAATCTGACCCTCTGGTTCCCGCAAAGTATTTACACAGTTACCTTGGTTGCGGTGCTGCTGGTTTTCACATTCAGGTGTGGCACTGCAGGATAATGTGCTAGACTGCAAGGTCAGTGGTTCAAACCCACAGGCTGCTCCTCAGAAACCCTATAAAGGGTTGCTATGAGTCGGAAACGACTCGATGACATTTAACAACAACACAGAACTTCAGAGAGGAATATGGGAGTTGGTCAAGTTATAATACCTTAAATACTGTTGCTCTTACTGAAGTCTGGCAGTTTTTCTTGAATGAACGCTACTCAGAATGTTGCAAACCTTAGGTTAATTCTCAGAGTTCTGAAAAAGTTGATTTGAATTTTTTTTTCCCCAGTGATTTTGTTACCTTTATTGAGGGGCAGATTTACAATGGTCCTCACTTTGCCATTCCCTGCCTTTCCTTTATTGCTAATCTTGTTTTATTCGTTGAATAAAATTGTGATCTTTGAACTAGCAACAATAACATCACCTAGGCACTTACTGGAAAGTTCTCTCAGGTCCACTGCAGTCTTACTGAATTTGCATTTAACCCCAGAGGATTTGTTTGTACAAGGGGGCTCTAAAAGTCAGTAGAAAAATGGAACTGAAAGATAATGGGATTTTTCCACAAACATTTTGAAGCCCTCTTGATATGGGTGTCTAATTTCTTTATCTTTATGACTTTTTTTTTTTTCAATCAGAACAGATAATCACCAAAATAAATTGCTCCAATTCACCTTGAAGTTGTATAAATATAAAGAATCATTAGATTTTTCCACCTCATAAGTTTATGATACTTATCGGAAAAGTTAATGCTTAATTTTAAATTTATATTACTTTATGGAGAGGAATTCTTCCTTAGGTATTACCCTAAGTGTAACTTTACAGTGATATAGGTACATATGGTAGCCTGTCACATGTGTTGTATAGTTTGTGGATTACCGTTAACTACAGTTAATTTTGCCTGTTTAAACATTTTCAGTAGATAATATTCATGATTTCTTTCAACTCTAATAGAAAAGCTAGTTTTGTAGGGCCCAAATAACTGTTACATAAGAACACAGGTTTCTTTTACAAATGCGTTTTGGAAACTTGTTAAGTCCCTGGGTAAAGTAAATGGTTTGTACTCAATTACTAACCTAAAGTTTGGTGGTTTAAGTCTACTCAGCACAACACAGAAGAAAGTTATGGAGATCTGCTTCCATAAAGGTTACAGCCAAGAAAACGCTATGGAGCATTTCTACTCTGTAAAACATGGGGTCACTATGAGTCAGAATCGACTCAATGGCATTGAGTTTAACAGGTTCACCTCTGCAATTCAAAGTACACTTTCCTCCATGATTATCCTTTACATCTTACATCTACTGCTGGCTTGTCACTTTCTCACTATTTTACCAATGCAATATGGACAACGTGGGAAAGGGATGTTAAACATATTTGTATCTTTATTTACAATACCTATTGCCATGTTTGACAGGTAAATGAGTTTCCATAACTTTGGAATGGAAGAGCAATGTCATAGAGAAGGGACTGCATTGTCTTCTAATTCCAGAAGACGGCACAATTATTAATGCACTCATTAACAAGCTATGCACATCTCATAGGCACTCCTGACAGAAACACTTCTTTTTTGTGGAAGTAGGATTAGAAATTATGAAATGTTTACAGCTCCAACAATGTACTAGACCTGGTGTGATTTCCTCTTCATCGCTGAATATAATTAGGGCAGGAATGTGTGTTCTAAATTTCCCTGCTATGAGAATTCAATGTTTTCATTGCATGTAAAATACTATTATATTTCATATTTCCATTCCATGTCTTCTTTCTAACAAATATATTTTAAATTAGAGAATGAGGATGCTGCCTTCTTAAAATGTATCATTTATCTGACTATATTTCTTATGAATTATGGGAACATTTTAAAGGAAGAATAATCTGTAGCTGCCTGAATTTTGATAAAGTAGAATTCTCAATGATTCTTGCTTCATTTACTTCAGGGTTATTTTGGTGGAATCGTCAACTTTTGTAACTTCACCAGCACAATTAAAAAAATCTGGAAAGTTCCCTAGAAACATCAACTATGGGTAAATGCTTATATTTTTTATACTCCTAACTATCTGAAGAAAAATTCTACAAAATTTGTATTTAAGTAAATTTACTGTATATTTGCATAATAATTTTAATTTATTCAAAATGCCTTATTTATATTATTCACACTCTTATTCAAATGCATGTTCTATGTTCCTAGGTTCATATGCATGAAAATTGAATAAATGCCTTCTTAGTTAAATATTTGAGCTTGTTTCATCTACTCTATGAAATCTGTATTTGATTTAGAAAGGACCCTGAGTTCTGAATAGATAAGCAGAATTTTAAAAGTTATTTTGTTTTATATTTTTAATTTGTTTAAACTATAAAATAGCTCTTTATGGTGAAGTAGAATAGAAAATAATGTTACCACAGTTAAAGAAAGTGTGGCAGAAGGAAAATAATGCAAGCATCTGTTAATGAACTGCATACATTTGTTGACTATTACTTCTGTGTTATTTAGTTTACACTTTTCTTTATCTCCTGAAGCACTGTAGCTTAAGCACTAGACTTCTAACTGCAAGGTCAGTGGTTCAAACCCACTAGGTACTCCTTAGAAACCCTATGCAAGGTCACGATGAGCCAGAACTGACTCTATAGCACACAACAACAAGACTTGAGAGCATCATTGTCACCCTTTTATATACAAAACATATCTCAGCAGACAAAACTGGGCAATTTTGACACCACAAGTATTCCCAATGCATCTGAAACAACTAGGGGGCCTGTGCAGATCTTGCTAAGATTAAAATATTTATTTTCTCCAAAAGTGAATTGTATTCAAGCCAATATTTTTAGGAGAGTATAAGGATTACTTCTATTATAAGATATTTGGTTTCTCTATTCCTTGTTCCGTGAGAAGATTTATTTAAAAAACCTAACATTTTCTTTCACTGCATTGATTTTAGTGAATGTTGATTTCCTGCTTTTGTAGCACATTTCAAGCATTTCCTTCACATTTAGCTCTAGTGAATAATAGTACATAATTGATGCATGGTGGTATAAGGTGACATTATAGATAATGTAAGAATAGGACATTTTAGGTATTTTATTTTACACTCTTTATCGGTATTGTTAACCACTTCAGTAAGGTGTTCTTCTAGATTTTTATCTTTTCAATCCTTTGCTGCTTCTTAATTAAGTTGCTGGTTGGTGACCCTTGATTTCACCTGAATGGCCTTGAAAGAATTCTTCACATTTATTGTTAATAATTTATAGTATTATATATTAAAATAGTATAAGTCCTTAGACGAATGCTGTTGGTAACTGTGAATATAAATCACATAAAATTCAATCAGTTTAATGAACAGCAATATTGAGTCTACTATCATGATTGCAGATGCAATCTAGGAATTCTGTATCACAAAATTTAGCAGGTTTTTCATTATATAATATTCTGGAATGGGTTTAATTGCATCCAAAGTTTAAGATTTATTGAAACTATAGACTTTAAAGCTGTAGGTAAAGGCATTGTTCCTTTGATTGTATATTTACCAAGAGAAAAACAAAGTAAAATACATAAGATAAAAGACATTTTTAGTTTAACTATGCCAGAAAAGGGGACCTTGGAAATCTCCATCCAAAATAATTACCAACTCAGCATGGAGTGCAATTTTAAGAAGTATGTCTTCCATAGTCTGGGACAGAAAGTGTGTTCCATTTACATTTATAATACTGTGCTTTCTTAGTTCTTCTTTCAAGTTTTCTTAGATGGAAGAAACAGAAAGCTACTGAGCCACTGAGTGTCAAGGCAAGGAGAACATGAATAATGACTAAGAATAGCCATTCCTTAAATCATTGGAGATTTACTTGTTTATACATGGGTAATAATAATAATAATAAAAAAGCAATGTAACAGCCATGGAATAATTTGTTCTTTGAAGCTGGTGAGGGCTTCCCTACGGGAATTTTATTGAGAAACTTTACCCCATATATGCAATAACCCTGATTTTACCCCTTCAGACTTATTTTTATTCCCCAACTCCAAGAATGTTTAAAAGCAACATGACTTGAGTCTCTTGTGGATGCCAAAATGGCTGTTTTGAAGTGTTTGTAAACTGAAGAGTTCAGAGTCCTTTAGGGAGGAGTTAGAAAGATGGAAACATAACTTTATGGAAGATATGTTGAGAAACAATGGCTTCACAGTTTGATTTTTTGTTTAATAAAGGTTTATATGATTTTGTAGCAATGCTTTTGACTTATGCTCATATACAGGTTTGTTGTTGTTGTTAAGTGCCATTGAGCCAGTTCTGACCCATAGAGACCCTGTACAGGGTTTCTGAGAATCAGCATGTGAGCTTGAACCACCGACCCTGTGGTTCAACCTGATTTGCAGTCCAGCGCATTAACCTACAGCACCACATCAGGACTCCATATATATTTGGCAGAGGATATTTCTACATATGTTTTTATATGTGCTGTAAATATATCCGAGGATATTGTAGGACATAGAAGGGGCAAAGTTCTGAAAACCTCTTAGCCATAACCAAACACCTTGAGGGAAATGAGTGACTGGGCTTAGAGACTCATGACCACAGTTTTTAGGGATAACTATGTCAGTTGGCATGACATAGGCCACAAAGACAATGTTTTACATTCTACTTTGGTGAACAGTGACTGTGGTTCTGAAAACTTGCAAACAGTCATCTAAGATGCTACTTGATTGATCTCTTCTTGTCTGGAGTTAAGAAGAGTGCGAAGAAAATAAAAATCTCAAGGAAGCTCTCCAGAGGAGTAATGGACCACGTAAACCACCGCCTCCTCTTCTGTAAGTCCAGAAGAGCAAGATGGTGTTTGGCTTCCACTACTGACCGTTCTGATTAGGCTCACAATAGAAATTCCTGGACAGACAGGAATTAAAAAAATGGAGCAGAATTCAAAATCCTAAAAAAGACCAGACTTACTGATCTGATAGAATGGCTAAGACCATGACCTTTAGATACCCCTCAGTCCTGTAATTGAACATGCTTCTTGGGATCTACTTGCAACCAAACATAGACAGGCCTATAAAGTAAATGTAGACCTGGTGTGGTGCTGTAGAATAAGCACTGGACTTCTAACCGCAAGTTCCGTGGTTCAAACTCACCAGCCATTCATTGAAAACGCTACACAGGGTCTCTATGACTCAAAACCGACTCAATGACACTTAACAACAACATAAACTGAATAACAGCACCAAGAAGAAATATACACCTCAATAGCCAAAGAGTAGTAGCATTTGTCCAAAAACAAAGCTCAGAAGTCAAGAGGAGGTATGGAACTCATTTTGGTGTATATTTATTCCTGGTGTTATTATTCACTGTATGTTGTTAGAACTGAGAACCCAGGGAGGAAGTGGATAAAGAGCTGTTAGTGTTAGGAAAAGGCAACGGATATAATGAAACAAAATGTGTGTAAACTCATGAATGGAAAATGAATCTTCTTTGTAAACTTTCACCCAAACTACAATTAACAAGTAAATAAATAAAAATTAAATGTTAAAAAACAAAGACTAAAGCACCCTGACTGAAGTCATAGTCTTTTCAGTTGTCTTATATGCATAGGAAAATAAATTAAGAAGATCAAAGGAAAATGGATGCCTTTGAATTATGGTGTTGCTGAAGAATAGTGTATGTATCCTGGACTCAGAAGAACAAACAAATCCATCTTAGAAATGCAGTCAGAATGCCCTTTAGAAGTGAGGATGACAAGTGAGGATATACTTTGGACATGTGATCAGTAGGGACCAATCCTTGGAGAAGGCCATCATACTTAGTAGATAATAAACAAAAATGAGAAAGACTTACAATGAGATGGATTGACACAGTTGCTTCAACAATGAGCTCAAACTTAGCAATGATTGTGAGGATGGTGCAAGACCAGGCAGTGTTTCATTCTGTTGTACATAGGGTCACTATGAGTCGAATCAATTCACTGGCACTTAACAACAACATTGTTTAAACTGTCCACCAGAATGCCTGTGAGTAAATGTAGACAGTAATTACAATAGGGGGTCCATAACCTCATTAATGTTCAACTGTTTCAAGAAGTAGCATATGATCAAGACCCAATAATACTGAAGGAGAAAGTCCAAGGTACATTGAAGGAATTGGCAAAGAACAAGGCACCAGGAATTGCTAGAATAAAAATTGAAATCTTTCAAGAAAGTGAGGCAGCACAGGAGGCACTCACTCATCTCTGCAAAGATATTTGGAAGACAACTGTCTGGCTGACTGATTGGAAGAGATGCGTATTTGTTCCCATTCCAAAGAGAGGTGACCCAACGGAATGTGCAAATCATCGGGCAATCTCGTTGATATCCCATATGAGTAAAGTTTTACTAAAGGTAATATAGAAATGGCTGCAAGTATAAATTGACAGAGAACTTCCAAAGGTTCAAGCCGGATTCAGAAGAGGCAGTGGAACAAGGGATATCATTGCTGATGTCTGATGGATCTTGGCTGAAAGCAGAGAATATTAGAAAGATGTTTACCTGTGCTTTATTGACTATGCAAAGGCTTATGATTGTGTGGATCGTGACAAGCTATGGACAACATTGCGAAGTATGAGTATTCACTCATTAACAACCTATGATATGCTGATGATACAACCTTGCTTGCTGAAAGTGAAGAGGACTTAAAACATTTACTGATGTTTTACATCGGTATGGATTACATCTCAATGTAAAGAAAACAAAAATCCTCACCACTGGACCAATAAACAACATTCTTATCAATGGAGCAAAGATTGAAGTTATCAAGGACTTCATTCTTCTTGGATCAACTATCAACACTCATGGAAGCAGCAGTCAAGAAATAAAACAATGTATTGCATTAGGCAAATCTGCTGCACAAGAACTTTTTAAAGTGCTGAAGAGCAAATATGTCAACTTGAGAACAACTTGAGAAAATACCAAGCCATGGTATTTTCAATAACCTCATATGCATGTGAAAGCTAGACAGTGGATAAGGAAGACTGTAGAAGAATTGATGCTTTTGAGTTATGATGTTGGAGGAGAATATTGAAAGTGCCATTGGCTGCCAAAAGAACCAATAGATCCTTTTGGAAGAAGTGCAGCCAGAGTGCTCCTTGGAGGCCAAGATAGCCTAACTTCATCTCTCAGTTACAATACTTCAGACATATTGTCAGGAGGGACCAGGCACTGGAGAAGGATATCATGTTTGGTAAGGTGGAGGGTCAGAGAAAAAGAGGAAGACCCCCAGTGAGATGGATTGGCCAAGTGGCAGCATCGATGGACTTAAACGTGGCAACAATAGTGAGGTTGGCCCAGGATCAGGCAGTGTTTTGTTCTGCTGTGCATGAGGTCACTAAGAGTCGATACCAACTTGATGGCACCTAACAACAAAAACAACCTCATTAAGAATAAAGAAAAGACAGTGTTATTCACACGTTTTAAATAAAATATAGAAAAGGAGAGGGTGTGGTTAAAGGAGGACTTTACTTGGAAATACTCAATGTTTTTAGAGTTTTAAATTCAGGCAAAACCATATGAACACTAATGAGCATATGGGATTTTTGTACTTCCAGAAAATACATCAGCTGAACACTGTCTAAGAAGTCAAATATTAATTGACAACTTGGTGAGCAAAGTGATGAAAGTACTAAGAGTAGAAAATTTTGGCAAGATTTGATCAGTCCTGGAAGATATGGGATGTTTTTAGGGAGGCAGTTGCTTCAGATTGTGTAAGTTTCAGAAATACAGAGACAAAATACAGCTGGCCAAGTTTCCTTCCCTTCCTGTGATAAAGAAGCAATTATGGAAGCAGTGAACTGATAGAAGAGAATTATTGAAGAAAGTAAATATTAGACTAACTATTGGAAGGAGTACCTATTTAGTCCTAATTTGAAACTGCCTACTTTTGAGTCTTTGAATTTGGATTATTATTGTTATTATCATCATCATCATCATCAAATTTGCACTTTAGCATTTGAAAAGTGCACCCATTTTAAAAAAATTGATATAAATATGGTTAATTTACTTTTTTTGATTTATCTTTTTAAGTTTTGAAAACAATATAATCAGGAAAAAAACAACAAAAATATAATCAGGAAAGGTGTGTGCCAGGATTGTATTCTTTCACCAAATTTATTTAATATGTATACTCAGCAAATAATCTGAGACACTGGATTTTATGAAGAAGAACGCGGCATCATGATTGGAGAAAGACACATTAACAATTTGCAATACGCAGATAGTACAACCTTGCTTGCTGAAAGCAAAGAAGTCTAAAATACTGTAGAAGATCGAGGACTACAGCTTTCAGTATGGATTGCACCTCATTGTCGAACAAAAATCCTCACCACTGAACCAATAAATAGCATCATGATAAATGGAGAGAAGATTGAAATTGTCAAAGACCTTATTTGGCTTGGATTTACAGTTAACAGTCATGGAAGCAGGAGTCAAAACATTAAAGTAGGTGTTGCTGCCCAAGACCTCTTTAAAGTGTTCAAGACCAAAGATATCGGTCTGAGGATTAAGGTGCACCTGACTCAAGCCATACTATTTTTAATCACCTCATAGATATGTGAAAGTCGGATAATGAATAAAGGAGAAAGTAAAAGAATCAGTGCATATTTGAAGTATGGTGTTAGAAAAGAGTATTAAAAGTTCCATGGACTGCCAGAAGAACAAACAAATTTGTCTTTGAAGAAGTGCAACCCAAATGTTCCTTAGAAGCCAGGATTGAGAGAATTCGTCTCTCATACAGGTTATCAGGAGGGACCAGTCCCTTGAGGATCAGTAGAAAAGAGCAGAAGACCCAGTGAGATGGGTGTATTTACACAATGACAACAGCAGTGGGCTGAAATATAATCACAGTTGTGAGGATAGTACAGGACTAGGCAGTGTTTTATTCTGTTGTGCATAGTGTCACTATGAGTCAGAACTGACTTTCAGCACCTAACGACAACAAAACAATATTAAACCTCAAATAAGATCGGAAAGATTTCAGTGGCCTTGCATAGCATATTGTAGGTAGTCCTAATTGCTAACGCTCTATAAAGTTTAATTAAGATCACTGTTCTTGGGTATTGTTTGTGGTATTGATTTTGTTTTCCTATTTACTTGTGACAGTGGTTATGAGAATAGCAGTGACACTTTTTCTCCTACCCCACCTTCCTTAAAAACATGTGAGTATCTCTAAGAGAAGCTGTTCTTTGTTTTCATGTATGATTTTTAGGTGTAGAGCATACCATGAAATGAAAGAGATAATTGCATGTGTGTTATAAGATAGAATGGTGGTGTACTATGGGAATTGCTAACTAGACAGGAGGCTGAAGTACTGGTCTCAAGACTGTTCTGCTTGTGCCCCTTTGGAGGACTTTGCTCACATTTCCTCTTTCACCACCACAGAGCTTTAGTTTCCTCACCAGCACTATGCATGTCTTTGGCTACATGGCCTTTGGGTCTCTTTTAACTTCTTCATGCCATGAAATAACAACATAAGTATTTCTGTATATTATCTTTCACTCTGCTGGAGTGAATGGGCTCTTCTAGGTGACTCTTCCCAGGGTCTCTCATGGTGACTGGTGCTTCAGTCATTTCAAATGCTTCCTTACTAACATGTCTGATAGTTAATGTTGCCTGTTGGCTGGAACTTCAGCTGGGGTTGTTGGCCTCTCCATGTGATCTGGGCTCCTTCAGAAGATGGAAGCTCTATTCTAAATGCAGCGAGCCAAGAGAGAGAACCAAGCAACTGTTATGTTACATTTCTTGATCTAGTGTTAGAAGTCACACCACACCAATTCTGCTGCATTCTTGCATATTGTTAGTATTAAATATTTAAGACTGACCCATATTCAAATAATTTGTGGGTATTATAAAAATTAAAGGTGGTCATGAGTATGAGTGTGTGTTGAGTATGTAAAATGGTCCTTTATTTTCACTTCAAGTTATCCGTTACTCTGTAATGTGAACCATTCTGTAGAGTCCACACAAAGCTGAAGATTCATGTGTGACTCATTTAAACATTAATGGAGTTCCTTTGTAATGAAATTTGGTTCAGAAACCTTCAACAGAGGATAATAATTGTGTTTTTTTTTAAATGATTATATCAAGCTGGAGATGGGGTTGCTCATACTTTTATTAACAAATGTATGTATCATCTTCTAATCTTGAGCACTAATGCTCGGAATATATTTAATTGACCCAAAATTTTAATCGCTTATTGAAACAGTCACTTAATATGAATAGTACTTATGAAATGATGCATAAGCTTGTTCTATTTTATGTTTTGGCAGCAATTAAGTCTTACTTTATAAGAGAATTCTTCTGCCCCACTTTTACTCTCAAAGTGGAAATGAAAGGGTCTGCAGTCCTGAATCTGGTCTTCCTTCCCTTTAATGTCCACATGCGCTATTGTGTCATCATTCTGAGTAATGAAAAGGTGAGAACAGTTTGTGACTTGTGCTTTTAATATGAATAGCCACCTAATGGAATAACAAGGGGAAATACCTCCAAGGCAGCTGGAGGTCTAGGTAATTCTGGCATTCTGCTTTGTGACCACCAGTCCCCTCCCTCAGCAGTCCCTTTAGCAACTCTGAGGTAACATACATAATTGAGAAAACAAAACAATCAATTTTTCCATTTCCTGGATGTTGTGAGGTTGAATTGTATCTTCTGAAAACATATACTAAAGTTCTTACTTCTGTACCTATAAATGTGACTGTTTTTTAGAAATAAGGTCTTTGCAAATACAATCATGTTAAGATAAGTTTCTATTAGAATAGTGTGGGTGTCAATCAAATGACTGCCATCCTTAGGGTAAATGAAGAAGAGGGAAATTTGAACACAGGTAAGCACAAGGAGAATGCCATGTGAAGTCAAAGATAAATATTGAAGTGATGTATCTATAAGCCAAGGAACACTAAAGATTGTCAATGACCACCAGAATCTAGGAAAGAGACATGGGACAGATTCTCCCTCAGAGCCCTCCATCTAGCAGGTACCTGGACTTTAGATTTCTGACCTTCGGAAATTTGAGAGAAAAAGTTCCTGTTGTTCTAAGCCCCCAGTTTGTGGTAAGTTGTTACAGCAGTCAAAATTAATATAATAAAGTCAAGAAGGGAGTTGCCATTGATGTTGTTAAGGGCTGGAAAGTCACTCCGGACTCACAGTGACCCTGTATAGGTCTGAACTGCTGACTTTGCAGCTAGCAGTTTCACACCAGGACTCTACAAGAAGTTAATAGTTCAGCCTTTATTGTCCCTACTTGGCTTCAGGTATATTTATGAGAGTTATTAACAAGTGAGAGAAGAGAGTGACACTGAGCCACCACTGATTTGTCTCCTCCTTTGCCCCTTCCCATCATCTATACCTGACTAGTTCTCCCTTCTTTAAAAATAAGTATGTTTTCCTTCATCTTTTAAAACAATTCTCTATTCTGATTTCTTTTACATTCCCTCATGGCATAACCTGATCAGGCTCCTTCTACCCATATGTCTACCTAATGACATAATGTCTACCTAATGACATAATGTCTACCTAATGACATAAGGGACCCGACTCGATGGCACTTAACAACAACAACAACAATGACATAAGGATATTCATTAAAAGTACCCATATTCTATATTTATATTAAAATCCATGAAAGCTAAAGCTTGCTTTACTTCTCAAGTTTCCCAACTCTTCAAAAGTCTTGTGCTGTATCCTGAAACTGAGTTTTATATAGTTCTTATAGACCTGACATAAACTGATGAAGACAGCTCTAAGATTGTGTACTGCATTCAAGTAAATTAGTGTTTAGTATAGCAGTATTGCCACTTTGCAGGTAGGAAAACTGAGGCTTGAAAATACCATAGAAATTATACTAGGTCATGATGGTAGTAAGTGGTTAAACCAAGATTCATATCTAGATTTTCTGATCCTACATGTCATGTACTCTCATAGGTTCACTTATAAATGAAAATCAATATAGTTTATTAAGTATTCAAAATAGAGTTGAATTTTACACTTCAAATTACCACTTAGGAGGGAAAATACGGTTTTAGAGTAATATTGGGGAGTCCTGGTGTGGTGCTGTAGGATAAACGCAGGACCATAAAGTCGGTTTGAGCTATAATATTGGTGGTTCAAACTCACCAATTGTTCCTCAAAACCTTATCCTGTGTTACTATGAGTCAGAACTGACTTGATAGTACTTAACAAAAGAATAATAATAAATATTTTTATTTTATTTAGAAGGATTAATTTTAACTTATTTCCCGTAGTTCAAAATTTATGAAAAATAGGAGCTATATTGTGATCAATAGTTTGATCAAATGTGTCACAATGTTGTTGTTGTTATTAGGTGCCATCGAGTCAGTATCAACTCATAGCAACACTATGCAAAACAGAATGAAACATTTTCCAGTTCTGGGCCAACCTCACAATTGTTGTCATGCTTGAGCCCACTGAAGCTGCCACTTTGCCAATCCATCTCGCTACAGGTCTTCCTCTTTTTCTCTGACTCTCCACCTTACCAAACATGATATCCTTTACCAGTGACTGGTCCCTCTGGACAATATGTCCGTAGTATGAGAGATGAAGTTTGTTCCATCTTGGCCTCCAAGGAGCACTCTGGCTGCACTTTTTCCAACAAACTCTATTGGTTCTTTTGGCAGCCCATGGTACTCTCCTCCAACACCATAACTCAAATGCATCAATTCTTCTATGGTCTTCCTTATTCACTGTCCAGCTTTTGCATTCATATGAGGTTATTAAAAATACCATGGCTTGGGTCAGGGGCACCTTAGTCCTTAAGCTGACATCTTCGCTCTTTGATACTTTAAAAATGTCTTGTGCAGCAGATTTGTCTAATGTAATACATCGAGTGCTTTCTGCTGCTTCCATGACTGTTGGTGGTTGATCCAAGAAGAATGAAGTCCTTAACAACTTCAATCTTTGTTGATAAAAATTCTAAAATGCTAAGGTTAATTATCAATGGCATCAAAATAAGTTGATTATATTTTTTGAATTAAACTACTGGAATATAATCATACTTCAGTTGGCATCTCAATTTATTAAAACATGACTTTTTGATTGTATCTACTTTGTCCTTGTCAGAGACAATACAAGAATGAAACAATATTCATGAAATTATATTGCTGTCAAGTAAGAAATAACACCCTCAATCTAAAGGAGTGCATTGAATTATAATTACTTATGCGAGGAAGGACATCTATTAATTTACATATTCAATTATATTGCCAATTATATTGAAAAATACAATTACACGCTTAAATAGATAACCAAACATCCAAGTCCAACCTAGTTGGTTCTTGTTCTTATTAAATGTGAGATAATTGCTTAGCCATTAAGAAACACCTGTTGAGCTCTGTATAGTAATTAGGTCTCTATTTTATATGTTTCCATGTATAAAACAGAACCATTTCTACTGCCACTGTTGTCATGAAAAGGCCATTTGTTTCATTTTGGCTAGTCCTTTGAACTTCCACATAAAAATGAAATGATTTATGTAAAAGTTCTTTGAAAATAGACATACCTACTGCTGTTGAGTAGAACTGCCCAGGACTACAAATCTTCATTGGAGCAGACTCAGACTGTTGCATCTTTCTTTCCCCCATGGAACATGTAACCAGGGCTCTACCAGGACTTCTTGAAAGTAGAAATCATTTCAACTGAAGTTCATAGAAATTCTAAGGTTAGAGGGGAAAGCTACATAAGACCTAAACATTCATAGTATTACTTTTCAGAAATTTTGGTTTGTGTGTATGGGGGCAGATTGAATGGCAGAAACTCAGGCAGAAGCATGGCTCAGTCCCTGAGGGATTTCACCTTCTGGGAGGAGGAGTTGACAGATCCCCCTCAACAAAAAAAAGGCAAAAAAAACCACTGCATAGTACACAGCTGTGTACTGACACAACCTGGGGTTCTGTCTTCACAGAGGTACCCCAGCATATGAACACCTACTCTGTGAAGTCCTAGGTTCCCAAGGCCACCATTTCAAGTTGTGTTGTTTAGTGTTGTTGAGCTGGTTCCGACTCTTCATGTCCCCATATAGTGTTTCCAAGGAATGACTGATGGGTTTGCACTGCAAACCCAGTGCTTTATCTAACAGCGCTGCACCAAGACTCAAGTTGGATCTGGCAATGCTGGGCTCAGCTCTATGGGGAAGGCAGAAGCTTCAAATAGACTTGACCTAGGGCTAGAGTCAGGAGTGGCTTTCAGCTTAACCATCCCTTTCCAGCAACCCTTGGTTCTTTTTAATGAACCAATCTAGACATCCCTATGTATCAAGTAGATTTCTCACCCAGGTCTTTATTGTCCTTTTTTGTCTGCAAACCTTGCTCAGACCAATTGAGGTCAAAGGCTAGATAGTATTACTTGAAGAATAGAGGTGATACATCGTAGACAAATTGGTACAGTCTCATACCAGGCCTCCTCATTCAAAGTGGGTTTCAGCCTTGCCAAATCTAATAAAAGGTTCACAGGGCAGGGATGCCCACTCTCAGGTGATTTTTTGGTGGTTTATGTGCTGCAACAATTTGATCAGAGCCTATGCCATGCTGGTTATTAAGTCTTTTGAAATTCATCCTGGCCTATTACTATTGTGTAGTTGTTGTTGTTGTTATGTGCCATCGAGTCGGTTCCGACCCATAGCGACCCTGTATAGGGTTTCCGAGGGTGTAAATCTTTACGGGAGTAGAAAGCCTCATCTTTCTCCCGCGGTGCAGCTGGTAGTTTCGAACCGCTGACCTTAAGGTTCACAGCCCAATTGTGTAGTTAGCACTGTTCTATTGACCCTTTGCATTGTCCCTGTTTTCAATCTGTCTTTGTCTCTTCATGTCTCTGCTGATGTAGAGATTCTGCTTGTAGTCTCTATTATGTGTTTTTTGAAACATGCTATAATCAGTGTGTAACTTCTTTCCTCTTGAATTTTCTTCCTTTATTTTAGAATAATTATTAGCCATTTGTTCTTGTAAAGATGACTTTTAAAAAGGTGTGCAGTACTCACACCTTTTTAAAGATAATATTCTTTATCTCATGAGCCAATTTGTTATTTAGCTAAAAGGTGACCTTAGGGTGTAGTTTTAGTTCAAGATTTATGGAGTACCTCACGGTGAGAGTCTTTAGTCTCCATTGGTCCAGTAATTCTGGACTTCTTAATTTGAGTTCTGTTCCATATTTTTATCCCATTCTTCAGAATCCATGTACTTGGGCCCTGAAAGATGGTAGGTAGTAGTACCATCTAATTCTTCTGGTTTCAAGGTAGATGAGCCCATAGTTTATGTAGACTGCTAGTCCTGTAAATTAATTTCTGAGTCCTTTGTTTCCTTTTTTCACTTTTGCTCTAGATGAGAAGAGACCATAGTTGTGTCTTAGATTGCTGCTTGCAAGCCTTTAAGAAACCAGTTGCTACTCAACAAACTAGAATGTAGAACAAACATATGCTAGTTGACCAAGTTTCTCTGTGGTCTGGATCCTCTCATTCTTGAGAGAAACCATAAAATATGGAAAAAGAATATTCAAGTTCTAAAGTTAAGGATCTCTGGTAGTGTAGTGGTTACAACTCAGGCTGCGAACCACAAGGTCAGCAGTTCGAAACTACCAGCTGTTCCGCGGGAGAAAGATGAGGCTTTCTGCTCCTGTAAAGATTTACAGCCTCGGAAACCCTGTTCAGGGTCGCTATGGGTCGGATATGACTCCATGGCACATAACCAACCAACCAACCAACCAAAGTATTTTCTAGGTATAAATTGAGTGAACACGAGAATAGGCTTGATCTCTGCGGGATAATGCACTGAACTTCAAGGTCAGTTTGAACCACAAGGTCAGTTTGAAGCCTATATAGGGTCGCTATGAGTTGGAACTGACTCAATGGCACTTAACAACAACATATTCTACTGGAGGAGGCAAATTTGCACTGGTCCAGTGCACCCAGAGATGATGTGTGAATTTCTAGTGTTCCCTAGGTGGGTGAGAAATGGTAGCTAAGCATGTGTCACATTTATAAAAAAAATTAAAAATACATCCTTTCCCTGTGCTGGGACCCCTTGCCCTTCACCAAGATGCCCTTTTGCAAGGCTTAACTTTTGCTAATATAAGAGGTGTCTTATAACATGTCTATTAATTTTACATGTCTATTAGTTTCTATAATGCAATCAGACTGCGATCATTTCTAGGGTAGTGCCGGGGACCTGCCTCGACATAGGAACTTGGTTCACGACGTGGAGATATCTGGTGGTGGTAAAGATATAGAAAGAATACACTGAAAGACACAAAAAGGGAGACAAAGAGACACCCCAAAACCAGGGTGGATGCGGGACTGGCATCAGGAAGATCCTGCATTGCAAACATCTCAGCCAGGAAGGCCGTAATATCCTGCATAGTAAACATCTTGGCTAAACAGGCAGTATCGTTGCAATGCTGGACTGAGCCTTCTGCATGCTGTAATGCACGCCTTGCCAGTCGTAATGCATGCTCTCCAAGCTGCAATGCACACCTGGGTCGGTCTGCGCCTCCGTTTTATTTAGGGGAGGTACTTTACACAAAGCTGGGTGGGACTAAGACAAGGTACAGCTAACATACGTAATTTTCCAGACATTCAGGCACCTTTACATCCTACTTTGCAGGTTCGAATCTCACTACCGCAACTTGGTTTCTCAAGCTTAATTAACATACCTTTTAGCACCTAGCCTCAAATGGGGGAAGGAAAAGGAAGATTGAGAGGATTCCTATTGTGTCAGCTGCCTGGGCCAGGTTTGCAGGAAGAAGCCAGGCACCTAGGTGAATGGGCTGCACCTGGAAACACTTTACGCAGGGCAGTTCTTTTGTTCATAGAACAGAGAACCAGGGAGCCACCCAATTTTACTTTGACTGAATTCTTTGAGGGAAGACTTTGCCTGTTTGGAATTTTACAGTCTTGGCTTTTAGGAAAATATCACATTTATCTGTTGACATCAGGGCTCCATGTAAGCAATTAATAATAAACCTAGCTGAACACTAAGATGAAAAACAATTTGCTATGACTGCCAGGTGGCTAGAGTCTGTTCCTCAGAGCCTGCGGCCTGTATGGTCTGCAACACTTGGGCCCACAGGACCTCGAACTCCTGACCGGGTCTGCACAGTCTGCAACAGGGTAGAGGGAAGAATGCATTTCTATATGGTGGCAGAGAGAGTAGTAATTGATTAACAGAGGAGTTTGGTCAAGGAGGATGAGTAGAAATGTGCCTAGAAAGCAATGAATTGGCAGCAGTTGAAGTCTCTTGGGAAAAAGTTATAAGAAGAGCATTAGACAAGACAGTTAAGCATGAAATTCTACAGACACTTTAATGGCTGATTCTGAGACTGGCTTGTGGGAAGTGACAGAATGGTATTAGATGTATACATCTCTCTTGAGGAGAGCTGTGAATTTTAAGTTGAATAATTTAATTTTTGTTTTGTTGAAAACAAAAATTCAGTAGAAGGTATTGAGCAAGGGCATCATATCATTACATTTTTATTTTAGAAAGAGTCTCTGGAGCCAAAGTAGAGTGTAGATTAGGGTTGGTGACAGAAGCAAGAGTCTACACTGGCTAGGTTGCTCTGGCAATCTATTGCACTATTCCACGCTATACCTTTCAATACTATTCTCTGCTTTACCTTCTGTTATGTATTATGCTGAGAGGTTTATAGAGACAGAGAAGGAAGTAAAAAGCAATGGTGGGAGAAGAGGTGACAGTATTGAATTTGAGAGGAGGAATGAGGGAGAATGGGAGGGGTCCAGAAAGAACTGTAAAGATGAATGTAGATGTAAAAATCTTGAAGACTGGGTGAAGGTCACACTTGAAGGAACCACATTTTCATGTGATTATAGAGTCCTGGTATGACACTGTGGGTTAATGCGCTGGATTTTGGGGTCGGTTTGAATCATAAGGTCGGTGATTCAAGCTCACCAGCTGCTCCTTGGAAACCCTATACAAGGTAGCTATGGGTCAGAATTGACTCAATGGCACTTAACAACAACAACAGCATAGAGACCTGGTGGGGCGCTGTGGAATAAAGCCCTGGATCAAAAGGTCGGTTCAAACCACAAAGTCGGCGATTCAAATTCACCAGCCACTCCTTGGAAAACCTTTACAGGGTTGCTGTGAGTTGAAACAGATGCAATGGCACTCAACAAGAACAACAATAGAGTAAATCAGTGACAATTTTAAACAGAAACCATTCTTCTGAAAAACGTGGTTATGAAATGGAGAAGAGAATCTTAATTTCACTGCAACAATGACTTTGCAAGTTTGGATACACATCTTTACTAGTATTGTGTACTATAGCACACCATATGTTGTTAGTACATAATCTATTTATAATTCATGGAATTCAAATATATATTGCATTCTAGAAATACCTGTGGCGTAATCGCTCAGAAATGCAGTTAAGGTTGTGCTGTTGTAATTGTTCTTAAGTGCCATTGAGTTGGCTCTGACTCATAGTGACACTGTATAGAGTTTCCAAGGAGCGGCTGATAGATTTGAACTGCTGACCTTGAGGTTAACAGTCCAGTGTTTATCCTACAAGGCCGCACCAGGAGCTAAGATTGTGTTAAGATGTTTGAACTTTTTGGTGAAGTCATACATAGTGTTTCATATCAATCACTAAAGTCTCTGAGAACATCTATGATTTACTATTTATTAAATGAAATAAGAGCCCTGGTAGTGCAATGATTAAGCACTCAGCCAATAATTTAAAGGTCAGCGGTTTTAACTTACCAGTGGCTTTACAGCAGAAAAACCAAACAATTGGTTCCTGAAAGACTGCAGTCTAGGAAACCTAATGGGGCAGTTCTAAACTAACATAGGGTTGCTATGTGTTGCAATTGGCTCAAGGGCATAAAACAACAGCAGTTAAATGAAAGTATTATTTTAAAAGAAAAGCAGTGATTCTATTATTGTCCAGTTCATAATTAGTTTTAGAAAACTCATATTTAGAATATTCATGTCTTTTTTAATATTTTAGAATTTCAGCTTAGCTGTAATTTCCCCAGCTAGCTATCAAGCTTATGTCATTGTGCCCAGTAAATCCAAACATATAAATTACAAAACCTGACTACTAACAGTTTGAATTTAACCAGAGGTGCCTTGGAGGAAAAGCCTGGCGATCTGCTTCCAAAAAGGGTACGGTAGTCTTGAAAACACTATGAAGTATAGTTATACTTGACACACATGGGTTTGTCATGAGTCGGAATCAAATTGATGGCAAGTGGTCTTGTTTGGTTTTTGGTTGACTATATCTAGGCCCAAGATAAGAAAATAAGAAGCATTTGTTGTTAAATGCCATCGAGTCAGTTACAACTCATAGTGACTCATTGGGTTTCTGGGGAGCAGCCAGTGGATTTCAACTGTCAACCTTGTGGTTCACAGTTCAGTGCTGATTCTACAGCGTCACTCCAGGAGTCCAACATGGAGATAACTGCCTTTTCTGAATACATGAAATTATTTGTGTCAGAAGGGCATCTACAACTTGTCCGAGGAAATCCAGCTAATTAGGGGCAGAGTTTAAATTAGAATTTTCCTACCAACAAATGTCTTTGTTTTTTTTCTGGGTCATTAATAGCATGTCATCTTGCAAAATTGCATTTTCACCAGTTACTCCTTGGAAACCCTATACCAGGTCGCTATGAGCCAGAACCAAGTCGATGGCACTTAGCAACAACAATGCTATTTGGAAAATGCAAATAGATACAAAGAAGGAACAAAATATCTTTTGTAAAAGTTTCTTAGAATTGACAACGGTTTTGGTATCTCTTGGAGCCTTAGTGGTGCCGTGGGGTAAGCATTGGGCAACTAACCGCAAAGTCACCATTTCAAAACCACCAGTAGCTCCACAGGAAAAAGATAAGGCTGTCTGCAGAGTCGCCATGAATGAAATCAACTCAGTGGCAGTGGATTTTGTCATTTATCTGTAAAATTATAATTTCAGTTAAACAGATATGATATTAAGAGGAGGAAGGAATTTGTACAATTGAATATTAGATGAGATCACAATGACAAGTGTCTACTGTGGGTCAGAGAATTTCATTCCCTCACCACAGCATCTAGACTTGGAATGGGTTCCCCTACAACAATTTGTTATTACATTTATATTCCTCTGTGTTCTGATTTTATTGTAAGAAATGGAGGCAGGGGGATGAATTAGATGAGAGTGTGATTTTCCAGAATAATTTTCTAACATAGAAAAAGCAGGCATGACTTTCATTTATATAATTTTGTTTATTGGAAATGAATACATTAGACAAAATAATTACATTTTTGAGAAATGTTAATATACTGTCTATATAAGATGTGGAATTAAGTGGAGAATTCATTACTGATACTTTAATAAAATTTAGCTGGTTACTGGCTGGGGAGCAGATTAGAATTTATATATTTAAAATATATTGGGAAATAACAGTTTGCTTCTCTTAAATCTACTTCCATTGGTTGGCATTCATTTGCTATAGTTTAGGTTTCATTCAGGTATATATTTTCAAAAAGACAGGAACTATGAATCCTATATTTTGGAAAAAACAACCTTCAGAAAAACTAAGGTGTCAAAAAGGTTCAATTAAATCTAAAAAGCAAGTAATATATTGTTTTCTCAAGCCTTTTCTTTGTTAAACATTTGCCCCCTGCTCAAATTATTGTTGTTAGGTGCCCTCAAGTTGATTCTGATTTATAGAGACCCTGTACAGGGTTTCTGATGAGCAGCTGGTGGGTTTGAACCGCCAATCTTGGGGCTCCTAGTCCAGTGCTTATCCTGTAACAATAATTACCAAACCAGTATTGATTGCACAGTTGTATTTGTAGCAAAGTAACTGCACATACACACGTACATACACATAAAGGAGAAAGTATTTTGAAATTGTTAGCTTGAATTTTGTTTGCAAAGTAAATAGCTGCTTAGGAAAAAGTACTATATGAAAATTATATATAATGTACAATATAGTCCTGGTTTAGCAGTGGATGATAGAACTGGACTGCTAACCACAAGTTGGCAGTTCCAACCCATCAGTCCATACTTGGAATCCCTACAGAGGATCACTATGAGTCGGAACCTGCTTGATGGCACTTAACAATAACAAATTTATTACATGGAGTGTTTGAATTTAAATGCTAAACAACAATCTTTTTTTTTTTTTAATTTAAGGTTTTTATTGTGGATTGAGTGAACGTTTACAGGGCACATCATCAGTTTCACATTCAGCAATTCATATAACTTGTTTCATTACATTGATTATAATCCCCTCCATATACCATCAGGTAAAAGTATTTCTCTCTATCCACTTTAGC
>NW_006408657.1:8363917-8370663 GCF_000296735.1 Chrysochloris asiatica
ACCTTTATCTCAGAGGTTCTGCCAGGCGTCTGTGGCGGCTCTGATCCTTCCCCCGCATGGTCTCACCCAAGATGGCGGCTCCTGGAGCAGCCGAGCGTCCCGGACTAGAAAGCAATAGATTTCTTGCTTCTGCCACAAATTCCCCCATCTGTGAGCCTTCCAACTTTCAAATATTCTGTTATATGTGGTTCAGAGTTCTGGGACCATCCCCTGAGCCTGCTTGGTTGGATGTTCTGTGTTGTTGGCGGAGCTCTTTAGTACACGTCCACCCGATCTGCCATCTTGTTTGTTCCTTTTGAATTGAAATGCTAAACAATCTTAAACATTCTAAAAGTTTTTGATATTCCTTTATTTTTCAATATGAACTGAAGATATCTATAACTCTTAATTCTAGGGAAAATTGCCACATGAAAGCAGAACACCAAATGAATTATAAACAAATTTCCACTGGGGGTCTGGAATAATGAAGCTATTAATGAATTGACCTCACGTTTGGAAATTGTTCATTCTTAATTTTCACTTTCTGCCATTTCATTTGTTACCTAATATATGTATACAATTCTTATTCCATGATTAATTTACTTTTATATCATTTTAATATATATTGCTTGTTTAAAGATATCTGTGAAATCATTTCTCTGACACACAGTTAATACGTTTTTAAAGTTGTTGTTGTTGTTAAGTGCAGTCAAGTCGGTTCTGACCCATTGCAACCCTGTATAGGGTTTCTGAGAAGCGGCTGGTTAATCTGAACCGCTGACTTTGTGGGTCAATCTGATCATGTGATCCAGTGCTTATGCTACAGTACATCAGGACACTTCAAACTAGTTAAATCTCAACTGTAAAGAGAAAGTGTTCTATACATTCCTATAACAAGCCCATTCAGGCATTGTTGCTGTTAAGTGCTTTCGAGTTGATTCCAACCCATAACGACCCTGTATAGGGCTTCCAAGGAGCAGCTGGTGAGCTTGAACCACCGACCTTGCAGTTCAAATGACTTTGTAGTCTGACCCATTAGACTACAGTGCCAAATTAGTCAGCCCTCATTTTCATTGTTCCCTAAATCAGGATCTGCATTTATCCAATACTCCCTAAGCCATCCTATACTTCCCCACCCTACATGGCCCTTAAATTTTATGCACATTGAATTTAGGAAATCTTGTTTTCAACTAAAGGGTCCATCTCATTTAATTGGATCTCTGAAGTACCTGTTAAGTGTTAGGTAAATGATGCAAACCAATTGCCTTCCAGCCAGCTTACACTCAGCCTCTTGACCTTTGGGATATTTAGCTTAAAAGGAACAATCAAGTAAGCAAGGGGGAGGGGGTAAACTATTTTGGGGCCTCATTATTCTGTAGCTTATTGTTGAAAGAGCAACATCACTTTGGGCATTATCTCTGTTCTCAAGTATCTAGATTTTTATATGTGGAGTTTCAAAATGGATATGTGAGGATCTGAATATTTTTTAGAATAAATAGGTAGATAATAATGTAGAGAGATAAACAGAGAAAGTGACGAAATAAAACTAGGGAAAATGCAAGGGCAGCAGTATGATAAAAGTATCCATGTGTTTCAGAGTACAACAGTACTTCATAGGGCTTTCAATAGCTGTGACTTTTCAGAAGTAGATCACCAAGACTTTCTTTCATTTAACTATTTATGGTTAAAATTATATCACAACTGTGATTTTCTGCAGAAGAATCATAAAACAAATTAACAACAACAACCATTTGAAAACAGCCGTAAAGATTAACTTGGGTGTTTATGCATTAATTTTCTCCACCCATTCTCATCCTATGTTGCTGGTAAATGTAAAATGCATAGCTGTTCTTATAGTACATGTTGAGTAATCCCTGGAAACTCTTTTGCTTTGCTTCTAATATCATATCAAAATAGTTATATTTTATAAAATGTTATCACAATTTTTTCCCCTGAGCTTTGAAAAATTGAACATTATTGTGTGGTTTTTATTTTAGATTGGAGACTTAGTATACATTATAGAAGGAAAAGGTTTGATCCCCTTGCCTTCTAATTTTTTTCCTTCGAGTTCTTCAGATGATTCCAATGGTTCTCCACATGAAGGTAGAGTACAAATTTGTTTTATTTCACTTCTAATTTCGAAAGGTGGGACTAATTCTCATATTATAAGCTAGCCATCCTCACAGCCATGTTTCAAGTATTTAATTAGATTTTGGAAGACTCCCTTTTAGTTTTATTATATCATCATCCCTGTCATAGAGTACCGCTTTAATGTTTTAATCTTGAGATATATATTGAAATTTGGCTTGTAAAATATTTTCTCAACAAAAATCAATTTTTAAGGTAATTTGGAATTCGCTATATACCATATGTCTTTATAATGTATGGAATTCTACCCTGCTCTCTTGTTCCTTAATCAATGACCCTTAAAGAAATAAGCTTTAAAGCAGAAGATTTTTGGTGAAAGAAAATAGCAGATCTTGCCTGTCCTTGTCTCGATATCTTCACATATATCTCTTCTCCTGACTTCTAATCTCTCAATGGAGCTTGATGGAAATTGAATTTTTTGAGTATGCTGATGATATGCCTATGAGAAAACCATCTCACTAGAACTCTTGGAAGTGAATGTCAGCAAGATGTGTTTCCTCTAATTTCTAGGGATTTCTTTTTGAACCAGCAATTTAGAATCACTACAAATATGCTACTCATTTATATTTACTCTGCTTAATAAAGGTCATAACTGCAGTTTTATATATTTCAAGCCTCCCAAATCCATTTTGGATAACAGTATTGAGAGCTATACTGTTCATCACATTCATCAACTTTTTTGTCTTCTCTAGTGCCTAGTACGGACGATTCAGTTGTGTATTTGAACTGCAAGGCCCATCAAGTCGTAGATGTGGAGCTTAAATTGCCACTGGTTAATGAAGCCAAAGAAAAGGCATTGGCTTTTGCAGCCCAGCAGCAGATGTCCGATCTTGAATTAATGAGAAGGTTGATCACAGGCACTCTTGAAAGCAGCAGTGTCCGTGTGGCCGTTGCCATTCTGGGGCTGACTGCCATTGAGGTGGGAATGGAGGACAGATGATGCACTTAAATTATTCTCTCTTTAAAGATATAAAGAGCTTCTATTACCTAATAATAAGGAGCGCTGGTAGCGTAGTGGTTACAAGTCCGACTCCTAACCTCAGGGTCAGCATTTCGAAACTACTGTTTTGAAACAGTCCAGCTGTTTCGTGGGAGAAAGATGAGGCATTCTAAGAAACTCTATGCAGGGTCACTATGAGTCGGAACCGACTCCATGGCACACCACCATCACCACCATGACCTAATAATAAGTAATCATTAGGATTATTTTAACTGTATTTTACCTAGAAAATCGATAGGTTTCCACTGATGAGCACTGGGATTTTTATTGGTTTTTTTTTTTTTTTTCCCTGAAGAAGGCATTATCAGTAGCTTCGTCTTCTTTTTTTTAACCTTAATTTAGTAAACGACAACAAAAAATCTCCTTGGATTCCCAATGCACTTTTGGTATTTATTATTGCATTGATCAAATTTTGTTATCATTTTATACTGACCTTGTTTCTCTCACCAGATTTTCATTGTCTAGAACTCTAAAAACCTTTAATCATGCATTATGGTATTCTGTCCTTGTTTAATTGAGTTGAATACTTGCCTGAACAAACGAGTGACACTTTTAACCTGCCTGACTCACACTCGTGGGGCTGGCTTTATTTAAAAATTTTAAAACTGGGGAAATACTGTAGTAGATTGTGTGTAGGGGAACATTTGCATGGGATTGAGTTGTAACCCAAAATATGTGAAGGAACTAAAAATATAAAACCTGAATAAAAAGGACTTTTGGAGATTTGTGGAGGGGTGATACTTAGCTGTTTTTTTATATATTCACAGAATGATCATTAGCAAAAAGAGAAGGGCTCACTCTGTACTGCTATTAAGAACAATGAGTAGATGTTAAGGAAGGCAGGTGTCAACTTCCTTAGCCCGGTTCACTAGTGGAATGGTTTCTTCCAGTGGCAAAGAATTCTTCAGCACTGTGCATCCTTCAGTAAAGCATGACTCCAATGGTTCTGTGAACCTGTTGGTAGTGCCTTTCTCCAATTAAATATAATTGTAGCTAAAGAAATGAATAAATTCAACCCCTTCATCAATTTGGACAATAATAAAAGGCATATGGAATCTAAATGCATAATTCTACCATTTATGTTTTGGAGGTAAATGTTAAGAAAATTACATTCCAATTTTATTCTGTTTATTTGCAGACTTGCATGCTCTTTAACACTTCAAAGTTGAGGAAGCCTAAGTCTATTTTATATATGGTTGAAGCAAGTCTTCCAGAATATTTCCAAATGCCCAAGAAAATCTCTATCCCTCAGGTTTCGGAAACATCAGGTAAGCCTCAAGGAATTAAATCTTCAAATAAAAAAAGGTAATCAGTAATGTGTGGATTGAAATATCTAGCTCTGTTCTATGCACTGAGCTATTATCTCTGCTCACAAGCTGTTCATAATATCATTGAAGTGATGGTTCAGCTACATGGATAATGATTATTGAATAATACTTGGCATTGATCATATTGTTGTTGTTGTTGTTGTTATGTGCCATGGAGTTGGTTCTGACTCATACCAACCCTGTACAGGGTTTCCGAGGTTGTAAATCTTTATGGGAGCAGAAAGCCTCATCTTTCTCCCGAGGAGCAGCTGGTAGTTTTGAACTGCTGACCTTTCAGTTTGCAGCCCAATTCGCAACCACTACGCTACCAGAGCTCCTTATTGATCATATTGGAACACAATAAATTATGTACTGAATATGAGTGCTAAATTACTGGACTGAAATTTGCAGACTTATATGTGTTAAAGAGTGGTTGTGGTGGTGGTGATGTGCCGTGGAGTCGGTTCCGACTCAAAGTGACCCTGTATAGGGTTTTTGAGGCTGTAAATCTTTACCGGAGAAGAAAGCCTCAACTTTCTACTGTGGAGCGGCTGGTAGTTTCCAACTGCTGACCTTGCAGTTAGCAGCTGACCTTGTAACCCATGGAGTTGAAGCTTAAGTTAAGTGGGAGGTTGATAGCAAGAGCACATGTGAGAGAACAATGTATCATATATAAGCAATTTATCTTTGAGCAGAACTAGGGTCTTTGTTAGTTAAGGTTTGTCCTCCTGGTGCTATTTAATTGTTATCATGATCAGGAATGAAATAACCAGATTTAATACGAATATTGGAATCCTGGTGTGGCACTGTGGGTTAATGTGCTGGACTGCAAGGTCAGTTTGAACTTCAAAGTTGGCTCATCAGCCTCTCCTTGGAAACCCTATACAGGGTTGCTATGAGTCTTAACTGACTTGACAACACTTAATAACAACAACAACAATATGAATATTGATATGTTACATTATTGAATACAAGTGATGGTATGTATATCATGTGACTATTCAATTTCAAATACTCAAAATTAATTTCTTTTTACTTCATTCCAAACTGTTGGATAATAATAAGAATATAATTTTTTGACTATTCCTAGAACGTATAGAAACTCCAGTGTCAGAGAATCTAAGTTGTGTTTTTGCTAACTTTGGTTTTCTTAATTTTTGTATTTGTTATTTCTCTGGCCTTATGTTAATTATAAAATAACTTTAAGTCAGAATTAGTGGCTACACATTGTAAATTAGGGGACAATATGTTCTCTTGGCATTGCCAGGAAAGCTGGGATTCCAAATTATAATGCTAAGTGGCCAAACAGGTAACAAAGATATAAGAATTAGGTCTAGTATAGGGTGGTAGGGATGATGGACCCTATTGAAATAGAGAGTAGATGCCTTATCTAAACATTCCGTTTCAGAAGAACAAAATTTCAAGTCTGATCAGTCAAACAGCTGTGGGGCATATTTGACTTTCCAGCTGCCAGTTTTGAGAACCTTCACTTATTTTTGGTGGAGGCTTGTTTGCTGGATCCTATTACCTATAACCTCTTTCAGTGTTCTACTAAAATTCTAAGAGAATCCAGTTTTTATATAGCTTTGGGATCTTTTTTGAGATGACTGGATCAATATCTGCTGTATTTTCAAACCAGACTGGAGGCTGGGCAGAAGAAAAGAGCCCCATCACTAGGTTGGATTAGCTCAGAATTTGCCCTCAAAAACAGTTAGCTGGGAGCCTGATGAGGAATGCTTTTGCTTTTCCCTAGAGAGTCTTGACTGGTAGCTGGGTATATAGGGTTGCCTGTGTTTTGGGCTGTAGCAATCTGGATTGGAGTTTCTGTCTTACTGAGCTCAGAGGGGAAAGGAAGAAAGTGTGTCTTGGTCCAAATATCACAGACTTTCACTGTTCTTATTAAGTTTTTGTAGGTTTTCTTTAACAAATGTTTATTTGCTACATGTCCTTAGGACAGTTTCCAGAAACTTAACCCTGGTAGTGTAGTTGATTATGAGCTGGGCTGCTAACTGCAAGGTCAGCAGATCGAATCTATCCTTCGCTCCTCAGGAAAAAGATGAGGTTGTAAATAAAGATTTACAGTCTCAGCAATCCTATACAGGGTTGCTATGAGCAGAGAATATCAGAAAGATGTTTACTTGTGCTTTATTGACTATACAAAGGCTTTTGATTGTGTGGATCCTGACAATCTATGGACAACATTGTGAAGTATGAGCATTCTAGAATACTTAATTGTGCTCATGAGGAATCTGTACATGGACCAAGAGGCAGTTGTTCGAACAGAACATGGAAACACTGAATGGTTTAAAATT
>NW_006408657.1:8370763-8371272 GCF_000296735.1 Chrysochloris asiatica
CCCCTCATTTTAGGTAGCCAATGTCTAAGTTGCCCGTCCCTATCTACCCTGCTCACAGAGCAGATAGCATTGATACTTGATTTGAAGACTCTTTCCCTCTTTGTTGGTATTTAAGAGAAACTACTGCTCTGAGTACAGGTCAAGTTCATCATGAAGATGTATCTTCTGTCACTGTAGCTGTTCCAGTCTGCTTGTCCTTTCTAGTGGGAATGTCTAACCTCACAAAGTTGTGGATGGGACTCAGGATTCCACTTAAGGTCCTATACTCTGTAAAGGCTTTGCATTAGGCTTATTTCACTGGGCAAGTTGTAGAACTCCTTTTAGGTATTCCAATCAGTTATAGGCTGAAGGCGGGCTTACAAGTTTTCTCCAATCATGTTTCCCAACATTCCTTTCTATCCCACTCGTCTGTTTTACAGTAGTAGGCAAGGGAAACTAATGTTCATAAGTCAGTCAAGGATTTTAGTATTATTTACCCTCTTCAAGCTATACCTAGATCCCTGTATCCC
>NW_006408657.1:8371687-8382441 GCF_000296735.1 Chrysochloris asiatica
GATGTATTGCATTAGGCAAATCTGCTGCACAAGAACTTTTTAAAGTGTTGAAGAGCAAGATGTCAGCATGAGGACTAAGGTGCTCCTGACCCAAGCCATGGTATTTTCAATAACCTCATATGCATGCGAAAGCTAGACAGTGAATAAGGAAGACTGTAGACGAATTGATGCTTTTGAGTTATGGTGTTGGAGGAGAATATTGAAAATGCCATGGGCTGCCAGAAGACCAATAGATCTGTTTTGGAAGAAGTGCAGCCTGAGTGTTCCTTGAAGGCCAAGATGGCCAAACTTCGTCTCTCATACTTCGCACATATTGTCAGGAGGGACCATTCGCTAGAGAATGATATCATGTTTGGTAAGGTGGAGGGTCAGAGAAAAAGAGGAAGACCCCCAACGAGATGAATTGGCCAAGTGGCAGCATCAATGTACTCAAGCGTGGCAACAGTAGTGAGGTTGGCCCAGGATTGGGCAGTGTTTTGTTCTGCTGTGCATAAGGTCAGTACTGACTCGATGGTACCTAACAACAACAACATGAGTCGGAACCGACTAAGTGGCACACCAACAACAATTTCAAAATAAATAATTTTTACCACTCTTTGTGGAGAATAGATCTATGAAGAGCCTAATGTTGTCATGCTGCTGATAAAATTATTTTCTGTTTATTTTTCCCTACAACTTTTATAATCACTTTGATTTTCTCAGAAGCAGTGTATGGAATTTTTGTTGTTGTTATTTTTTTGAAGAAGGATTTAAATGTTTTTGTAACTCCTTATTTGTAATGATCTCAAGCCTATAATTATGAGAAGTAATTTAATAAACATAAAAGACAGTAGCAGTATTATTAATGCTTATACAATTTAACATCTTCTCTGCTTGAATTCACTGAAGACAGCATGCCATAGTTTCACAGGAAATTCAGAAGGCTGCCTAGCCTTTTGTAATTGAGGTTGTTCCTATTTCGATTCACATGTAATTATGTGTGAAGTCATAAACATAGAAATCCTAAATCACAGGGTTTCTGAACTCATTTATAGGCCCTCATCCATCATCTTGACCTGCGTGTATATAGTAGTGTGTGTGTGTGTGTGTGTGTGTGTGTGCACCTGTGCACACGTGTATGTGTGATTGACATCCAATATATGAATCAGGTAAATGCACAACTTGTTTAGTCAAAACTAGAAAAGACGCTCCATTATTCTTTCAGGTTGGCCTCTCTTCTAGTACATCCCTGACAGTGGTTTGTGAAGCAGGATCTCATAAGGCTGGGCCTGTGATGAAAATAGTTTGAAAGCCACTGATCTGTCCCAACGGCTATATTTCAGAGACAAGGGAATTGAAACACAGAAAGATTAAACAATTTAGCTAGCACCAAATAGCTCATGGCAGAATTCCTGTATCTTTAGACTTTCTATACAACTATGCTGGATGATGGTATGCTTCATTCAACAAAGATTTATTTATTTACTATGTGCAGACAGTGTTTAGGTATCTGAGATAGAGCAGTGAATCAAACTGAGAAGGTCCCTGCCTTTAGAGATACTTGATTTTGGGAGATATGTGTAATGTTTGCCATCCTTGGGACATAGGATTTGAATGTCATTTTCAGTATCTGTTCCCATGTTCCTTTCATTCCATCTTTCATCCCATCCTTTCATTCCATCTTGTGATTTAGCATATCACATTGCTGGATAACTAGTTAGTTAGGTTTACTGGCAGTGAGCTTCTCATAGAGAATGTTTACTATCCATGTTGTTGTTGTTAAGTGCCATCGAGTCAGTTTCGACCCATAGCGACCCTGAATAGGGTTTCCGAGGCTGTAAATCTTTACGGGAGCAGATCGCCTCATCTTTCTCCCGCGGAGCAGCTGGTAGTTTCGAACTGCTGACCGTCCGGTTCGCAGCCCGATTCGTAACCACTATGCTACATAACTTAATTCAAATGTTAAGTTCAGCAAGACTCTTTCAGTAGAGGTGCCAATGCTAGACTTAGTAGCCTGGCTCCTCATGTACATGCCCCATCTTGTGATACATCTCCTTCTCTTCTGTATGTCCTAGAACCCAGGTAATGGTTTCTACAGTATTTCTTAAAATCATAGGTTTTTCCTGCCAGGCTTCCTCCCTGGATGCAGATTCATTCCCCCTGCCATCCACCCTTGTTCTGGACAGTCCTAAGCTCCTCAACCAGAAATTTTGGCCCTGACCTTGGAAGCCTAGAACTTTCTTGGCAATGGAACTGGCCTCTGAGACAATATCAACCTGATCCACTTTCCCTGCCTTCTGTGTCACTTGGTTAATTATATAAATGCATTTCTTACTTTTAGAAATCCCAGGAATAATTTGCTTGACAAAGAAGTCTTTGACTGCCCTCCAGTAGTTGTCCTCCCCTTGTCAAAGTCTGCAACTGGTTCAGTTGCAAATGCATGTCCTGCCCTAACATTTGGGCTGTCTGCCAATTCCAAGCTTATTCCTCTGGCCCTGCAAACCCTACAAAAATGAGACATGATTGTGTCCTATATGAGTATTACCAAAGAATATAAACATGCTGTAATTCAAAAAGATGTATTATAACCAAGTCAACATAATCATAAGGTCCAAGGCCTATTCTTTAGCCATTGTCAAGACAATTTTGACTCAGAGAGATCCTCATAGAGAGCGCTGCCCATAAGGTTTCCAAAGCTGAACTATTTACGGAAGCAGACTGCCACACCTTTCTCCTATGGGTGCAAACATGATAGATGAATGCTTAACCACTGCACCACCAGAGATCCTTAGAGATTCTTTACTCTTTTATACTTAATATGGAGTGCTGGTGTGGCATTGTAGGGTAAGCATTAGACTGCTAACCACAAGGTCAGTGGTTCAAACCCATCAGCTCCTCCTTGGAAAACCTATCCAGGGTTGCTATAAGTCAGAATCAATTCAACAACACTTAACAACAACAGCAGATATTTAATATATTTTCAGTTCCATACATGGTTCACTTTGCCTTTTATTGTTTTAGAGCTATAGATATAGAGCCTGAAGCCCCCAAATTGTGAGCTTTAAAAAAAAAAAGTTTTTTATTTATATTATGTCTTCAATGGTGAACATATGCTCTATGTATTACATTTGTTGTTATTATTGAACCTTGTGGTTCAAACCAAACTTGAGGTGGAGTGCTTATTCTGTGGTGCCACACCGGAACTCCATATTTCATTTGTCGTTGTTGTTAAGTGCTGTTGAGTCGGTTCTGAACCATAGTGACCCTGTATAGGGTTTCCGAGGAGCTGCTGGTGAGCTTGAACCACCAACCTTGCAGTTCTAACCCACTTTTCAGCTCAGCACATGAACTCACAGCGCCACATCAGGACTCCCTTTAGGAAGGTATTTAATTTAGTTAAGTCCTGGAAAACATGCTGGGCATTGATTTGCATGCTAACAGCCCATTCAAACTCATTTGCACCCTTAGCAAATCAATCTGCAGAAACTTAAAAATCAACTGTTTAGAATAGATTTTATTTTTAATACAAGACAATTAGAGAAACTTTATGATGTTAGAATTGAGAATGCAAAACAAAAAATTAATTTCCTGTTAGCAATTCCTTGCTTCCCTTCCCTATGGAGGGGTTAATTAGATAGTAAAATCTTACTTCAGTTCTATTTTTTTTTTTAGAAACTTTGTCTTCTTAAACAATTTCATATAAAAAAATACAACCTCCTCGTTAAAATGCTGGCAAGTTAGGACTTCTTGATAAGCCCTCTTTTAATTTTTCATTAAATGGTCCATGAAGACATACAGAAATTCATAAAGTCAACAACAATGGAAATGAAAGATAACAGCCAGCCATTTACATGAACCCTAGGAGGAATTCCCACTGATTACTGAACTGATGTGTATAGACTGAAACCCACAGTTAGTAGTTTATGTTATTTCAGGCCTAAAAAAACCATAATTTAGGTTAAAAAAGAATAAAAAGAAATAGTTATTTATCCTATACCTAGAAATGAGCTCTTTGAGCCCACCAGGGCTTCCTGGTGTGGCCCTGCAGGATAATGCACTAGACTACAAAGTCAGTTTGAATTGCAAGGTCTGCAGTTCAAACCTAACCAGCTGCTCCTCAGAAACCCTATACAGGGTCACCATGAGTTGGAACCCATTTGACAGCACTGAACAACAAAACACACACCAGGAAACCAGAAAGCTGCCTCCTCATTACATGCTGTCTGGCAAGTAGTGAAAGTATGACTGTAACTATTTTGAAAACTTACCTATATTGCTTTGTTCTTAAGTACTATCCAGTCAGTTCCCCCTCATGTTGTTAAGTGCCTTTGAGTAGGCTCCTACTCATAGCAGCCTTTATCTGGTTTCTGAGGAGCAGCTGGTGGGTTTGAACTGTTCACCTTGTGGTTCTCAGTCCAGTGCTGATCCTCAGTTCCACACCAGGATCAAAATGACTGAGCATGGCCTGAAGCATCTCACAGGCACCCCTACTTTCCTGTCCTTGTTTCTTAGATAGATGCTTTTATAATGTTAATGGTTGCATAGGCTTGAAAACTGGTCCCTCTTTGCAAGGCTTCTGATAAGGAGTAACCATCCAAACAAAACACTCCCTTTTGATATGTTTCTCAGAACATAGAACAACTTGTGAATTGGTTTGAATGCTACAGTAATAAGATTGTAGCCCACCTGTATGCTGTGCTGATTAGCATTGTTATAAACAAGTAAAAAGATTGCTTGTAAGAAATAGTCATTTTACACTGTGCCTCTTTGCTGAGTGTCCTGGAATCAGGCTTCTTAATAATAAAGGCTTTTCTCTTTTTGGGGGGTGTTTGTTAATTGGACTCAATCACTCCAGGGCATAGGAGCCAAGCTTTGGGGTAACAATGGTGATGGTGGTAGTTGTGTGCTGTGGAGTCAGTTCTGACTCATAGAGACCCTGCATAGGGTTTCCAAGGTTATAAATCTTTACAATCCTCATCTTTCTTCCATGGAACAGCTGGTAGTTTCTAACTGCTGACCTTGAGGTTAACAGCCAGATCTGTAACCACTATGCTACCAGAGCTCCTTTTGGGGTAACAATAACAATAGTAGGTGTTGAAAACTATTTTTTTTTTTTTAAGAAGTGTAGGTATGGAAAATTATTTCCAAGATGTCCATCATTCTGTTTCACTTGTCATTCTTGCACTCTATTAATTCATCTGTTTGCACCCATTCTGAGAAATCAAACACTATCTGGACTTAAAATGATTGCTAAGTATTGGGAGAAATGCCCAGCAACATCATTCTATCAAAGGTGTATTACAATCTCACATATAGTCCTGTGGCGGTGGCAGAGACGGGAGAAGTTGGAATTAGCTGTAGTGCACATTATTGGTGGGATGAGAGTTTACTCATTAACTAGAACTGATTTTCTAGGGTGCCAGTTTTTCCCCAGATTATTGAATGCGAGAAATCATCTCTTCCCTACATTTAACAGATGAATTACCTTTTTTTAAAAAAAAACTTTCATTGTGAGGTTTACATGGGAGAACATCAGCTTTACACTCATCCTATCATATTTCGTTTCATTGCAATGATTACAATGCCCTCCATGCATCATCAAATAACCAAAGGGTACAGCCCACAGGCCCACGCCCCCCCCCTCCCCGGCCACCAGCACACAGTCCTTCTCCCTCCCTGAGTCCAGTGTCCGCAGCTGCTCCATCTGTCCATGTCATCATCTCTGTCCCATCCCTGGCATCGCTGCCTCTCTGGGTAGGATCCTGCTCTCTGTTCTTCTCACTTGATGGTCCCAGAGACCTCTGCTCCTGGGCTGCAAAATCAATCACTCTCCTCCTTTTGTCAAAAACATCTACCTCTATATTTCCTTCCCTCACAGTCAGTCCTGATGGCAATTATTCACTATTGTACCACAAGAATCTTATCCCCATTTCCTTTTGCCAGCCCAGTCCCAACATATTGGAAACCATTCAGTGGTGATTCTACCTTCCTCAGCTCCATCTGGAACTAGGCTCCCTCTTGAAAGCTTGTAAGCCAGTCACCTCTTGCCTTTATAGCCCTCCTCCCCCATTTTGGGTAGCCAATGTCTAAGTTGTCCATCCCTGTCAACCCTGTGTACCGAGGGGGTGGGAGTGATCCTCACTGTAAAGATGTGTTCCCTTTTTTGAGTTACAGCCTTGGAAACCCTGTTCAGGTCACTATGAGTCGGAACCAACTCCACAGCACATAACCACCACCACCATATCCATAAGTTTAAGTAAAGTTCATCAAATTGTAGCAGGTTACTCCATAAGTTTAAGTAAAGTTCATCAACTTGTAGCAGGTTACTCTCCCCCCCCCCCAAAATTCTTTCTACTTCTAGCAGGTTACTCTCCCCCCCCCCCAATCTTCTTTCTTCTTCTAGTCGAGTTCTGATCATCCAGTCATCAAAGTTAAGTCAAGTGGGTACTATCTGCAAGTATGGGTGTTCTTGTGCACCTCCCCTCACTTTATAGCAGCTGGACACTTCATTCTCCTCTCTAGTCCTCTGTGGCCATGCCACTGCCTCTGGGCCCAGGAGTCCCTAGGTCTTGCCATACTGCTGGCCATCCAGGTCTCCACCTGGGTTCACAGGGGTCTATTGAATGTTGTTGGGCTTAGCTCGCAACTCCATTGCTGTTTTTCCCCCCTCTTCCCCTTATTGGTGACCAACGTGGTCACCAGCCAGACCACATGCCTGCTCATGTGGTGTCCCAGCTGGGCAAAGAAGGCGTGACAGGGAAGAAGAGGAAAAAAATGTGCAGAATCCCCTGCACCTCCTTTTGCAAATGTCACTGCACCACTTTTAACGCTGATTCCCTGTGCAGGTTTGGCTGTAACCCTGCCCTCTGAACTCCGTCCTGGGCAGGGTGGCTGTAGAAGGAGTCCCATCTTGAGAGATTCCTAAATCACAGTATTTTCCTTTATATCATGATTTTTCTACTTGTGCATATGGGAAACTGATGCCCTGCACCTTGTGCTAGATCCAGAGCTCTGGTGTTAGTCCACGAAAGCAGCTTCTCTGGGTTTTCAATCCATCCCCCACGGAGCCTTTCCTACCTGGCTGTCTCTGTTGCCGCTAAGACCAAAAGATCTCCCAGATAAATTATCTTTTGATACAAGAAACTGACCTAAGAGCTTTGACTTAATCTACCTTCCTATTTAGATCTCTGTGATCACTGGAAAGTAAAAGAGCAATAGATTCTGTATATGTAACCATATGTGGCAAAGAAAAATATCTCCTAATTCTAGGGACCATCAGGAAAAGAAAAGCAGAATCTTTTTTCAAATGCCAGAAGATAATGAAGTGATATCTAAAGAGCTTTAGAAGAAACAGATGATGGCTCCAGTATTATTATAGATACACAGTCCAGTAGATTATTGATATATGGAGGTAGAAGTACATATTTGGAAATGCAAGGGAACACAAAAACATACCTTCCATGAAATCTTCCTGAACTCTCATTAGGTAAAGTCATACTTAAAAAAATTTAGAGACGATTGTGACAAGGAGGTTTTATCCAACCGTTTTAATTTCAATGTTATTCAGTCAGAATGTATTAACTGTCTCTGCTATGACAGATAACATATCAGGAGATAGCAATGAATAAGTCAGAAGTTCGGGCTTTAAGAAACTTGATCAGTGAAGAGAAAGACAATCAGATTAATACAATATACTTGTTGTCAGCTGCCCTGCTGTTGGCTTCAACTCCCGGCAACCTTATTATGTATAACATAACAGTACTTGGACTATGCCTGCACTAGCTTTGTGATCTTTGAGCCCATTGTTTCAGTCATTTTATTAATCCATCTCATGGAAGGTTGCCCTCATTTTGCTGAACTCCAACTTTACCAAACATGATGTCCTTTTCTAGCAATAGGTCTTTGCTGATGGCATGTTCAAAGTAATAAGTCAAAGTGTCATCATCCTTGCTTCAAAGGAGCAGTGTGGTTGCTTTTTCTTCTAACACTGGTTTGTTTGTTCTTCTTCTGGCCCAGGATATAATCCATACTCTCTGCTAACATCACAATTTGAATGCCTCGATCATTCCCTTTTCTTCTTTGCTAATTGTGCAGCTTTTGCTTGCATCTGAGGCCACTGAAATATCATGACATGGGTCTGACCCACCTTAGTCATCAAAGTGACATCTTTGCTCTTGAACACTTTAAAGAGACCTTTTTGCAGCAGATACTCCAAATGCAAGAAAGATGAGGCTTTCTATTCCCATAAAGATTTACGGCCTCAGAAACTCTATACAGGATCGCTACAAGTTGGAGCCAACTTGAGGGCACACAACCACCACCACCATTCCAAATGCAATATGTCATTTGATTTCTTGACTATTGCTTCCGTGAATATTGATTGTTGATGCAAGTAGATTAAAATTTTGTTGTTATTAACTATGTTCTGCTCAGTTCCAACTTACAGTGACCCTGTATAGTATAGATTCTCCAAGGAGTGGCTGATGAGATTGGACCACCAACTTTGCTATTAGGAGTCTACTGCTTATCCTACAGTGTCAAACCAAGACGGTGTTAAATATTTTGTTGATGGTCTTAAGCCCATGAATCTATGGAAATGCATGACCTACTGTAGTCCAAATGGTTTGTGAGTGAATATGATATTTTCTGAACGCTTTCAATGCATGTTGTTGTTTTGAGCCATCGAGTCAGTTCCAACTCATAGCAATCCTGTGTAGGGTTTCCGAGAGTGGATGGTGGGTTTGAACTGCAGGTCTTGCAGTGCACAGTCCAGTGTATAATCTATAGTAACACATCAGGACCCTTTAGATTCATACTAAAATGCAAATAGAAGTCAATGTAATTGCTAATAGAAAAGAGGAATCAGAATTATTTTTTTTGTAATTATGTTATGAAATATCTAGTGAATTTAAGGGGAATAAAGTAAAACATATTTCATAAAATAACTGGATTTATGTTCATTATGTAAAAATTTTTCAAACTAATGAAACATGCTTTGAAATATGTTGTTCTTAAGTGCCATAGAGTTGGTTATAACTCATAATGACACTGTATAGGGTTTCTGAGGAGTGGCTGGTGGATTTGAACTGCCGACCTTGAGGTCCAGTGCTTGCCCTACAGCATATCTGATTTATAACATAATGTTTGTAATGTGCATTGCTATAGATATTCCACTTTAAAACTGAACTTGCCTATTGTAGCTTATTTACTATTTCAGAAGTATCACTTTCTTAAGTGAAAGAAATCCTGTGTGAAGATTTTGTTTGAAATTAGTTTGTGAAGAATCACCGTCTTTTTCTTTGAATTTTATAGGATGTTACAAAGGAAAATATAAGAAATACTGTATATTGCCAGAAGAATTAACAACAGCTAACGTTGCATATTTTTCCTTGTTAAATAGGTAGAGCTTTATAGACAAAATTTATATACTCTATATTCTTATCTATAAGCCCTTTTCCTACCATTTCTTGGGTTCCCAGAGACAAGACACTCATATGTAGAGTGTGACTACTTTATACATGACTATAAAGGTATATAAATATCTGGCATCCTGGTGTGCCTCTGTGGGTTAATACTGGTAAAAGATAGTGAAGTCATTTGAACCACAAAATTGGCGGTTCAAGTTTCCCAGCTTGCCCTTTGGAAGCCCTATACAGGGTCACACGTAACAACAACAACATATAAATATCTATCTATAAATCATATATAACCATGGTGTGCTTTTTAAAACACTTAGACTCATGTGACTAACTCTGCTTCTGGGTTCTTTATTTGGTTTCCATAATCTTCCTGCCTTTAATAACATACTAATTTAATCACTACAGTTTAATAGTGAGTAGCAAAGTCTGGTAAGGAAAACCATCCTTTGTTCCTAGGCAATAAGTTCAGAATTTCCTTAGCTATTCCATAATATTTGTTTTGCTACAGACATTTAAAATCAGTTTGATTGCAAAATTAAGAAAAAAGAACAAACTTGGTTGTGATTTTTACTGAGAAATTTTTACATTGTTTCAACATCTATGTCTGTAAGTCATGATTACGGTAAAACTTTCTGTGTCACTGGATATGTCTTAGGCCCTTCAATAGCTTTTCATAGTTTGTACATAAATGGAAACATAAATGCAGTACTGATGCATTATGAAACATAAATGCAGAGCATGAAATCTGAAGGCTATTGCCTGGGAATGACTCCAGCCAGGCAAAGCTTACTTTCATCGTGTGACTAGGTTTAAGTGTTCGGATGCCAATGTTCTTGAAGTACCTCATGCACCTCTGATGGCTGGACTGTCAGACTTAGAAGTTTAAAAATGAGTTTAGGGACACTTTCTCACAGGAACCTTCCTGGGCAAACCCCTTAATACTCATCTGCTTGTGATATCATACTCCAAGAGCCTCAGAGTCAGTCTGTAAGCTTTTCCATCTTCAGTAGTTCCCGTCTTGCTCTCCCTAGGACAGGCATGCTTATGAGACGCATTGCTGCCATCAGTTGTGGTTGTTGTTGTTGGAAATGCCGTTGAGTCGGTTCCGACCCATAGCGACCCTGTGTAGGGTTTTCAAGGAGCTGCTGGTGAGCTTGAACCACGGATCTTGCAGTTCAAACAGCTTTGCAGTCTGGCACATTAACCCACAGCGCCACACCTGGACTCTTCAGTTGTGGTGGTGATGGGTAGAAATCCCTTTGTTCTCTTGCTCTATAAAAGGTCTAGAGCTAGAACTTTGGAAGTTCAGCATACAATATGCAGCACGTATAAATACTTAATAAAGAGTATTTATAA
>NW_006408657.1:8382951-8423190 GCF_000296735.1 Chrysochloris asiatica
CGACGGCACTTAACAACAACAACAAATATATATTATGTTGTTGTTGTTAAGTGCCGTCGAGTTGGTTCCGACCTATAGCGACCCTGTACAGCGAGGCTGTAAATCTTTACGGGAGCAGAACGCCTCCTCTTCCACGGAGCGGCTGGTAGTTTCGAACTGCTGGCCTTAAGGTTCTCAGCCCGATTCGTAACCACTATGCTACCAGAGCTCCTTTATATATATATGTATATTTGAAGGTAGGGTTTCTTCCCCCCCCCACACACACAATAGTAGGCATATTTCTAGGCACCTTATAGAATTTAAAAAATTAGCATAGAATTATATTCTACCATTACATTGTATTCTAATTTTGCTAACAAATGGTAAAGTTGTTCATTTTTACATATAATAATATTTTTGCAGTGCTACTTAAGACTCTTATAAAGCTATATTGCTTATAATCTATTATTTTGTCTTTAATCAATTACTTTTTTTAAATTTCCTTTTATAATTCCTATATTTTTTCATTGTATAATTTTACTGTGTTACTTGAGATATTTAGTACAATATTGAATAGAAGCAGTGTGGGATCAGAAAATGATGACCTTCAGAGGAAAAAACGGTATTATATGAAAGGAAAGGACCAGCATAGATAACCTATAGAGCAGGTAACCAGTCCAGTATAAAATGATAACTAGCTATTATCATGTTGTTGTTGTTATGTGCCATCAAGTTGATTCCAAATCATAGCGACCCTGTATAGTGTTTCCAAGGAGAGGCTGGTGGATTAAGACTTCACATATGACCTGGTTATTACATTTTCCAGGTTATATGAAAAGTTTTAATTGGACATACCTCTTTCTGCTTCTCTTATGTATTAAGCATGAATAAAATTATTTCTTTCTGATAGTCAAGTTACAAGTTATTTTAATTGCTATGGAGACAGTCCACTTCTAAGTCATATGAAAGTGTTACATGGTTATGCTTACCAAGTATTCCATATATCTTCTCATATCCCAGGCTCCTTTCATTTACATAGAGTCAAGTGACTGTTTCGGGCCAATTAAGTGCAATGTTTTTGAGCAATCTTCTATCCACTCCTCTTTCCCTGCCTTCTCAACCAAAACTTGTTGCTGATGATGCAGTTTCAAGAGAATGGTGTCTTTCACAACCTGGCCTCTCAGTCACTTTCTGAAGGAGATCATCATCTGACCTATGCACGCAAAGTACTGTGATTGAGAAATAAACTTGTGTATTAAGCCCTGGAAATTTTGGGATGGTGTGTTACTTCAGTTTAAACTAGTCTCTTCTAACTAGTACCATAGCATTAATATTCCTTTAGTAAAATGAATTTAAAATTTTATAGCATTAAGAACCTAACTGTTCTTTGTTTTTTGACAGCTGCCCACGAATATGTTACATTTTCTTTACGGTTTGCTCCTCTAAATCCTGGACGGTATCCTTGTAAAATTGTGTTGACATCAAGATTTGATGTTCGAGTGTATTACATTGAAGGTGTGGTAAATGATGAAAAAGCAGAAGCCAATTTTGAATTTGATACGCCAGCATTTGAACCCCTTACCCAGAACATCCCAATAGTAAGTAAAAAAAAATAATTTTGGTACATTATTTTCTTTTCTACTACCTCTGTCTGAATTAATGTGCTCCAAATTTCTCATCTTGAACTATCACAGATATCTAGTTGTATTATCTGTTGCCAATTGCTTCTCTAAATTGATGTTAGAGTTTTCTTCCTGAATATAAATGATGCTATTCACCTGATTAATCACTTCTGCTGGATATCTTTGTTTAAAAAATTAATTGGAACTTTCTTAACCCATCATAAATTTCCTAGTCAGAGCTGTTCCTTTCTATCTCCACTAAGCTGAGTTATGGGTTACCAGATCACTCTGCCCCAAAATCTTGTTAGGATATTATCACTTGATTAAGATGGAATCATAGGCACTGAGAACAATGATTGGCTACAGTTTGGCTACCTATTACAATACATCATAGAAAAAGCTAATGCAGTTGTAAGGAACATCGAATGCTTTAGAATGAGAGAAAGTGTTCTTATTTGTATGTTTTGATTATTAATGATTTAACAAAGTCAACTGAAAGCACAGATAAGTTGTTCTGACGTTATCTTTGCAATCTGAACTGTACTCACAGGCAGAATACCTCATATTCTAATTAGGAATAGAATGAATACTCCAAAACCATTTGTTATTTTAAAAGTAATGAATAAGCCAAAAAAGGAGCATGTCCGTAGATATTAAGTGATACATGCATGGGCCTAGTAGGCAATGTTCCTATGACACTGAATGGATATACATTAGCTTTATGTTCAAGTTATTGGTAATCTTTCTTAACAAATATACTTTCAAATGGGGATTCTCTCTAGAAGTACAGTTGTTAAGTGTTGTGAAGTTGGTTGTGACTCATAGAGAACCTGTGTAGGGTTTCCGAGGAATGACTGATGAGTTTGAACCATCAACCTTTTGATACACTAGAAATATGTAATTGCATTAAAAGTAGCAAGAATTATTATGTAATTCACCTTCTATATGATGCTTTTCTACTGTCTTTTCTCATTCTTTAGACTAATGATACAATGAAACAATGGAAATGTCATGTTACTATACAAGGAGATTGGTTTTATGGACCTCCTGTTTTATTTATTGACCCAGCAGAAACTGTGCAATATCCTCTCACATTCAAACCTATTTTGGAGTGTAAGATCACGGTATGAACATACTGATACTTTTACCAGTGTAAATATGTTGGTAGATACTAGTATGACATTGTTGTTGCTGTTGTTGTTAAATGCCATCTAGACAATTGTAATTCATAGAGACCTGTATAGGATTTCCAAGGAGTGACTTGTGGGTTTGAACTGCCAACCTCGTGGTTGGCAGTCGAGTGCTCATTCTACAGTGCACGCCAGGATGTTGTTGTTATTAGTGTGGTTAAGTGCTGTTGAGTTAGTTCCAGCTCATAGCCATGCTGTATAGGGTTTCCAGGGAGTGGCTGGTGAGTTTGAACCACAGACCTTGTGGTTCAAACTGACCTTGCAGTCCAGTGCTTTATCCCACAGTGCCTCACCAGGACTCCTCTAGGACATTAATCTATGTTTAATTCATGACATAAAACTTGTTTTTATACAAAAGTTACAATTAACATGAATTTAATAATTAGCATTCTCTCTTGCTTGAGAAATTTTGTACATGTTCTAACTTCAGGCATTAAAATTCTTAAAGTCACAATACCTTTGGCTGTCAAGATTTGTAGCCAGCTCACTTTTATACCACATGCAGAAAAAAGTAAAATCATTGGTTCTTTTGTTCTAGTCATTCAACAAATCGATACATCAGAAAAACATTTTCTTAGAAGCCATAGTTCTCTGTCAAAGACATAAACACACATATAATTGCTATGTATGTGAATACCTATACAAACTCCATAATTTAGAGAAACTTAAGAGACTAAAAAGCTCTTTTACCAATTTATCTTTATTAATTCAATAACAACATTTATACACAAACTGGAAAAGTCATTGGCTAACACCTCCTTGCAGTTTATTGTATTAAAAGGCTAGGAGAGGTTGTTCGGCATCCAACTACAGACTTCCATACAGCTAAAATTTGACTGCTTTGTCACAGGGCAAAGTTATTGTGCAAAATGAAGTAGATGGTATGCAGCACATCTTTGATATAAGAGGAATTGGAAGAAAACCTCAGGCCTTGGATCACATCATTATAGACTGCCAAGTGGGAGACTTAATTCATAAAACCATTATGCTGTCCAGTTTTACAAAGACTGCCATGACATACACGGTAAGTTTTTGTTTTGTTTTAGCATCATCAAAGTGTTTTTAGAAGGAGTATATTGAAGCGTTTGACATTCTGAAGATATTAGGGGAAGCAGTGCCACTGCTTAGTAGAAATACTAAAGTAACACCCTGTTAGCAAACTAAACCAAAGTTTTTATTGAAAGGATACTTGAATTTCATGAAATGGAGGACCATGGAGGACCATGGAGGAGAAGCAGCCAGTTTTTATTTGATAAAGGAAACAAAGGGAAATGGTTTCACATCAAAGTGCAGGAGATGTGAAAACATTTGTCAAGGAGTTGTCAAATTGCCCACTTTCTTCACAACAATTATTGTTGTTATTAAGTGCTATCTAATTGGTTCTGACTCATAGCCACCCTGTATAGGATTTATAGGAGTGGCTGGTAGGTTTGAACTGCTAACTGCAGTTAGCAGCCCAGTGCTTATCCTGTAGTGTTGTTGTTGTTAAGTGCCATCAAGTTGGTTCCTACCCATAGCGACCCTGTATAGAGTTTTTGAAGCGTGACTGGTGAGCGTGAACCGCCGACCTTGCGACTAAACCAATTTTGCAGTCCAGCGCATTAACCCACAGTGACACACCAGGACTCCCTGCAGTGCCTCAGGTTAATTCCTTATTACGTGATACAATTTGACTGAAGTAACATTTTTAAGGTGCACTATGTCAACATTTTTTATGTAGGAGTCATGTGATTGAACGTAGATTCAGTAAATTCCAGTTGAAATCCTTGAAACAGAAAGCTGATATATTTGGTTAAGAAGATAAGGTTGAATCAACTCTAATCTGAAGTATCTGAAATGCAAAACCTTACTTACCTTGTTGATGTTAGGTGCCATTGACTCCGTAGTGATACGTAGGGAGTCTATGCACAATAGAATGAAACACTGCTGGGTCTTGCACCATCCATATAATCGTTGCTACATTTGAATCCTTTGCTGCCGCTGATCTAGCTAAGGGGAAATAAGGATTGCTCAGACAAATTCACTTGGTGACTGATTCAAGGAGCAATTAAGATAGAGATTTTAAGAAATGCTAAATAATTCTTCACCTAGGCCAGAGAATCTGATTCATGTCTTCTCTGTTATTCTACCTGTAACACTCTGACAGGAAAAAGGCTGATTTTTCTTTAGACAGGTAAAAATGAAAATCTTATTTTAAAATGGAGTTGTCATTTAGCTGTGAAGTCACTCTATTCAGATCTGCTAGCACCTTGATTTCTTTAAGGTTCACCACCACATCACATAAGGTAATGTCTATCATTCTGCTTATTAGTTCAACAATTTTTATATTTCCTCTCAATTATAAAATTGAGCTAGTACTAACCAAGTTCTGCATCAAAGTATTGGTGCATAATCATAAAACATTTTAAAATTCACTGATTTGAGTCGTATATATATGTTCACTGGAAGATCTTTTGCATAATTATAAACTACTTTTTCGAGAAATTTAGAAACAGCTGTAAATTTTAATGCAAAATCTGTTGTACCAATTCATAGCTACCCTGTAGAATACAACAAAACAACCCAGTCCTGCTCCAGCCTCACAAGTTTTGCTATGTTTGAATCCATTGTTGCAAATACTGTGTCGGTCTATCTTGTTGAGGGGCTTTCTTTCTCTTTTTCGCTAACCTTCTACCTTACCAAGCATGGTGTCCTCCGAGAACTGGTCCTTACTGATAGCATGTCCAAAGTATATGAGATGAAATGTCACCATCCTCACTCCTAGGGAGCATTGTGGCAAGACAGATTAGTTCTTTCTTCAGACTGCCCTCAGTTCTAAGGCATTAATCCTTCTTTGATCTTCCTTATTCATTGTTCAGCTTTTGCATGCATATAAGGAGCTCTGGTAGCGTAGTGGTTACGAATAGGGCTGCGAACCTTAAGGTCAGCAGTTCGAAACTACCAGCCGCTCCGTGGGAGAAAGATGAGGCTTTCTACTCCCGTAAAGATTTACACCCTCGGAAACCCTGTACAGGGTTGCTATGGGTCGGAACCGACTAGACGGCACTTAACAACAACAACAACAAGGCAACTGAAACAACAAAATTTCAAAATCCAGTACTATCATTTATCATTTACCAGTGTGAGTACTAGTGGCAATGTGAAGAAGTTCAGACTTACATGTATCTTTAGTTTTATGAAGTTTTGTATTTGATACTCCTCATTTTTTTTTGTTCCAGTCGATCCTCAATCCTAGTTTGTTGTTGTTGTTGAAATGAAAAAGACAATGAAAATTTAGGGAGAACATACAGAGTTATAGAAGCCTTCATATGTTTCTGGTGCGAGATAAAAGTGGTGTAAATATTTTCAAAAACCATATGGCAGCTCCTCAGAAGGGTACACATCAAGTTTACCCTACTGATTTCACTCTTAGGTATATATCCAAAGGAAAGTAAATTCTTTGTCCACACAATACTTTGTACATGAATTTTCATAGAAGCCTTATTCAATAATAGTAAAAAATAGAAACAATTCAAATACCTACCACTTATGAATGTGTATACAAAATGTAAGATATCGCAATGGAATATTATTCAGCAATAAAGAGGTGCATACTGTGTCATGCATGAGCCTTGAACAGATGCTAATGTGAGAAGTCAAGCACAAAAGATAGACATACTATGTGAGTTCATTTCTAGCAAATGTCCAGAATAAGGCAATGCATGGAGACATGGATCACTGGTTGCCTTTTATAAACAGAAAGCTGGATTTAACCAGACTTGTGGCTAAATGGACTCGTGGTGACCTCGTGTGTTACAGAGTAGCACTGAGCTCCAAAGAGTTGTTTTAGGTATAATTTTTATATCAGCAGATCACCAGGATTTTTTTCATTGATGCCGCTGGGTGGGTTTGAACCACCAGCCTCTAGGTTAGCTGTTGATTCCGAGTCATTGTGCCCCTATAGGACAGAGTTGTTGTTGTTGTTGTTGTTAAGTGCCGTCGAGTCGGTTCCGACCCATAGTGACCCTGTACAGGATTTCCGAGGGTGTAAATCTTTATGGGAGTAGAAAGCCTCATCTTTCTCCCGCGGAGCGGCTGGTAGTTTCGAACCGCTGACCTTAAGGTTCGCAGCCCAATTCGTAACCACTACGCTACCAGAGCTCCTTATAGGACAGAGTAGTAGGTTATAAACTTCAACCAGATCTTTTTTCAAGATGTGTGACTTGTGGATTTGGTTAGCAACTGAGAGCTTAATCATTAGGCTAAGTACAAACTGTGTCGTCAGAAGTAGAAATAAACTCAACAGCAATGTTTGTGTGTGTGTGTGTGTGTGTGTGTGTGCTCAAAGCCAACTCATATGATTTTATATTATATTTTATATTGATATAGAAATTCATTGAAATGTTTTATCCATCAAATTGTTATAGATGGTATATAAAATTTTTCAGCTCTTTAAAGCATTGAAACAATAAGCATTGATTCTTTTTGTAAGTCATTATTTCTCTTTTTCTGTTGCTTCGTAGGTCTCTGCTCAGATTGTTCTCCTACTAAAGCATTTTCCTTGCTTTCTAGTAATCTAAAGGAATCTTGGTGTGGTGCCATAGGATAAGCACTGGACTGCTAACTGCAAAGGTGGCAGTTCAAATCCACCAGTAGCTGCTTAGAAACCTTATGCAGGGTTGCTATGAGTCAAAACCAACTCAATGACACTTAACAACAACAACAAGTAATCTAAAAGTGAATAGTTTCATTGGAAGTATTAAATAAATTTCAAATTTAATATAATTTAGCTAATTAACTCTTGTTATTAAATTATCTTTTTTAGGTAACTTCAGATCTTCCAATGGTGTGGGGAAATCCAACTGTCTGCTTAAATTCTAAAACTGAAGTTCCATATGTTCTACACGTAGCTCCTTGGAAACGTGGTATATTCAAAGGTATCACAATCATTAATAAAATATTCATAACTAGCTACCACGTTAGGACTAAAATATCTTGGGAAGTAATATGGGTGGGAAATTCACTGTAGCCTTACAACCATTAGTTTGTAAATAATCAGATCTTTGAAACATTTATTTTATGTCTACGGCTATATTTTCTTGATTACTTATTTCATTTTGGGGATAAATTCTCAGAAGTGGAAATATTTAATTAAGAGTACTTACATTTAAATTGTGATAGATGCTTATAAATAATTGTACCAATTTATGGTCCCAACAGCACACTATAATAATACCTGTCTACAGGGATGAATTTTATTTTCAAAAGCTTTAAATGTACCCAATTGATATATGAGATTTAGGTTAGAGACGTTGATATGAGTGAAGTTTGTCTCTAACAAAACATTTGTTTATATAAATTATCCTGACAGTGCCTGAACAGAGAGAGTCACTTGCTTTGCGAAGAATAAAGGTGTTCCTCCAAGTTTTTGAAGGGATGGAATAGTAAGAATAAGAATTCAGAGTCTGTGAATAATAACCAAAATAAATTACCTTGTTTTAGAAATAACTAAATTCTCCATTGGTATTTGGACTCTGCTCAAGAAATGATAATAATGTACAAAATTGGAGGCAACATCCAAAGAACCAAGTCAATTTCAACTCAATAGCAACCCTAAAAGGACAGAGTAGAACTGCCCCATTAGTTTCCAAGGTTGCAAATATTTTCGAAAACAAATTGCCACATTTTTCACCTGCGGAGCAGCTGCTGGGTTCTAACCATCACCCTTTCCGTTAGCAGCCATTACACCACCATCCTTGGATACAACGTAGAAGTGTGGCGATCATACACCTAGTAACGATGCTGTGCTCATCCCCACTTACCTCATCAAAAAATGTGTGAGCTGGCATACAGGGTATACCCTTTGGTTATTTGAATGGTTATATATTCCTGACTGCTTCTGTGTACATCCAAAAAACAAAAAAACAACAGAGGGATTGGAAGCAAATGCTGTTAAATGATGATGCATGGAGGGGATTGAAGTCATTGCAATGAAATGAAATACGATAGGGTGAATGTAAAGCTGATGCTCTCCCATGTAAACTATCACTCAATTCATAATAAAAACTTATAAAAAAATTTGTGTGAGGAGAGGGTCTATGCCTAGCATAGTGAGTATAGAGAACTGATGCAAAGAAGATAGTGCTGAGAAAGTGGATGGGTACAGTGCTTTTAGCAACAGAAGGGGAAAACCAAAATGGTAAACTTGACCTAGCATAAGCACTGGACTGCTAACCACAAGGTCAGTGGTTTAAACCCACCAGCTGCTCTTCAGAAACCCTATACTTAGGGTCGCTGTGAGTTGAACTCGACTCAATGGCACTTAACAACAACAACAACAACAAAAAAAACAGATCTCGATAACCCGATTATTACTATTATGCATGACTTCAAGTTTCACCACAGTAAGAGTAATTTCTATCTTCTGAAAACTTATCTTCTCTGTTTAGACTTCTCACTTTGCAAATCCCATTAAGGGTCCTTCATGTGGTAGGTAGGTTTTGAGTTAAAGTGAGTCTATTGCTGTTAAGTGGTAGTACGGCTTAATTTAAATCTACATAAATTTCTGTTTTAATTTCCATCATCAATGGTAGTAAGTGATGAATTTCCTTTAGTTTTAGAGTTTTGACTTTTTTTTTTTTTTTTGGTAAAAGGAAACAATTCATTTTGAATTGGCAAAATTTTTTCCCCTTGTGAAACACAGTAAAAGTCACTTTCCTGTTCTATAAAAGGCAGAAAGTTCAGTTAGGAGGGAAATATAAAAGGCATCTTGAACTGTGAAACAGTGTTAGATTAGGACTGCTAATAAACACCTTATAGGAAATCTCTGCTCAATGAATACTTTGCTGTTTCCTACTTTGCTATTTTTTTCTCTACTTCTTTTTGTTATTTTCCTACTTTGCTATTTCTCTCATCTTAATGCTACTCAGATGTACTTAAAAATAATTAAGTACATTGGATATGTCTTTCCTTTGTATAATTAATCTTGTTAATGATTTATCTGTTGGTTCTGTTGGTTAGCATCAATGGATTTAAGCGTGGCAACAGTAGTGAGGTTGGTCCAGGCAGTGTTTCGTTCTGCTGTGCATAAAGTCGCTATGAGTCGGTACCGACTCGATGGCACCTAACAGCAACAACAACAATGATTTCTCAGAGTTTGTGAGCCTATGAAATTTCAATGTATATGTGCACAGATCAGTGGCAGGCTCCTTTTCTATGTTGGTTTAAAAGGTTTTAGAAGGAATTTGGGCAACTCTGGGGAGACTACTAAGTAAGGATGAATTAGGTAAATGTTACTGGCTACACAAGAGGTTTTGAAGGCTTCCTAATTTTGAAAAACATTTGCAAGACATAATCATGGTAACTCTTTCCGGGGTAGCCCTTTATAGTTGAATTAATATGGCCATTATGTGTTAGAAAAATTGAGGTTGCTAAGAGGACTAATTCCATTTTTATTGATATTACCATTGGAAAACGTCTACAGTATTTTCAAACAGTGTAAATGTAATTGTTTCTGAGCATCTGTTAACTAATCTGAAATCACAGAAAGCTAAACTATAAAATTTTCACATCTAAGAAGGAATTTTCCAATTTGTGTGGATGAAAGTGTGTATATAAGAATGTGTGTCTTTAAAATATGAGTGATCTTTAAAATATTTTTTTGTTTGTGTTCATTTTCAATTATATTATTAGGTATTCAATAAGTATTTACTGAGGGCCTATAATTAGGGAAAAGGAGCTCTGGTAGATTAGTGTGAAAATACTAGCTGTTCTGTGGGAGAAAGATCAGGCTTTCTGCTCCCGTAAAGATTTACAGACTATGAAATCCTACCCAGGATTATTAAGAATTGGAACCAACTCCATAGGATATCACCACCACCATAAGTATGGAGAGGAGCCCTGGTTGTACAGTTGTTAAGCCCACAACTGTTTGCTGAAATATCTGCTGTTCAAACTTCCCAGCTGTTCAATAGGAAGAAGGTATAAGCAGTCCACTTCCATCAAGTCTTCAGTCTAGAAAACCCTGTGATGTAGTTCTACTCTGTTCTGTGCTGTCTCTATGAGTCAGAATCACTTGTTGACAAAGGATTTAATTGAAGTTTAGAGCCCTGGTGGCATTGTAGGTTAGGCATTGAGCTGCTAACTATACGGTTGGTGGTTCAAACCCAGCAGCCGCTCCATGGAAGAAAGACGAGACTGTCTGCACTGGTAAAGATTTCTAGTCTTGGAATTGACTAGACAGCAGTGAGGTTTTGGGTGGGGCATTTACTACATGGGATGTTCTTTGGGAGTTTACTGCCTACAACTACAATATTATAGCCACTAGCCTGGTAGCGTAGTGGCTACGAATTGGGCTGCTAACCTCAAGATCGGCAGTTTGAAACTACCAGCCATTCCCCAGGAGAAAGATTAGGCTTTCTGCTCCCATATAGATTTACAGCCTCGGAAACCCTGTGCAGGGTCACTATGAGTCAGAACTGACTCCATCGTACTTAACAACAAGCCATGAATAGCCATTCTAATGAAAATTAATTAAAATTACTTACGATTAAGATCAGCACTGGACAAACCCACTAGCTGCTCCTTAGAAACCCTATACAGGGTTGCTGTAAGTCAGACCCAAATCGACAGCACTTGATAACAGCAACAACAAAATTTAAATAGTCCCACGTTATTTGTTGTTGTTGTTGTTGTTAAGTGCCATCGAGTCGGTTCCGACCCATCGTGACCCTGTACAGGGTTTCCGAGGGTGTAAATCTTTACGGGAGTAGAAAGCCTCATCTTTCTCCCGCGGAGCGGCTGGTAGTTTCGAACCGCTGACCTTAAGGTTTGCAGCCCAATTCGTAACCACTACATTAGTGAATATTATATTAAATAGTGAAATCATTAACATTTCTCATTATTTTAGAAATCTCTACTGGACAACCCTGGCTATATTCTATCTAGTACATTCAGCTCTATTCTTTCTTATTCGATTTTATTCTTTAAGAATGCTTACGATTATTACTAAAATGATTTTATGACTTACTAATGGGGAGTGTTTCAGGTTGGTAGTCATTATAGAACATTTGCATGGATATAAAAATGCAAATGATTAAAACTGATTTGTCTAAAAGAACACTTTCAATAAAAATGAAATGCAATACACATATGTAATTAAAATTTGTAGCAGGTAAAATTAATTTAAATAATACATTTTAGTTGGATGTTGTTGTTGTTAAGTGCTGTCAAGTCAGTTCCTACTCATAACGACCCTGTATAGGGTTTCCAAGGAAAGGTTGGTGGGTTTGAACCACCAACCTTGCGGTTAACACCACATATACAATGAACATAAAACTATTAATAGTACATTTTATTTTTTTGTTCTAAATCTTTAAAATATGGTATGTATTTCACACAGCACAGCTCAATTCAAACTAGTAGCATTTTACATGTTTATATAGTCACATTGTTGTGTGTGACTGAGTCGCTCCTGACTTACAGCAACCCTGTACAGGGTTTCTAAGGTTGCAAATCTTTATGGGTGCAGAAAGTCTCATCTTTCTCCCATGGAAATACGGGTAGATTTGAACTACTGACCTTATGGTTAGCAACCCAGCTCATAATCCACTATGACTCAGGGCTCCTTATATGTGGCAAGTGGCTACCATATTGGACAGAATGGGTCTACAGTTACATCTTTAAGGACTTTTGTTTACACGTTTGGGAGACGTCATCTTCAACATCCTGTAAACACCTGAAATACCTGTATTGCTCATCCAAACACACCAGTGAAAATATCATTTTTACATTAGGGATTTATTTTCTTAGAAATCTGTCCTCCTGTGAGAAATGTGTAAACATTGTTTTGTTGTTGTTTAGGGCAATCCCTAAACATGAATAATGGGAATATCAATGAAGTTCCATTATTGAGTGCTGGTTCTGTGCTTTGGACCAAGTGCTTTGTGTGTACTTTTATATTTTATTTCAAGCTGATCTTACAACTATTATAATGTTGCAAGGCAAATTTACTTCAAGATCTCTCTCCAAGGAGACTGTGCTTCTAAAAATTATATTTCCTTAAATAACATACCCATTCTTTAAATTATATTTCCTTTAATTACATACCCAATTTCTTCTACTGGAGGAGATGTTTATTATCCAGTGAAAACTAAGACAATTTTAGTGTTTAATTTCAGTACTAATTGTCTTTAGAGTTAATAAAATACAAAAGCTATCCCAATTCAGTCACAAAGTATTATTGTTATTAAGTGCTGTCGAGTGGATTCTGACCCACAGCGACCCCATATAGGGTTTCCAAGGAGTGGCTGGTGAGTTTGAACCGCTGACCTTGCTGTTCAAGTCGACCTTGTAGTCCAGTGCATTAACCCACAGTGCTACACCAGGAGTTCTACACAAAGTCTTGGTAGGCCTTAATATAAACTGTTTGATTATGTTTCATAGCTGGGGATATGTGGTTCAGTATACAGAACTCTATTTTGGAAGCCTGGTATTGAGAGCTTGGCAAAACTGCTGAATTACTTCCATACATGTATTTAATTAGCTTCAATTTAAAAATTAATGCTTGTCTTTTATAAGACAATTTTAATATAACAAAGATGATAGAATGTGCCAATTTTTAACACTGATAATTTTATAATTTTTTTTAGTGTTTTCCATATTAAATGTTTAAAAGAAAATTCATAGTTGGGATATTAGTATACCTGGTGTGGCAATGTGGGCTAATGCGTCAGACTGCAAAGTCACGTGAACTGCAAGGTGGGTAGTTCAAGCTCACCAGCTGCTCCTTGGAAACCCTATATAGGGTCGCTATGGGTCAGTATCCACTCCACAGCACTTAAAAACAATAGATAACAAAACAAATATATTTTAAGTGACTTAATAGGATAATGATAATCAAATAGGAAAACAAAAGAATGATTGCTTAAGTTTTATAATTTAATTTCAGTACTAATTGTCTTTAGAGTTAATAAAATACAAAAGCTATCCCAATTCAGTCACAAAGTATTATTGTTATTAAGTGCTGTCGAAAACAAAAGAATGATTGCTTAAGTTCTATTATTTACCCCTTCTTCTTAATTATTACAAATTCTTAAAATTATAATTTTGATGAATATTTTGAAAATATTTCCTTAAATTTTGTCTTCTATTGTGCTATACCACCATTGACTGTAATTCTGAAATGAACACCAGGAATTTGTGTTTGACTTAATATTTATTAGTTTCAAGCCAGGTGTCTTTGTTTGCTAGTGCTACTATAACACAAAAACCACAAATGGATGGCTTTAACGAATGGGCTTTTATTATCTCACAGTTCTGGAGACTAAAAGTCCTAATCAAAGTCTTGATTGTATCGATTCCTTCCTTGTCAGTAGACCCAGGAGTTTCTTAGTTCCCTGGCTTTTCTTGGTTACTTGTAGACACCCTCACATGACATCTGTTTTCTCCTGTGGGTGTGTCTCTGTGTCAACTTTGGTCTTTTTATAACTCAGAAGTAATTAGGTTTAGGGTCAAACCTACACTGCTATGACTTCATAAACAGAACAAAGGAATTCAACACATACTGGAAGGGATGATGGCACAATTCAATCGACAAGACAGGAGTAACTTTAATAACTGAGACTAAGCTTTCATTTCAGGAAACTAAGGCTTAGTTAATCTGAAATGTCTTACCTATGTTTTGTAGGTGCAGTTACATTTAATGTTCAAAGCCAAAAAGAAGTTGATTCTCAGAAAAAAACAGACCCAGACGATTCCACTGAGAAATCATTATTAGAGCTATCCAAACATGTTGAAGAAAAGCCAGGTAAGTTTACTATTATGGAGTTTCATGGTCAATCTGTGTCAACTCTCATCATCTGTCCATTTTAAATGACCTAGATACTTTACATGTATAATACATAGCCAAATGTCATTTGCAAGCATTTGTAAAAATGTTATTGTATTATTTCAGAATTAACTTTAGATAGTTTACTTTCTGAAATTCTATTGCTATTACCATCTATATATGTATTAATTTTGACCCAAAATGTTCTGTAGATGTCTTTGATGGTCTGTCAAGTTGGGCAAAAAGTAAGACTCACTCAGGAAGATCAGTAAACAAATGGAATTTCTTTACTCATTAATTACTTATAGTTTCCGGAGAGGACGCCACAGCACAACTCAATGTAGGGCCACACAGGGGGCAAGATGCCATCAAACTGAAATTGTAGGAGACAGTTTTTGTAAGGCAAACAGGGTGAGGCCTTGGAGTTAAAAAATAAGCCAAATAAAATTGTGATTTATACTTCTGGATAACTCCTACAGGTTAATAGAAATAGATACACACTTAAAAAGAAACAGATTTGTATGCCGATTGATAGATAAGTCACTCTATAAAAACTCACATAATATGCTGTAAGATTAATGTGTTCAGTTTTTCAACTGTGCCCATCCAGATGGCCATTTGTTTTCAAGTAAGTACAAAGTAATTACAATAAATAACATTACATGGTGGGACTTTTATTTCTATAAATTTCTAAAATTTGAAATCTAAAATTTCTATGTTTCTAAAAGTAGGATTTCTTTTCAAAGAGCATGTTTATTATTAGCAGATATCTAAAAGCCAGAGGTCAGTGGAACAGAATGAAAACCCAGAAAGAAACATAATAATAAAAAATATGAACTAAAAGTGACATGAAATTAATGAAAAAGAGCAAGTGATTGACATCATTTATTGACTATTTGATTGAACAAAATGAAGTTACATAATCCCATACTATGTACCAATTAACCTGATGAATTAAATAGCTAAATATAAAAAAATGAAAAGCACAAAAGCACTAGAAAAATGTACAAGCAAGTTTATTTGATCCTATGGTAGAGAAGATCTTTCTTTGAGAAAACGAAAGGAAACAAAGTGTAAAGGAAAATATTAGTACTACTGGATATATTAAAAATTTAAAACTGAATTTGAAACTCATAATATTTTAAAGAATTTACGTAGAACAAATATGCAAACTCTGTGATAGCCAAATAATCGAATTTTCAATCTGTGAAGTTTGTTTTAAATCCATGCAAGACAATAATCCCAAAGAAAATTGAACAAAATCAGGAACCAACAAATTAAACAGTAAGAACACCTCTAACTTTCCTTTATTCCATGAAGTGAAAATGACAACTAAATTAAAAATAAAAAAAATTTAACCTGACAATGAGGGAATATGAAAATAGAATATTCAGTTGTAATGAGAGTCAGGTCAAAAGAGGCCATCTCATGCATGCAATGGGAATTTGAATTGATATAACATTTTTGAAGAACAATGAATTATGATATATATAAAGCTTTAAAAATTTGATCCACTGATTCAATCTATGAATTTGTTAAATGAAATATTCAGAGATATGCATGGATATTTTCATACATGATTGTTCCTTATATGGTCTATTATGTTGAATAATTGAAATGAAAACATTTTAATACCAAGTATTTTCTGGATAGTATGTATTTGTATATTCATAGGCACATATATACATATGCCTGGTGTGCTGCTGTAGGATAATGAACTGGATCACAAGGTCAGTGGTTCAAACTCAACAGCTGCTCCTAGGGAACACTATACAGGGTCACTATGAATCGGAACCTACTTGATGGAATTTAGCAACAACAATATTCATTAATTAAATCCTAGTGCATATATGTATATGGAGTCCTAATGTAACATTGCAGGATAACACGCTGTACTGCAAAGTCAATTTGAACAGCAAGTTCGGTGGTTCAAACCCACCAGCTGCTCTTCAGAAAATCTATACAGGGTCGCTATGGATCGGAACCAACTCGACGGCACTTAACAACAACAACAACAACATATGTATCTATACCTATATGCATATTTATTATATATTACAAATGGACATTTATACAACAAATGTTATGTTATTTTTCTTTTAGTTATGAGATTATGGTTGATTTTAGTATTTTTTGCACTTTTCAGGAATTTCTCAAAATGGTCTAGTAAATGTCATTGATTTATAATTGGAAAGTGCCATAAAATGTTGAAGGCTTCTTGTATGCCACTGAGCCAATTCCGACTCCTGATAATTCTATGTATCACAGAGTAGACTGGTTCTTTAAGATTTTCTTGTCTATCATATGTATAGAAGCAGATCACCAGGCCTTTTTCTTTGTAGTGTTCCTGGGTGGGTTCGAACCACCAGCCTTTCAGTTACCACTCACATGCAAACTGTACCACTCAGAGACCTTTTAAGGTTTGTAGTTAAGTAATAAAAGTTACATGGCAACATTTTATCCATTTTTATTAGTTTCTAATTAATAAATACTATAGCCTTGGTGGCACAATGGTTAAACACTCAGCTGCTAACTGAAAGGTAAGCAGTTTGAACCCACCAGTGGCTCTATGGGAGAAACTTGTGGCAGTTTACTTCCATACAGATTGTTGTTGTTGTTAAGTGTCATCAAGTCTGTTCTGACCCATAGTGACCTGTATAGGGTTTCTGAGGAGCAGCTGGTGAGCTTGAACCGCCGACCAGTGCTTATCCAGTGCTTATCATGTAGAGCCACTGTACTCTCCAGGGTGGGGTTAGTGAATGATTTATTTATTATTGTTGTGTGTTTCCCAACTCAGAAATTCTAAGTACAGAGTAGAATTTCCCCTCAAAGGGTTTCCAAGGCTGTAATCTGTATGAGAAGTCCTCATGTGGCACTGTGGGTTAATGTGCTGGACTGCAAAGTTGGTTTAAACCAACTTAAGAACTTTGGTTTCTGATTTGAAGAAGTCACTTTTTTTTTTTAAAGTTTTTATTGTGGATTGAGTAAAAGTTTACAGGGCAGATCATCAGTTTTACATTCAACAAATCATACATCTTGTTTCATTCAATGCTTATAATCCCATGCATGTACCATCAGTTAACAATATTTCTCTCTATTCACTTTGGCTGTTTTGTTGTTGTTGTTTGTTTGTTTGTTTTTAAACAAAACAAAAAACACTTAGGCATATATAATCATTTACACCACCAAAGGGCACATTCTGCAAGTCTGCCTCCTGGCTGCCATCTCTCAGTCCCTCACTTTCCATGAATCTAGAGTCCTCAGCTGCTCCCTCTCTCCATGTCCCCATCTCTGCCTGCATCTCTGGTGTTGTGTTGCTGCTTCTCTTGACAAGGTCTCACATTCCTCTTGTGCTCTTCTCCCTTGATGGTCTTAAGGTCCTTTGTTTCTGGACTGTAAGATTAACTACTCTCCCATTTTTGTTACAAAACAAGAAGTCACATTTTAAAGTCATAAAAACACTTGAAGCGTTTTAGAGAATTGAAGGAGCAACTGATGCAAATATGAGCAGAGTTTGTCTCAATAACCTAGTCTTCATAGCAATCTGGTCATGTTGTTCTCTGCTGATGACTGGTTTAAAGGGAATTAGTTGGTGTTTGTAAAATAAATAAGCACAGGAAGTAATTCAAAATGTGCAGATAAGTTCATCTTCTAAAACCACTCCCAGGTATTTGGAAAAAGAGCTCACTCACCTAGACCCCTAGAGGTCTAGACCTCTTCCTCTCACTAGCTGATTTTCTCAAGGTCTGAACTGTTCTCAGATCTGCCAACCTTGTAAGTGCCTCTTGCTAGCTATTGTATTAGATAGAATAAGATGGAACACAACACATTACACTGCATTATGAAACAAAATAATGCAGTGTGACATGCAGAAGATTTAGTACAATGCAATACAAAACAATACAATACACTTATAGACAAGTCTTTCAGAAGAGGGGAATAATAAGATTTCCCCTAGAGCGAGTCTATCATAGATGAGGAATCAGAGACCCAGAGAGGTAAAATGATTTACCGAAGCAAGCTAAGCGTAATCTAACTAAGCATAAATCTTTTAAGCACAATGCTAATAAGGAACTCCTGAAGCTGGAAGGAAAACATATTCAACCATGACCTAGCTCAGTATTAGAATACAAAAGAATATCAAAGTGAGAAGCTCAACAAACAAGGGGGAAAAAAAAATGGAGAGAAAGAACCAGAGTTTGATATTAATTCCAACCCTACCATACAGACATGGTGGATGTCCAGGATTCAGATTTCAGGGTGGGGGACTGTGTCTGCGGACATCAACAGAGGCAGAAACGCCTGTTTTTGTTTTTTAAATGTTGGAACTCCATTAGTAAATCTTATTTTTCAACCTTCAGCCCATACCCAGTCCTGAATTCTCTTGGCCTAAACTTCTGGGATCCTTTTTGAACCTGAGCTATCATGAGGTATTCCTGACTTGAGCCCTGATAGTGTAGTGGCACAAACCCACAAGCTACTCTGTAGGAGAAAAATGTGGCAGCCTACTTCTATGATTCCCCAAAACCAAACCTACTGTCATTGAGTTGATTCTGACTCAAAGCGACACTGGCTAGTGTTCCTGAGGCTGTGATTTCTTACAAGAAAAGAAAGACTCATCTTTCTCCCCTTAAACGGCTGGTGGGATTGGACTGCTAACCATCAGTCCAGTGCTTTTCCGACAGCACCACTAGAGCTTGTAAAGATTACAGCCTTGGAAACCCAGTGGGACATTTCTGCTCTGCCCTACAAGGTTGTCAGGACTTGAAATCGACTCCACAGCAATGTTTTCTGTTTTGTTTGTTTTATTAATAACTTTGCCCTTAGACTAGATTCTTAGGGCACTAAAACTGTATATGGAAAACCTAATTGGGACATTTCTTTCCACAAGTATAAGATTGTTTTGGCAAACAGGAAAAGAAAATGATGGATTGTGTCTTTCGAAATATTAGTTCTTAGCTTAAAAATCAAATGTTCTTTAAGATTGGGTACTTGATATTAAGTTACTGGGGCAGGCAGAGGGTGGAGAGCTTCTTCAGCCATTCTCAGGGCCAGGCAAGATGAATTTCTCTTATCACTTCCAAATAATCAAACTAGTCTCTGAATCTACCGCTGAATTTTCTTGACAAATGAATCTCTTAAATCAAGCTAGAAAATAATGTATGTTCATGTTTTGCAAATGTTTTGTTAAGTATGCTATTCTTAAACCTATATTAAGAAGTGCTTTTTTCTTTTCTTTTTTCAGATGGAAAGATTGAAAATTTGAAAATGTGGTATTTTGTTGAGGTCCACAGCAGTCTTGGACCCCCTATAAATGTAATTGAAATGAGAACTGTTGCTTTGGTAAGAGTCCATATGCCATGTTCATGTCTTTTTGCCAACAGTTAAAGCTTTTATGTAGCTTTGAAATGGTATTCTTAAAAAAAAAAAAAAAGTCCATATTAAACAAGTATATTGTGATAAATTATTCAAATATAGTAATTTGTTTTTAAATGTAGTAATAGAATCCCTAAGTGTTTCTAGCAAAGATTTTTAAGTTATATGATGTCTTACAGGCTGCACTGATCAGCATTCTGTCTGCATGCTTCAAAACTTTATTCTACTATTGCAAACTTAACCATATCCTAAGTCCTTGTTCTCATACCTCTGATACAAGTTCTAGTAAGCTCTCTAGACTCTTTTCAGTATTGATTATTCCCAACTTCTGCAGCTGTTCTTTCACTTGGAAACATATATTTGGAAAAGCTGACATAGACTTGGGATTTTAAGTGACAGGGACAAAGACGAGGATAGTCTTAGATGAATTATTGAAATGTTACTAAATCTATGTCCAAATTATTTAATAAAGGGAGATCTCCATCATCTTGGTTTAAATGAAATTTAAGGATAATTTACTTGCTATGGACAAAATATCAATTAGATTTAATTTTTTATTGGAAATACTAAAATAATTTAATTGAAAATATCAAAAATATAATTTTAATTTTAAAATATGCAGCTGGAAAACAGCAATGGGGTGTTAAGTGATGAGAATAAATATGGATTTAGTTCTTGCATGCAACTGTTTCTTCTTTCATTTGTATTCCTTCAATATTCTGTGAATCTTTCTCTATCCTCCATGATCCCGGGTTTTCCCATGAGATCCATATTTGTGCCTATTCCAAAGAGCTGGTAACCCAATGGAATGATGAAATCATCAGACAAGTCAGATTCAGATGAGGACATGGAACTAAACTAAGGGTATCATTGCTGATGTCAGATGGATCTTGGCTGAAAGCAGAGAATACCAGAAGGATGGTTACTTGTGCTTTATTGACTATTCAAAGACTTTCAACTGTGTGGATCATGACAAACTATGGACAACACTGATAAGAATGAGTATTCCAGGACATTTAATTGTGCTCATGAGGAACCTGTACATAGACTAAGAAGCAGCTGTTGGAACAGAACAAGGGACACTGTATAGTTTAAAATTAGAAAAGGTGTGCACCAGGGTTGTGGTCTTTCACGTTTATTCAGTCTGCATACTGAGCAAATAATTTAAAAAGTTGGATTATATGAAGAAGAGTGTGGCACCAGGATTGGATGAAGACTCAGTTGCAATATGTAGATGGTCCAACTTTGCTTGCTGAAAGCAAAGAGGACTTAAAATATGTACTGATAAAGAGTAAATATCATGGCCTTCTGTATGACTTGCACCTCAATGTAAGGAAAACAGAAATCTTCACCACTGGACCAAGACTGTAGCTGAGATGTGCACCCTCACCTGAAAAAAAATATTGAAGGATTCTATGGACAAATGAAGTCTTGGTGTGGCGCTATAGGATAAGCACTGGATAAGGTCACCAGTTCAAACCCACCAACCTTTCCTCAGAAACTCTGTACAGGGTCTCTGTGAATCAGAACTGACTCAATGACACTTAAAAATAACAACGCTAATGAAGGTGATTTATAAGTCTTGTATTTACCAATACAATCTAGAGAGAGCAAGCTCCAATCATAGCAATGGCTTCTGAAGGGATCTGTTGGACCAGTTATATTCAAGACAGAGAGATTAGCTCAGAAAGTTATGGTTTCTGTCTTTTGAGATTCCAAATGGGAAATTTTGTCAGATTTTCTCCAAGGACATAAAGAAATTGGGGGATAGGAGGAGTTATGATGCAGTTTTCAGAAAATTGAAAACTGGATTGGTGAGAGAAAAGACCAGAAAAGTTACACCATGGAATTTTTTCAATCACAACAATGCATCTGCTTATTCTTTAATGGTAGCAAATACTATCCTGTGAGCATTTCATTGGGAAACCTTAACCTATTCACCATACAACCCTGAGTTAATCCCTTCAGACTTCCTTTTGTTCCCAAACTTCAAGTCAGCTGGTGCTGACTTTCCAATTTAGGAAAATTATTGAGACAGATTATAGCTATCACTTCCTCTGAATTATGTGATGTTTTACTAAGTCTTTTGGTACAGTTTGTTCATTAGTAATAGTGTATTCAAATGGAATACAATTAAAATGCAAGATATCCTGAATAATGAGACTTACTGAAATTGATATGATAGTGAGTTTTGGAACTCAGACACAATCCTTCTATAATTAATTCATTATTATCTCTAGAAGAGATGTGATGAAAAATATTTATTTCCACTTGAGTCAGATTACAGTTTCACTCAGTTAAACTTTTTATGGACACACACGCACACAAACCCTTATTTACTCAGACCCAGTGAAATTAGCCAGTGATAAACTTTTCACCAGAACCGCTCAGTGAATTAAAGTTTTCTGCACAGGAGATAATGTGAACCATCACAGGATTAAGTCCTTTTGAACCCACTACCTCTCTTCCATCTGAGGTTATTTGCTCAGTAACTGTGACAGAGATCGGCAACTGTGGTAACTCGACATTTTTTCAACTCTTCCAGAGCCAGATTATCATATGGCTGCTTCATTATTTAAAAATTATGATTTTTCAGAATACTAAAGATGGTCAGATTTATATACAGACACTAAAGTTGTTTATAAAATATGCCATTTTATTCTTCCTGTCACTGTTTTACATGCTGAGAAAGAGCCATGGACAATAAAACTAGGTTCTTGTTTACAAGGAGTTTATATTCTAGTGGAGTTAGAAAGCAAACAAGTAATCAAAGTGGGATACTTAAGTTTTTCTGTTGTCATGGATTTTCAAATAAAGTCACAAACCAGAAAACCATAGATAAATTTCTCTTTAAATTATGACCGGGGTTTCTGTATTATTTACTTAGGACTTGCTCAATGTATTTGTTATGGCACTATAGCTGCTATAAGACATAAACCCCAAATTTTCAGTGAGTTAACACAATAAAAGTTTTTCATATTTGTAATAGTCAAATGGTAAGTGGTATATCATACATGCTGAGATTCAGGGAGCCAGGCTTATTCCATCGAGTGGATGACAAAGTGAAAGGCAGTTGGATGAAGACAAAAGAGAGGTGGATTTCCACTATTTTCTGAAGCTCCTTTCATGGGAGTGAAACACATCACTTCTAATCATATACCATTGGTTGGAATTGATCACATGACTGTGCCTGGGTGCAAAAGAGTCTGAGAAATGTAGTCTTTGGTTGGACACCTGCTTCCCAATGCCATACTATGAAAGGGGATCACAGCTTTTAGTTGGACAACAGATAGTTCTGCCACATCAAGGGAGGCCAAAATCCTTTATCTTACCACCTGCTTCTAGACTTTATGAGGGGACTTCAAAAAGTTCATGAAATAATTCCGTTCTTTTTTAATTCCATTTTTCCATGAGTTTTTTGAAGCCCTTTCTATGAGATGGCCAAAGACTGATCCAGAAGAAGGAGTTATTTCCTGGAAAGGAAAGTGTCAGCATTTTTCCTTTCCAGGAAAATGTATCCTTTTCCTTCGTACCTAGCACAGTTCAAGTGGTGGTGGTGGTGGCGGCTATGTGCCATCAATTCGGTTCCAACTCATAGCCAACCCATACAGGATTTTCAAGGCTGTAAATCTTTATGGGTGTAGATTTAAACTACTGAACTTGCAGTTAGCAGCCCAGCTTGTAATCTACTACACTACCAGGGCTCCTCACACAGAACTGCATCAAGACAGAAGGGAAGGTATCTGCTATGAGGACCAGAAGCTTATGGTTTAATGTCCACTAGCTTATGCTGGGACTGATGGTGTGGTGCTATAGGATAAGCACTGGACTGTGAAACAAAATTTCCGTGGTTCAAATCCTCCAGCTCCTCCTTGGAATCCCTGTACAGTGTCATTATGAGTCAGAATTGACTCGACAGCACTTAACAACAACAAAAAGCTTATGCTGAGCTCCTAACATCATATTGGATTCTGGAGGAGGGGAAATGGCTATAGATGGAGCATGTTATACTTCCGCTGACAGAAGACTCCACCTCCAGGATTAGAATGGACGTTTTACTCTGTGGAAGAAATCTGGACTTTGGCAAGCTTGAAAGGACTTGTCTCAAGAATATAGTATGATAGGAGAGTAAAGAGCAGTGTATGTGGGGTAATGCAACAAAAGGGAAAGAGAGAAGGAATTTAAAAAGTCAAAGAGAAGTTCAACCACCATAATTTGACTTCTTAGTTCAGATTGTCTCTACTACATGGTACTCATGTAAAGTATTAAAGTGTTTCTCCTGGATCTTCAACATCAGTAGCAGTATTACATAGAGATTTTAGAAACATAAACTTTCAGACCCTAATCCAGATCTACTGAATCAAAAATTTTGATGCAGTAACTAGGAATCTGTTTTAACAACCCTTTCAGGTGATTTTTATGCACAACTATTAAAACAAACACGAAAAATGGACCTCATAGTAATATTGGTAATGGAGAGAAATATTTTTCACATGAAATTTTACAGTTTGCTTAGTCTTTAGTTCTGTGGATTTCTTTATAAAGTTTGCTGTTACAAAAACTTGTCACCAAAATTCTACCATTCACCAAGGAAAACATGTAAAATTTTATAGATTAAAAATTGGTGAGAGAGAACAAACAAGATGGAGGATTGGGTGGAAATGCAGTAAGGAGCTCTGTCAGCAGCAACACAGAAAACCAGACCAAGCAGGCTCAGGGGATGGTGCCAGAACTCTGAACCATATATAAAGTAATATTTAGAAAGTTGGAAGGCTTACCGATAGGAAAATTTGTAGCAGAAGCAAGAAATCCTTTGCTTTCTAATCCAAGATACTCAGCTACCTCCCACAGTTGCCATCTTGGGTGAGATCAAGTGGGGGAAGGATCAGAGCCGTCACAGATGCCTGACAGAACTGTTGAGATAATGGTGTGGACACTTTTTTTTTTTTTTGGTATGTTTTCATTGGTCTCTAACTGTCTGTGCATCTCCATTCTGGTGACTAGAGGGGATGCCTGAGCAAATGGACACCCTGCCCCCAGCCATGAAGGGTTCTACTATGCATGCACACAGATGTCCTTGAAATTTAAAGAGACAGTTTTCACTTAAAATCAAATGGCAGTGCAAAATGGCCACAGCAATCAGAAAGCATAAAAAATACCAAAATACACACCCATCTAAGTATTAAGGCCACAGGTAACTCTTGAAATATGCCAAAAAAAAACCCAGAAACAGATGACAATATCAGCACATGTCCAGAAACAAAATAAAGTGACTGAGGCAAATGAACTGGAAGTGGATGGGCAGGCTTTGGAAATGCCTGAGAAGGAATTCAGAAAAATGATTATAAAATGTATCAAAACACTATACAAAGGAGTTGAGAAAAATAAGGAAGAAGTCAGGAAAATGCAACAGGAACAATCAAATAAGACAGATACAGCATTGGAAACAATGCAAAACCTACAGAAAGAAATCCAAATAATTAATAATAGAATATCAGAAATGGACAATACACTGAAAGGGCAAAGGAGTAGAATTGAAGAGTTAGAAGCCAGAACTAGTAAGTAAGAAGATAAATCTCTCAACACTATTAAGATAGAAGAGCAAGCACAAAAAAGGATTAAAAAAATCTGCAGAAGGCCTAAGATTCATGTCGGACAATATGAAGAGGAATGACTTAAGAATTATTGGTGTTCCATAACAGGAAGAATCACACAAGTCCACAGAGTAGATTGTTGAAGAGCTTCTGGAAGAAAATTTCCCTAACATCCTGAAAAGCAATAAGATAAGCATTCAAGAAGCTCAACGAACCCCAGGAAGGATAGACCCTAAAAGACAATCACCAAGACATATCATAATCAAGCTCTCCAAAATCAAACATAAGGACAGAATCCTGAAAGCAGCTAAGGAAAAGAGAAGTGTAACATACAAAGGCAAGCAAATCAGATTAAACTCAGATCTCTCAGCAGAGACCATGCAGGCAAAAAGGCAATGGAGAGACATATATAAAACCCTGAAAGAAAAAAAACTGCCAAACCCATCAAAGCTGTCAATCAAATACAATGGTGTAATCAAAACATTCCAGGATAAACAGATGCTAAGGGATTTTGCCAAAGCCAACCCTGAGATGAAAAACATCCTAAAGGGAGTTCAGTAGATTGAGAACCAACAAGAACAGACAACAACCAGAGATTGACGTACATGGCAGCATCACCCTGAACTCAAAAGGCAAATGGAAGAGTTGAGAACAGAATAAAATTATAAGAACAGAGGATCTGGGAGATTAGTGTATGATCAAAACAATTACAGAGAGGAACAGAGATCCAGGTGGTGATAAATTCAGGCAGATTACAAGATGAAATAGACTGTCTTAAATGGAAGAAAAAGTTAATGGAAGATAAGGTAACCACAATGATGGGGTTGGGGTGGGGGATTTAGTTCAGGTGTTGGGGAGGGCAATACAAGAAGGAGGAGGATGTGGAAGAACAATATAGATAGGAGAACTCTTAGACAGGTTTGCATGGCCTAAGTGAGACAGAAGTAAATAGTGATGTATGCTCAACCTTGCAATAAAAAGGCTCTGTGATACAGGGATCTATCTAGGCATAGTTTGAAGAGGGGAAATAATACTAAAATGCTTGACTGTCTTATGAATATAGGTTTCTCTTGCCTACCATTGTAAAATAGACACTTGAGAGGGATAGATAGGAATGTTGGGAAACAGAATTACAGAAAATTTGTAAGCCCATCTTCAGCCTATAACTGATTGGAATACCTAAAAGGGGTTCTAGAACTTGTCCAGTGAAATAGACTCTTGCAGAGCCTTTGCAGAGTATAGGACCTTAGGTGGAATCCTGAGTCCCATCCAGAACCTTCTGAGGTGGGACATTCCTACGAGCAAGTACAAGGAGACCAGCCTGGAACAGCTAGAGTGACAGAAGATACATCTTCAAAGAAACACAATCAGGAAAAACCCAAAACAAAAATGTCGGCCTGACTGGCTACCACAAGAATAAGCAAGCTGTTTGCCAGGAAGCCATCAAGGCAAGCAATCAAGTTCCTTCAGGTAAAACACATCTAAGACTGAAACTTAAAGGGAACACATGAGCAGGTATGTAAGCTTGCTGGTGACTACTTTGGTCTACTGGTGAGTGGAAGAAGGGGAAAGGCAGCAATGAAGAAATGGGCTGAGTTCAACCACAGTCCATTGACTCCTGTTGACCTGGAGATGAGAAAGAAAAGAGGAAGAGCTGGTTGGTCCAAAGTGTGGTGAGACCTGGGAACACCTGAGCCCATGGACAAGGACATAGTCACAGAGGGCTAAAGCTGATAGTGAGGGTAAATGCACAAAAACTCCCAAACTTGCATACAGTACCCATTTGACCTAGCCTCAATGGCTTGGTAATCAGAACTTGACTACAGGAAGATTTAAAAAAAAATTTTTTTTTGATAAAGGAATAAGGTAAATTGTTACAATTTGGTGAACCTGACCTATACTCATGGCGATAGTAACTCTAAATACCAATAGAGAGGGAAGGAGTCTTCACATCAAGTATCAATGCTATCCCCTCTGTACACAGGGTAGAGAGGGATGGGCAAGTTAGACATTGGCTACCTAAAATAGGGGGAGGAGGGCTATAAAGGCACAAAGAGACTGGCTTACAAGGTTTCAAGAGGGAGTTTAGTTTAAGAGTGTGTGGGGGAAGAAAGAGTTCCCACTGAATAGTTTTCATCTTGTCTAGATGGGTCTGGTGAAAAGAGATGGGGATAAGATTCTTATGATTCAATTGTGAATAATTGTTATCATGACTAATTGCGACTATCACAATTGTAAAAGTAGAAGTTTTGTAAAAAACAAAACGAAACAGGGGAGTGGCTAATCTTACAGTCCAGAAACAGAGGACCCTAAGACCATCAAGGGAGAAGAGCACAAGAGGAATGCAGGACCTTATCCAGAGAAGCAGTGACACCAGAGATGGAGGCAGAGATGGGGTCATGGAGAGGGGGAGTGACTGAGGACTCTAGATTCATAGGAAGAGAGGGAGTAAGAGCTGGTGGCCAGGAGGCAGACTTGCAGAATGTGCCCTTTGGAGGTGTAAATTATTATATATGCTTCAGTGGTTTTTTTTTGTTTTTTTTTTAGAAGAGCTAAAGTGAATGGTGAGAAATACTGTTAACTGATGATACATGGAAGGGATTATAATCCTTGTAATGAAACAAGGTGCATGATTTGTTGAATGCAAAACTGATGATCTGTCCTGTAAACTTTCACTCAATCCTCCATAAAAATCTTAAAAAAAAAAAAAATTGGTGAGCTAAATTCAGTAGAACATCAAGTAGATCAAGAAAAAACAAAAACAGTAGAAATGACCCTATTCCCCTATTCTGTATAACAGTTTTATTTACATTTGCTTTCACAGAACAGTAATTCTGTGCTGAAACTAATTGCTGCTCATCTATTTGTTCTGTAATTCTAGGAAACTGTAAACATTGAATTACCTTTCTCGAATCCACATGATAGTATTGTTCACTTAGATGTGATATTATCAAGTGAAGCCTTTAGTGGACTTAAGAAGCTTACCATAAATCCCAAAGAATGCATCAACTACATTGTCAGGTATTCTCCAGCGAAAACAGGCTATACAGAAGAAAGGTATGGTTTGAATGGTGCATGTGTATTTCATTGTTAATCCTTTGAGATCGGGTTTACAAATTCTTATGATGTATTTGTATGCTGTAGTCATTAGGATTACACTGGCTCATAGTTTTAGCTTCCTGAACTTTCATTCCTTGATGAAATTTAGAATTAGGTTTCCTTCAGTGCAAAAATATTATTTCTTGAAATAGCACATTAAATAATTCCTAAATTTCTCCTATACCCCCTCCTTCATTTCACTTTGCATGACCTAAGTCTCTCTAGGTTTAAGTGTGACGCAAGTGAAAATGACTTCACAAGAACTAAGAATTAGGGAAGGTTTAGAGAGATGGAAACACCACCATTTTCAAAAGTGAATAGACCTAGATGGAGGATATATGAAAAAACAACAGCTTCACATTTTGATATTTTTATTTAATAAAGGTTTCTATGATTTTACAGCAGTACTGTTTGACCTACTCTCATGTACATATGTATCACACACACACACACACACACACACACACACACACACAAACAGTGTGGATGTATGTGTACAGGGTCTGTATGAGTCAGAACTGACTCGGAGGCACTTAACAACAAAAATGTCATGTTGTTTGTGAAAAACTCTCTTTGCATTGCGTGTATGTAAACACATAAAAATGTTGAGTTGGTTCTGATCCATAGCGACCCTATATAGGGTTTCTGAGGAATAGCTGGTGAGCTTGAACCACCAACTTTGCAGTTCAAACGGCTTTGCAGTCTGGTACATTAACCCACACCACCACACCAGGACTCCATAGTCCAGTTATACTTTTAGATTATCCCAAGCTTTATCTGCCCCAGAACTATGCACATGCTCATTATAAAGGAAGCCTATCAGAGCAGTTACCTGATAATCTTCTTATGAAAATATGTATGCGTTCAAGTCAACAAACTAAAATCGACGTAATCACAGTTACAAATCGAGTGTTTTCCTGTTATAGCTCTAGCAAAGCATTTAAATTATTTATGTTTAAGCATTTTTTCATTGATTCAGCAGGCATTTTATTAAATAGTCATTAATAACCATGACGCTGGTTTTCTTGGGTAACAAATGATGACATGATTTTCACACCACAAGTTGAGAGATTTCATAATGTATCCACAATAAGAATAGAATGTGTCACAGAGAAGTTGTCAAAGAATGTATTTTAAACCTGTTTCTACCAATTTGGGAACTTTTTTTTGCAGCCACGTTTATTATGCAAATAAAATAAATCACTAACAAGATTGTGTATATTTCTCTCCACCAGCATTATTTTCCAGCCTGATGTGGCTTTAGAATTCTGGTTTTTACTAAGATTAACTACCGGAAATCCAAAATCAATCATGATGCCAGAATTACAATGTGAACTTGGAAAGTAAGTTCTATTTAATAGATAACATTATTTATGAAAGAAAAATAGAACATCTAATAGTGTTTTGGTGGTGGTGGGTATGTGCCACCAAGTCAGTTCCAACTCATAGGGACCCTGTATAGGATTTCTGAGGCTTTAACGGGTTTATTTGTGGCATAACTAGTATCTTCCATAGTTTATGGCCATAAACTTTATTCAGTTTATGGCCTGACTTTATTCAGGACACCTAGCAGATGTTTAAGTGTCCCAGTGTGGCGCTGTAGAATAAGCACTGAACTGCCAATCATAGGGTTGGTAATTCAAACCAACTAGCCTCTTCTGAGAATCCCTGTAGGCGGTCTCTGTGTGTTGGAACCAAGTCAACAGCACTTAATGACAACAATATACATTGGTGATGCATTGAAAAACAGCCCTGAGAAATTGCTTGAGGTTACTGTGAGGTTAGCCAACTTAATGGCTTATACGTAAAGGTTTAACAGTGTTTATTCTTTTAGGTGGAATCCTGGGGTAGTGCTATGGGTTAATGCGCTGGACTGCAAAGTAGATTTGAAATGCAAAGTCGGTGGTTCAAGCTCACCAGTCACTCCTAGGAAACCCTATACAGGGTTGCTATGGGTGGGAACTGACTCGAGAGCACTTGACAATAACAAATTATTTTAAATGGTTATTATACAACTAGTACCAAGTTTGCTGCTGATAAAAATAAAGAAGTCACAATAGAAATATTTTTTTGTGTGTGAAAAATACTTTGAAAGTATCTCTAATGGGAAATTAAAAGAAAATTAGATTTCTTATCGGGAGGTAATATTTATGTATAATTAATTTTTAAAAATTGGACTAATTGATTCCTTTTTCTTTTAAAAATATATCTCCTTTACCACATCAAAAGAGTTTTGAATTCTCCCAGTACCAGATACTGAGCCAAAATACTGGCTGCAAGTGATTTATTAGAGAAGCATTGTTGTTAAGTGCCATCGAGTCATGTTCAACTCATAGTGACCCTGTGTAGGGTTTCCGAGGAATGGCTGTTAGGCTTGAAGCGCTGACCTTGTTGTTCAAACCTACCTTGCAGTCCAGTGCATTAACTCATAGCACCACTCTAGGACTCTGTTAGAGAAGTAATCCCAGAGAAATCAGTAAGCAAATAGGTGAATCAGGGTAAGAAAAGGGAAGAAACTAAGCAAGGGTATGATTGCAAACACAATCCCAGATTTTTCATGATCTTGCTGAGAGTTCTACAACAGAAATCACTTCTCAGAGTCTATCCTGTCTTGGCTTAAAGGAGCTGGACTTCTGGACTCCCACACTAGTCATTATAAGGGTAGAGCTGCTTCTTAGAGTTTTTGAGAGTGTAAATCTTTAAGGCAGACAAGCCTCATCTTTCTCCTGCTGAAGGACTGGTGTTTTAGAACCACCGATGGACCTTGTGGTTCGGTCGTTCAAAAACACCAGTCTATCCCTACGTGTAACCCACTGTACTACCAGAGTTTTTTTTAACTATAAGAAAACTATCTTAAAATACCATATATTTTTTTTTTCAACTTTTGCCTGTTGCAAATGAAGCTGCCATGAACATCTGTGTTTTGTGTGAATGGAAGTTTTTATTTCTCTGTGATAGATGCCCAGGAATGCAATTGCTGGATTGTATCATAACTGCCTGATGTGGCAATGTAGCATAAGCATTGAACTTCAAGGTCAATTTGACCAGTGAGGTCGGCAGTTCAAACTTGCCAGAGGCTCCTCGGAAACACTATATAGTGTCACTATGAGTCAGAATCGACTTCACGGGACTTAACAACAACAACAACAACAACAGTAGTTGCCTATGGTTATGTCATCTTGTTCAATTGTCCCTTTAATCATGAGATAATGTCCATCTTTATCTATTATGCTGGGTTTTGCCTTAAAGTTTATTTTATCAGAGATTAGTACTGCCTGTCCTGTTCATTTTTTATTGCAATTGGCTTGGTATATTTTTTTCCATCCTTTGACCTTTAATCTGTTTTTGTCTCTGTGTGTGAGATGCGTCTCTTGCAGACAGCATATTGAAGGATCTTGTTTTCTTATCCATTCTGCCACTCTCCGTCTCTTAACAGGCACATTTAATCTCTTTACATTCAGTGTAATTATTGATAGGTATGGATTAATTGCTGCCATTATGGTTGGTTTTTTGTTTTGTTTTGTTTTTGTGGTATTGCTGCTTTCTTTGTTCTGTGCGTCTTCCTTTGTTGAGTTCATGCTTTTTGTGTTCTTTCTTGTGAGTTTCCTCATAGTTTTAATGTTTCCCTCTTCTTCTTGGATTTTCATTTTCTTGGTATGTTGTGAAGTTTTAATTTTCATTGAAGTTGCCTTATAGTCCATTAACTTATCTCTCCATTTAGTGCAGTCTATTTTATCCTGTAATCTACCTGACCTTCTCACCATCTGGATCTTTGTTCCTACATGTTTACCTTCTTTTGCATTGTAATTGTTTTGATCATTGACTGACCTCCCAGATTCTCTGAGTGTGCTCTTAATATAGTTTTGTTCTTTTCTCAACTCTTCCTTCTGTTGGTTTAATTCTGAGAAGTGCTGCCACATATGTCAATCTCTGGTTGTTGTGTGTTCTTGTTGGTTCTCAGTTCGGTGATTTTCTTTTGGGGTCTATCCTTTTTGGGGTTCGTTGAGCTTCTTGAATGTTTATCTTTTTGCTTTACAGGATGTTAGATAAATTTTCTTCCAGCAGTTCTTCAACTATTTCATCTGTGGATATGTGTGATTCTTCTTGTTCTGGAATGCCAATAATTCTTAAGTTATTCCTCTACATGTTGTCCAACATGAATCTTAGAACTTCTTCAGATATTTTTATCCTTTTTGTGTTTGTTCTTCTATCTTATTGGTATTAAGAGATTTGTCTTCCATTTCACTGGTTCTGCCTTCCATCTCTTGTACTCTACTCCTTTGCCCTTTCAGAGTATTGTCTATTTCTGATATTCTATTGTTGATCATTTGAACCTCTTTCTGTAGGTTTTGAATTGTTTCCAATGCTGTATCTATCTTATTTGATTGCTCCTGTAGCACTTTCCTGACTTCTTCCTTATTTTTCTCAACTCCATTGTAAAGTGTTTTGAAATGGTTTGTAATCATTTTTCTGAATTCCTTCTCAGGCATTTCCAAGGCCTGCCCTCCTTCCAGAATAGAGTCCAGGTGTACCTCTAGGTCATTTGTCTCACACATTTTATCTTGTTTCTGGACATGTGCTGATATGGTCATCTGCTTTTGCTCCTTGGACATGTTTAGTGTTTATCTGTGGCCTTAATACTTAATTGAGTATGTGTTTTGGTATTTTTTATGCTTTCTGTTTGCTTCCAGGTAGATGTGATCAGGATGTGGGCTTCCCTTTTCAGTCTTCTTGTTGCTTAACTCAGAGTAACTTTCACAGGTGTTGTCTTTTTCCCTGGTATATGGCAGTTGGTATTGGTTCTTGCCTGGGTTTTGGTGTTTTATAGAGTGTGATGGTAACTTGACTATATGGCAGCAGTTGCTGAGTCTTCTTGGGTAATATAGGGAGAAATCGAGTCCCCCAAAGGTAGAAGGGGGAGCATAAAATAGCAAAACAGCACCAGCAAAAAAAAAAAAAAAGGTAAAACAAACAACAACAAAACAAAACTAGATTGCATACTACAGTCTATAATCACAGAAAAGGGAGAGGAGGGAGAGAAGGGGGAAAAAAAAGATCTGTAGCCTAATATGTTGTTGTTGTTGTTAAGTGCCATCGAGTCGGTTCCGACCCATAGCGACCCTGTACAGGGTTTCCGAGGGTGTAAATCCTTACGGGAGTAGACTAATATAAGTATGGCTTTAATGTGCTCTCTTCAGCTTCTTGCTTTGAAAGCTGCCTAAGAGATTTCAAGATGCCACTGTTGGTTGTTATGCTATACATCAGGCTTTAATTTAATTTTCAGCCTGTTTGTTTTTAAACTCTCTTCCCTCTCTACAGCCCTGTCCTGGCCTTTCCCATATTTAAAAAAAACTTTCAGGGCCTGCCCTTTGGCTGAGAGTATCTGTGCGCATGTGTGGCCGAAGAACCCATCAGTGGTGAGGGCGGTGGGGGGGGTATCCACTCATTCAGGCACCTCCTCTAGTCACTAGAATGGAGGTGCAGAAACAGTGGGGGGTGGGGCAATGACCAGATACCAAAAAACAAAAAAATCAGAACAAAGCAATACCAACAAATTGTATTGTCTACTTTTGCTCCAAGGTTCCCACGGCGTTTTTCCATGGTGTGTCTGCTCCCCCACTGGGTCTTGCCATTTGGTCTTGGTTAGGGTTAGGGTTTATTTACTACGGTTAGTAAGGATTTGATTATTTTCATCAGAATTTTCAGTAAAATATATATGTGCTTGGTAAATGAATTAATTCGTGACTTATAGAGAGTTTTCAAATTTGTAGTCAAGAATCAAAACACTAATGTATAATTCTCTATTCTAAGATGAAACGTTATTTGCATATTTTACATAATAATTAGGAAAGTGGCCATTTGAATTATGCAATTTTCATTAAGCAGATGAATTCTGCTCAGCACATGTTACTCTTTTACCTCTTGCAGAGGATTATGAGATTGAAAAAAATTAATAAGATATAGGTAGTGATAATTACATTTGTATTTTCTAGTTTTTTGACCATTTAGATTTTAACCTTGACCATTTTAGGGTATAACCAAAAGTCAATGTAAAGAGAGGTAAGCAAAGCTGTACACTGATAAAATTCCTGTATTATGGTGGTATGGAGTCCTGGTGTGCCGTTTTAGGATAAGCACTGGATTGCTAACTGCAAGGTTGTCAGTGCCCATCCATCAGTCACACCTCGGAAACCCTATCCAGGGTCAGAACCTACTCCATGACACTTAACAATAATAGGATGTTATAGTTCAAAGTTATGGGAAGATAGCACAGGATTACAGTTTGAATGATGTTCATAAAAGAATTAGAAATTAGCTTTGAATGGATTACAGACCTTCTTTGTTTTGAGTATAACTACTGGCTATAAGGAGCTCTGGTAGCGTAGTGGTTACGAATTGGTCTGCAAACCGCAAGGTCAGCAGTTCAAAACTACCAGCTGTTTTGTGGGAGAAAGATGAGGCTTTCTGATCCTATAAAGATTTTCAGCCTTGGAAACCCTCTACAGTGTCACTATGAGTTGGAACCGACTCCACGGCACATAACAACAACAACAACCGGCTATACATGTTTGGTATTTACTTATTTATAATTTGGACATTGGAGTCCTGATGTGGCACTGTAGGATCAGCACTGGACTGCTAACCACAAGGTTGGTAATTCAAACCCACCAGTCATTCCTTGGAAATCCTATATAGAGTTACTATGGTGTTGTAGTGGTTATGTATTGGGCTGCTAACCTCACAGTCAACAGTTTGAAACTACCAGCTGTCCTGCGAGAGAAAGATGAGGCTTTTTGTGCCTATAAAAGATTTACATACTACAAGAACAAGCAACTTGCTTGCCCAGGAAACATCAAGGCAAGTGGTCGGGTCCCCTCAGTGCAAACCCCTTTCTAAGACTAAGACTCAATGGGAATACACGCTGTGATTGGTGACCACGCTTGACACCGATAAAGGGAAGTGACGGAAAAACAGCAATGAAGCGGTGAGTTAAGCCCTACAATGTTCAATAGACTTCTGTGAACCCGGGTGAAGACCTGGTTGGCCAGCAGTGTGGCAAGACCTGGGGACTCTTGGACCCAGAGTCAGTAACATAGCCACAGAGGACTAGAGTGGAGAGTGAAGCGTCCAGCTGATAAGAAGAGAGGGCATATGCAAAAGAACACCCACACTTGCAGATAATACCCACTTGACCTGGCTTCAATGACTGGATGATCAGAGCTCAAGTAGAAGAAGAAAGAAGAGGTAGAAAAGAGCAATCTGATACAATTTGATGAACTTGACCTACACCTATGGATGCAGTAGCCCAAAAGAGGGAACAAATCTTACAGCAAGGATCATACATAGAGTAGGCAAGGATGGGTAACTTGGACATTGGCTACCCAAAATGGGGAGGGGGAGCTACAAAGGCAAGAAGTGACTGGCTTACAAGCTTTCAAGAGGGAACCTAGATCCAGAGCGCCTCGGGGAAGGTAGAATCTCCAGTGAGTAGTGTTCCATCTGACTAGGCAGGGCTGAGGCAATGAAATGCAGACAGGTCTCTTGTGATATAATAGTGAATAATTGTTATCAGGACTGATTGTTAGGGTCGGGAATGTAAAGGTAGATGTTTTATAGCAAGGAGGGAAGTGATTAACTGTTCAGTCTAGGAGCGGAGGTCCCTAGGACTGTCAATGGAGAAGAGCAGAGAGCGGGACCCTACCCAGAGAAGCAATGATGCCTGAAATGGAGCCAGAGATGATGATGTGGAGCGATGGAGCAGGTGGAGACTTTAGATCCAGAGAGGGAGAGCGACTGTGTGCTGAAGACCTGGGAGATATGGGGGAAGGATTGCATGGAGGGGATTGTAACCGTGGCAATGAGACGATATATACGATAGAATGAATGTAAAACTAATGTTGTCCCATGTTAACACATAATTCACAATAAAACATTTAAGAAAATAAATAAATAAAGTAAATAAATAAATAAAGTGAATGGAAAAAAAAAAAGATTTACAGCCTCAGAATTCCAATGCAGGGTTGCGATGAGTCAGAACCTACTCCACAGCACAACGCCACCACCATGATTCAGAGCTGACTTGATGACATATAACAACAATTTGGATATTACCTGATGTTGTGCTGTAGAATAAGCACTGGACTGCTAACTGCAAGGTTGGCAGTTCAAACTCACCAGCTTCTCCATGGAAACTCTATATAGGGTTGCTATGAGTCAGAACCGACTCAAAGGCACTTAACAACAACAATACTATAAATGATAACTTTTGCATTTATAACTTTATATTATCATTTCTAGACTATGTTAGCTTTTTTTTGCTAAACTTAATAGTTATAAAATAATGGGTAAACGCTCTTTTTAAAACTAGAATATTTTCCAATATAAAAATGCAATAACATTTAGTTTCAAAAATAAATGATCAGATATTATTTATTTTAGGAAATTGTCATTAGTTCACACATGATAATTCTTATTTTGACACTCCCAAAAGTACCAAGTTAATAGAACTGTCATTAAGTTTATGAATGCCAGCAACTTAACTTGCTTTTATTTTTCTTCCAGGTGTATCACTCAAATTATTCCCTTGACTAATCCTACCCATGAGACTTTAGAAGTAGAAATCTCAAACAGTAATTCTAGAAATTTTGTCCTGGATATTTTTGTAGAATTACCAGTAAGTATATTCAGAAAGCAAAGTAACTTATTAGTTGTTGTTGTTAAATGCCGTTGAGTCAGTTCTGACTCATAGCGACCCTGTATAGGGTTTCCAAGGAGCAGCTCATGGGTTAATAATTCTGGGATATTGTCATTTGAATTACCAATAAAGGTGAATATTTCTAAAATTTAAAAATAAATGGATTTTGTGCTCCCTTCCCTCACCCTCAATTTTGATTGATGTGCAGGTTTGATGAGCAAAGCAAACAGTTTTGTGCATCAACACTGCACACAAAGAGGCCGTCTCTCAAAAGTAGTGATTGTTGTTTCTCTCTTATTTCTTGGTGTATTTGCACAGTTGATCGTGAACCCTTACTCCACCACGGAAGTACACTTTCATTTCCATCCTTCTGCACTTGGAAGGGCTAGTCAACAAGCATCAATCAACTTTCATTGCGCTCAGGTATGCTGTTTGTTCTTGAAGAAAGTTAAATTCATTAAATTTTAAAATCATTAAATGTTTGCGTTCTTAGGTTACTTGGACGAGGGAAAACCTACATCCAGATTTATAAGATTGGTATCTTAATGTAATGCTACATTGTTGACACTTTTATAATCTTCTGACTTTCCATGAATTTCAATGTAGATAATATAATGCATAAAATTGCATTGTTTTCAATCCAGATGATATATCTGTACAGTGCTCCTGAATAATAATAATTTTAAACCTCACAATAATTATTACTTTAAGCACCACATGCCATTTTAAGAATTAATTCAGGTCAATCTCAGCACAGACCTATAATAGAAGTACTGTTATCAACCCCATACACAGATCAGAAAACTGAGATAGTGATATTAGGATTAGGCAACTAGTAAGAGGTCTAGCTGGAAGCTGAACCCAGGAGGTCTGCCTTTAGCTCATTTTCATGACTGCTTTTTGGAATTACCTATAATTTTCCAAGAGGCTTTACCTCTCTTCCTGCCAATGAAAACTTAGATGACTTATTCCTTTTATAATAATTATTTTTACTTCTTCATGTCTCAACAGGTAGGGAAGTAAATGGAGAGGTATATATTTTATATCTGGGGACACAAGGATATCATGAATTCAGCCATCTGAGGGGAAGTGGAATCAAATAAAGGCAGGGTCTCAATATCAGAGCACCTGAATCTTTAAAGGTTTTATTTTCCACCTTTAGAAGAATTTGAGATCAAGATGATCTAAAAATATTATGTATTTTATTTTAAATGCACATACTTGTGTTGCTTTTAAATTTCTCTCCATATACTCAAGTGGAAATGTTAAGCAATGTTAGGGTATCTGTTGGGTATTAGTGTTCAATAATGGCGGACTGCGGTTTTACTTAGAAGCACAGTAAAGTTCCATTATTTTAAGCCACTTGGGGGAAACATAGAAACATGACATTCTTATTTATTTTTTTACTTTTCTGTATTTTGGTTGCTTACAATGTTTTTAAGTCAACCAACTTCTGTCACCCAGAATTAATTCCAAAAGTCACCAAAAAGAAGTCCCTGACTTAACAGGTTGTTAATTAATTGAATCCTGATGCTTGATTATAACATGAATTCAAGTTAGGAAATAATAATAGAAAATACAGTGACATTGTGTTATGCTAATAGAGTCTCTAAAACTAAAGCTTTCGTTAAAACATAAAATGCAAATTTATGTATAGTTATAGATGTTGTTGTTGTTAAGTACCACAAAGTCAGTTCCTACTCATAGCGACCCTGCACCAGATTCCCGAGGCTGTAAATCTATGGGAGCAGAATGCCTCATCTTTCTCCTGCAGAAGCACTGATAGTTTCGAACTGCCGACCTTGAGGTTAGCAGACCGATTCGTAACCACTATGCTACTAGAGCTCCTTTAAGATGATAGAAATATAGATGATAGATAGGTACATATATAAAACTTGCCTGCAATCCTTCCTACTCAGAGACACATTTTATGGATTTTTTATTATCACCAATCCTGCTTTGTTACAATCTTAAAGCAAGGGTCTCTATTTTTGTTGGATTTTTCTTCTTCTTCTTCTTTTTTACTTTGTCCCCTGTATGTTCCACCACATTCATACATATATTTGCAGCAAAGGTAAATGTTGATGTTATTATGTGCCATGGAGTCGGTTCCACCTCATAGCAACCCTGTACAGGGTTTCTGAGGCAGTAAATCTTTATGGGAGCAAAAAGCCTCATCTTTCTCCCATGGAACAACTGGTAGTTTACAACTGCTGACCCTAAGGTTAGCAGCCCGATTCGTAACCACTATGCTACCAGAGCTCCTTACACCTGTATAAATACCCTGTGTCAAGCTTATTATTTTGTGTGGGTATATTCCTACTCTTCCTCCTACAACCATTGGAATTTAGTTTAGAAACATCTGTATATTTGGGGAGATTATAAACCAGGTCATTGTTGATTCGTTTTTTAATGTGATGATTTTTTAATGTTACTTACTGTTGTAAAAATACAGGTAACACAACATTTTTCAATTAAACAATTTTCATGTGTACATTTCAGCAACACCAGTGACCTCTGCATTCATTTGTAACAGTAAAGTGTTCAATGCAGAAGTATGAGATGTTGAGTCACAGTCTCCTGTAACCTCAAGGGTTGTTTTTTTTATCCCCCAAGCCAAAGCCCAATTTTATTTACACTCAACTCATCCTAAAGCAAAAGGAGCTCTGGTAGCGTAGTGGTTACGAATCGGGCCGCCAACCTTAAGGTCAGCGGTTCGAAACTACCAGCTGCTCCACGGGAGAAAGATGAGGCTTTCTACTCCCGTAAAGATTTACACCCTTGGAAACCCTTTACAGGGTCACTATGGGTTGGAACCAACTCGATGGCACTTAACAACAACAACACAATATGAATCTTAGACCTTCTTCAGATTTTT
>NW_006408657.1:8423290-8470033 GCF_000296735.1 Chrysochloris asiatica
GGTTCGAAACTACCAGCTGCTCCACGGGAGAAAGATGAGGCTTTCTACTCCCGTAAAGATTTACACCCTTGGAAACCCTGTACAGGGTCGCTATCGGTCGGAACCGACTTGACGGCACTTAACAACAACAACATCCTAAAGCACATGATTTGGGGCTGCACAATAGGTTTTAGGGGAGAGGACGCTGACGCCCACGAAAGACACTGACAGAAGAGCAGGGCAGGAACAGGGAAGGGCCAGTGAGGATGGGCTCCCTGAGTGTCTTTCATGCCTAGACCCCAAACTCAGTAGTCTTCTTTCCCGGTGAGCTTGGGCCAGGCTGTCTCACCTAGTCAGAAGAGCTGCAGTTGCATTCATGATTTGGACTTGGATACAGCAAGTCCGATGAGGTCAGCTAGCTAGTCTTGCCACACCGAGGGCCATGCCTCCAACAGTGGCCATGCCCATGAGTCCATCTTTCTTCATGGCCTTGTCAATGAGTTGCTCCAGCTGCCTGACCTGGTTGTTCTGGGGCTCTGTCTGTAGCAGCCCTCGCACGTACCTCAGGGCCTTCCATACCCCTTGAGCCGATAGTTCCCCACAGCCAGGTAAAAGATATAATCCCATTGTTCCTTCTTGCTTCCCTTGGGCAGCAGCTCCTCGAGCAGCCCTATGCCTTTATGGATGTCATCATTATACATACTCCACACAAGACACCAGGCATATTCTAACTGCTCTTGGAAACTACCCTACTGCCGCCTCAGACTGAAAATTCTCCTCAAACTTCAGCAGGTCATCCACAGATACCAGCTCGGTTCAGGACGGCCTCCGTGGCCACTGACCCAGCAGTCCTCTCAGCAGTCCACTATGGCGCCACTGTCTCCGTGGCCCACCGACAAGGGTGGAGAGCCACTTCCCTCTCAAGGGGTTTTTATTATAAATGAATACATAAAGAATATTCTCAAATCGAGCTTTGCAGGCTTATGAAACCCAAGTAAGAACAAGTTGTTGTTAAGTGCCATCGAGTTGGTTCTGACTCATAGCAACCCGAGGAGTGGCTGGTGAGTTTGAATCTCCGACCGTGCAATTTAAACCCAGCTTGAGGTCGAGTCCTTATCCCGGGGTGCCACATAGTGTAGTAGGAACAAGAGCCATATTCAATTTCCTTCATATAATTTTAGAGCCAGACTTCCATAGGATTTTAAAATGGAGCATATATTATACTACATGAAGAAGGTATATACTATAGAATGAAGTTGTGCACACTTACTTTTAAGGAAACTTCAGTATGTGCCTCATGTGCTCTGCCTTCATGTAGTAAATACCAGAATTTCATCCTAAAAGGTTGGAAACATCATGTAATATTTCATACTAAACTTGTTACACATTAATTGAAAAAAAAGAAAAAAGTCTTGCTGAAGTGTAAAGTTTGCAATTAAAATTTTTCTTCGCTGTTGTAGATAACTTTACATGCACTGAGGTAAGTTTGATATTGAACATAGGTGTCTTGCCCTCTTAGAGTGTAAAAACATATTGATGAATTATTCCTTTCAATGAAAATAATTTAGAAAATAAATTATACATGTTAAATGTGAAAAATGAAACTTCTGAAATTTATATGTATATTATATGTATTAAGTATTGCATGTAAATGTATGTGTCAGGACATTTATACAATGCATGCTTATTTTTAAGCAGTTTAAAGAATGGATGTTCTTCCTCTGTGGAGTAGGCCTGTTCCCCGAGCCTGTAAAAACAGAAAGAATAACTACATTTGTCAATTTTCAAACACCTGTTGTTGTACATTTCACCAATCCCACCGAAGAAGAGGTGTTTATTAATATCATATTAACAAGTAAGTTATTTTTCTTATATTTTGCAGATGTTATGTTATAGCTATTAATCAAACTTATTTTTTGGGTAGAACCCAAACATTTGAGAACTCTTAGACACTTTGTTGTTGTTGTTAAGTGCCATAAAGTTCATTAGTTCCAACCCATGTTGTTGTTGTTGTTAAGTGCCGTCAAGTCAGTTCCAACCCATAGCGACCCTGTATAGGATTTCCAAGGAGCAGCTGGTGAGCTTGAACTGCTGACCTTGCAGTTCAAACAGCTTTGCAGTCTGGCACATTAACCCACAGTGCCACACCAGAGGTGACAATGATTTGCATTCCATTGTCCACCTAAAGTTGGCTGTTTGAAGCTACCCAGCAGTATTGAGGAAGAAAAAACCTGACCATCTGCTTCCATTCGGTTGACAGCTGAGAAAACTCTATGGAGCAGTTCTACTTTGTAACTCATGGCGTTGCTATAAATCTGAATCAACTGAACATTAGCAATAGATACACTAGTGCAATAGCATCATAGAAGCAGACAACTGTTCATACTGTTCTCTTATAAACACACTGCTCTCTTTTTATTTCTGTAGCATCAGTTATAATGTCTAGACTTCCATTTCTGATTTTAGTTATTAACCTAGAATGCTTATGCTATAAGAAAGAAATGAAGTAACTTTTCTGAAATCTAAGCTTGTAAATGGTGGAGCCAAGTTCAGAAATTAGGTTATCTATATACCCTGTTAAGTTCTTTCAATGTTTTCTGTAAACTCAGGTAAATTAGTACATTTTAAAGATAATTATGATAAAATCAAATCCACAGCCATTGCGTTGATTCTCTGACTCATAGTACCCTATAGAAAAAAATGGAAATGTTCCATGGGATTTCCAAGACTCTAAATCTTTAAAGGAGCAGACAGTCTCATCTTTCTCCTACTGAGCTGCTGGTGGGTTTTGATCCATGATCTTGAGGTTAGCAATCCAATACTTATCCCACTATGCCACCAGGATTCCTTATTTTTACAATGAAAGGGTGCTGAATTTTTTCCAATAACTTTTCTATATTGATTTAGATGATTATGTGATTCTTATTTTTTACTGTATTAAGGTGGTAATGAGGAACCACTCTTGCATACCTAGAATTAAACCCCTCATGGCCATGATGTGTAATCATTTTATTAGGGTGCTAGATTTGGTTTATTTCATTGTGGATTTTTGCATCTATATTTAGTTTTCTTTTCTTGTAGTACCTTTTTCTGGTTTAGTGCCATGGTGATACTCACACTTGCCTCCTTGAATGAGATAGGACATGTGTTTTTTTCTCTTCCATTTTTGGGGAAGAGTTTATGAAGGATTGGCTTAAATTGTGCACTCAGTTTTTAGCAGAATTCTTCAATGAAGTCTTATCTAGACTTCAAGATTTTTTGGTTGTTGTTTTGGGGAGACTTTTTGGCTGTTTTTGGAAAACTTTTTTTTTTTATTTGTTTTGGGAAGACTTTTTGTTTATTGTTTTTGGGAGATTGGATTACTGAGTCATTCTTTTCACTTATTATGTTAAGGGTCTATTAAGATCTATTTACTCCAGAGACTACGTAAGTGACTTATATGTGTCTAGGACTTGTTTGCTTCTTTGACGTTATCTTGGTTTTTACTGTACAATGTTTATACTATTATCCTATGGTCCTTTTTATTTCTGTAGAACCAGTTGTAATATCTATGCTTTGACTTTTGATTTTTGTTATTTACCTCGTCTTTCTTTTTTTGTCAGTCTAGCTAAAGGTCTGACAATTTTTTTATTGATTTTTTCAAAGAACCAACTTCTGGTTTTGTTGATTGTCTATTGCTCTTGTTTTCTCTATTTCATTTATGTTTACTCTAATCTTTGTTATTTCCTTCCTTCTGATAGCTTTGGATTTTGTTTGCTCCTATTTTTCTAGTTGGAAAGCTAGGCAACCATTTTCAAAATATATTCAGAGTTGATTTATAGTGCCATTCAAATCCTTTATTACCTTAATGATATTCTTTCTAGATGCTCTATGTATTATTGAAAGTGGTCCATTGGAGTCTGAAACTATTATTGTAGAACTTTCTATTTTTCCCTTCAATTCTGTCAGTGTTTACTTCATGCTTTTTGAATTCTGATGTTAGGTGCATATTTATGTATAACTGTCATTCCCTCTTGATGAATTGACTCTTTTATCATTATTTCATTCCTTTTATCATCTAGAAGAAGCTCTAGTAGTGTAGTGGTTACAAGTCAGGCTGCTAACCTCAAGGTTAGCAGTTTGAAACTGCCAGCCACTCTGCAGGAGAACAATGAGGCTTTCTACTCTTATAAAGATTTACAGCTTCAGAAACCCTATAGAGAGTCGCTGTGAGTCGGAACCGACTCCACAGCACACCACCACCAGGACAGATATTGACTTAAAGTCTATTTTATTCTGATATTGATATTAATATAAGCACTTTCTACTGGTTACTATCTACACAGAGTTTTTTTTTTCTCATTTTTTAACTTTCAGTGTTTTTGTGACTTTGGGCCTAAGATATGTTTCCTAAAGAAAGTATATAAAAATTTCCTTTTTAAAAAAATTCATTCTGTCATTCTCTAGAATTTGATTTGAGACTTTAATGTATTGATATTTAAGATTATTTCCAATAAGGAAGGACTTACTCCTGCTGTTTTGCTTTTTTCCCCTTATAGCTTTTTTTTTTAATCTCTCATTTCCTTCACTACCGCCATCATTTGTTTTTAGTTGAATTTTTATATTGAACTATTTTATTACCTTCTCCTTTCATTCTGTGTATATTTGTTGCTAGTTTCCTTGTAGTTACTATGAAGGATGCATCCAACATCTTAAAATTATAGCAGCCTAGCTTAAATTGATACAAATTTCACTTCAGTAGCATACAAAAACTCTATTCTTACACCATTCTTTTACTCCAGCCAACCTCCATTAGTGTTGCTATCACCAATTACATTCTTATCAATCAATTAATAGTTATTTTAAATGAATTTATCATTCTAAAGTATTTAGGACATAGCTATGCTACTCTGGTTTCAATGGCTGCTTTTTCATATGTAGATCATCAGATCTTTCTTCTAAGGTGCCTCTTTGTTGGTGGTATTAAGTGCTATTGAGTTGGTTCTGACTCATAGCTACCTGTATAGGGTTTCTGAGGAGTGACTATTGAGTTTGAACCACTGACCTTTTGATTAACAGCTGAGCTTAATTTAACTAATTGCACTGCTTAGGGACTGAACCTTCCTTGATAATACCCCCTTTTTAAAAAATTCCTCCCTTATATGTCTCACATCCCCACTCCCCTATTGATGTTTTCTAGGATTACTTCCAGGGGGGAGCGGTACTCTCTGTAGGATGTGCACTGGACTGTGAACCAGATGGTTGATGGTTTGAGACCACCAGCTGCTCCTTGGGAGAAAGATGAGGCTTTCTGCTCCCACAAAAATTCCCAGCCTCAGAAACCCTATTCAGGGTTGCTATGAGTCAGAATCAACGTGATGGCACTTAACAACAACAACAAGGATTATTTCCCAGTCAGCTGCTTTTGAGAGAACCCCAGCTAAAATAGGAACCCTGTAAAATAGGCATAGTCTCCATTCTTAATGAGAAAATTGGCCCAATTTTCTCAAGATCATAGAACTGTTATGTGAAACATTTGGAATAAAAACTGAGGTCTGCGAAGTTGGGACTCTGAAGCACTTTGCACATGGCTTCTTGGTAAGCAAGCAAACCAATTTCTCACTATCAGTTCACCGAGGGATATGGAGAATCAAAAACATCAAATGAAGAAATAATATTAGTCAAGAATTAAAAGAAAGATTTCCAATCTATCTATTTAATTGAATGAGCAAAAAAAAAAAAAAAAAATGTACCTGAAATCTATTACATCCTTCCCCAACTACACTAAGAATTGCTTTCAATGAATTTCATTTTGTTTGCAATGACAATTGACTTTACAAATGGTCTAAGAGATTCATTATAGATTTCAATATGTATAGTATAGAGAGCATTCTTGTTACTTTACTTTGCATTTTTAAGAAATCTTTGGGAGAAATATCTTTCAGGTCAGGTCTTCGTATCAGGAAGTGTGTTTGCCACTTGAGCAATTAGTTGATTTTTACCTTATGGATACTGTCACTCTTCATTTTTCCTAAATGAATTGTCTGAATAATCCAGAGCCAGTGACGTGACTATGCTACATCTCATCCCTGCCTGCAGGTTATGTCCCTAATCTTGTTTTATCTTTCCAAAGAGTTAATGCTACTTCATAGTTTCTTGTGTTTTACATCTTTGTGATAGCTTTTGAAAGTTTTTGTGAACAGATGAGGCCATAAATAAATGTGTATACTAGCCAACAAGTACACATATTTGTCATATTTCAAAGCTTTTGATTATTAAAGGAATATCCTACCCACAAGATGATAAATTTGTAAGATTGGATTGTAGCTCTCAACTTCCCTTGGACTTCTACTGTCTCACACAGTTAAGCAACAGGAGACTCCAGCAAGATGTACACATTAGTACAGGAACATAGTGAACCTTTGACGGAGTTTTCAGCTCAGCATTATGCAAATCAAGGTACAGAGAAGATTATATTTCAGGGATACATACATTTCCAAACCTGGCAGCTAATAAACGAGATGGGGTAGTCTGAGTAGCAGGGATGTGCCAATTAAGCATTGCAACATTTGATGGCCTTTGTGAGAAATCTGACATGTATATGGGGTATAGCTCTTAAGTGAAAACCAGATGTAATCATGTCTTTTATCTAAAGTTATTTGAGTTTGTCCAGAGCAAGTGAAGATGGATTGATCAAGTCATACATGTTTTCTTATTTGCAGGCTTGAAAATAAACTAAATAGACAGCATGTGATTTTGTTGAAAATAACTGACCAATGATTTTGACACTCTATATGTGCTTAGCATACATTTTAAAAAATGTTTTATTCTGATTATGTGTGATAGTTTACATGGGAGGACATTAGCTTTACATTCATCCTATCGTATATCATTTCATTGTCATGGTTACAATCCCCTCCATGCATCACCAACCAACCAAAGGGTACACTTTGCAAGCCTGCCCCTTGGTCATCAACACACAGCCCCTCTCCCTCTCTGGGTCTAGAGACCCCAGCTGCTCCATCTCTCCACGTCATTGTCTCTGCCTCCATCTCTGGTGTAACTGTTTAACATACATTGTTTATAATTATGTTATTTATGCTACTCAATGAGTCCTAATGTGGTCCTGTATAATACGCAATGGGCTGCTAGCCACAAGGTCAGCAGTTTAAATCCACCAGCCACTCTCAGAAACCCTAGACAGGGTTGCTATGAGTCGGAACCAACTCAAGGGTACCAACAACCACAGCATGCCACTCAGTGATTTACTTTATTAACCTCAGCAATGAGCAAAATGCCAGGAAGTTACAAGTTGAGCCATCCATGCAGTAGGTCATCATTCCGCTATGGTTTCAAACATATTGTCTTAAATTCTGTCAATCTGATTTTGACAAAGGCCATGTGCAGGTTGCTAATCAGAATACCAGGATACTTCTTTTAAACTAGCTATTGCTTCCCTTATGCTTTTATTTGTCTCCAAAATTACTGTACTGGGTTCTTCATTCTGTCCTTTTTTTTTTTTTTTTTAACGAGGTCAGTAGTATGGAGGAAAATGCTTTTTGTAAAGATTGTTGTTGTTGTTAAGTGCTGCCAAGTCAGTTTTGACCCACAGTGACCTTGAATAGGGTTTCCTAGGAGTGGCTGGTGGGTTTAACCACTGACCTTGCCGTTAAAACTGATCTTGTAGTCCAGAGCATTATCCTGAAGTGCCATACCAGGACTCCTAACTAATTGTAAGGATTAGTGACCCTTTTTTTTCTTTTTTCTTTTTGCTCCTCCTTGGTATGCCAATCATTGCTAATTTATAGCAAATTCTAGGACCTGTAGGAATAACCTGACGCTGAATAAAGTCAATATGTTGTTATCAACTAAAAGCATTGCACATCTCCCAAATTCTCCTATGCATCTTCACAATTCCAAAAACATTCAGAATCATAGTTTTGTCTTTGTGTCTCCCAGATTTTTTTTTTTTTTTTTTACCATGCCCAGTAAAGCAGATATATACTTTTCATTAGTAAATGGTGGTGGTGGTGGTTGTGTGCCACCAAGATAGTTCTGACTCATAGCAACCCTTTGTTATTGTTAAGTGCCTTTGAGTTGGTTCCAACCCATAGCAACCCTGTATAGGGTTTCCGAGGAGCAGCTGGTATGTTTGAACTGCCGACCTTGTGGTTGAAACTGGCCTTCCAGTCCAGCGCATTATCCTGCAGTGCCAAACCAGGACCTTATGAGACTTTAAATCTTGATGGGAGCAGAAAGCCTCATCTTTCTCCTGTGGAGTGACTAGTAGATTCAATGACTGATTTTTAGGGTAGCAACCTAACTCATAATCCACTGTACTACCAGGGCTCCCGTTCCTTATCAAATAGTAACATTTAAACTGCGTTGAGATATCGTATAGAATTGGAAGGTAGATATTTAGTTCTACAGTGATGACCTGCCAATAATCTAGTTTGTACTAAAATATAAAATTATAAGATGATGATAAGCATTAAAGTCACATATTCTGGAAAGCCAGATGTGTGAAACCCGGTGAGGGAGTGTTTCTTGTCATTGATGAGATGTGCTTTGAGAAACAAAATTCTCCTGACAATGTTGGACCAAATTTAGAAAATGGATACCTTACGTTCTATCCATTTTCCTCAAGTTTTGCAACTTTAAATGTACTTACTCTAGTCTTCCCTTTAATCTGAATGCATAGTCATGGAATGTTGAGGTAGATAAATAATAAAATTTAAAAAGGTGGTTGTTATCAACTGTATTGCATCTCTTATATACACATAACAACTTGAGGTCTTAAGTTCAAGAGGTGATAGCCTTTTGTTAGATGTACTCACAGGCATTAGGTAGCTCTTTTCGGGCTGCAGATAAATGTTCACAGAACACACCACTCTACCATAAGCCTCATCCTGAAGGCACTCATCTCTAACTCTCTAAATCAGCAAACCTGGCTTCCCTACTCTGGCACATCCTATTCTGCAAGCAAGCCTCCTGCCCAAAGTCACTTGGACTTGCTCTTTGGACTGGGAAGCTCACTATTCTGTGTCATGCTCTGGCTCTTGGCTCCATCGCTGCTGCTTCTCTGCCACTTCTCTACTCCTCCTCTAATGTCATAGCTTTCTGTCCCTGAGTTGAGGAGGTTCAGTCCACAGGTATCTCAGGGTCCAAAGGATGTGCTCTCTTGCTGGCTTTGCTTTAATAGGAGTGGGATTCCCCATCTCTGTAACTGTGATGACTCATTTTAGGCATGCTAGTGTTCCAACTTTTTACAGTCACAATATTCTCTGTTAACTGCTCACAACTAGATCATATAATTCTATCAGCATTTTGCCTACTTTGTCTTACCCAGATCCAGCAGGACAAACATGTTGTATGGTGAAAGTTACAATGACTATACTTTTTTATCCATAATTTAAAAACTGTGTTCTATTTTTATTCTATTTTTATAAAAGGAGCTCTGGTAGCATAGTGGTTACGAATCAGACTGCGAACCTCAGGGACAGCAGTTCAAAACTACCAGCTGTTCCACAGGAGAAAGATGAGGCTTTCTGCTCCCAGTAAAGATTTACAGCCTCGGAAACTCTGTATAGGGTTGCAGTGAGTCGGAACTGACTTCACGGCACATACCAACAACAACATTGAGAATAAATACAACAGAATATGTACCAACTCAACAATTTCTACATCTATTTCAATTAATAAGCAATTGTAATTATCATGATAATTTGAGATAACGTATCTACGCCACATCTATACCATCCATTTCATTTCACCCCATAGTATAGGTAACTTTCTTAATGTGATTCTCATTATTCCATCCTGTGTTTCTTCTTGCAAAAGGACATGTATATGAATAAGTCCATATATACATATCCACTTACTCTATCCTCTTTCTCAAACAAAGGTAGGGTACTATGTGATTTTTTTTACATTTAATCACTTCATCTAAGGATGCATCTGGATTCCTTGTAAAGTAGTTAATGGACACCTTTTTCATGGACATAATAAAAAAAAAACATTCTTTATTATGACTTGGGTGAAAGTTTTAGAGCAGATAATCAGTTTTACATTCCACAAATCATACCTATTTCATTTTATCTCAGTGATTGCAATCCCTCAATATAACATCCCTTATCCCACTTCCTCTGTGCCTCTTATTTCCATTCCTCCTTCTTTCCCAACCCTTCTAACTTTGCCCTTGAGTAAATGCTGCCCTTTTGATCTCAAATTGCTGACCATTCTATGGTGTGTGTACCTCACTAGTGCTGTTGTTTTTCCTATAGCCCTATCTATTATTTGACTATAAACTGAACCATTGGAGTGAGTTCAATTCCGGACCTGAAGGGTGACAAAGAGCAATAGTCTTGAGGTTCCATCAGTCTATCTGACCAATAAGCCAGGTCTTTCTATGATTTTGAGTTTTGTTTCACATTTTCTTCCATTTTATTTATTTTTGTGTTAACTGCTGTTGAGTTGATTCCGACCCATAGCGACCCTGGATAGGGTTTCCAAGGAGCAGCTGGTGAGCTTGAACCACCGACCTTGCAGTTCAAACAGCTTTGCAGTCTGGTGCATTCACTCACAGTGCCATACCAGGACTCCATTTTTATATAGTACCTTCTAATGAGTCCCTTTTCCAAGCAGCTGGTAGTAATAGCTGGGCACCATCTAATTCTTCTGGTCTCAGGTTGTGGAATCTCATTTATTTTTGCAACTTTTTAGTACCTCATTTTGTTGTTGCACCATTGCTTACATACAACCAAAGTCTTTCAATGTATTTCTTATTTGTAATATTTTGCTGTGTATATATTTGCTTAGTTAATGACCTTTTATGTATGTTTTTTCATATTTGAGGAGATACCAGGAGTCCTGGTGGCACATTGGTTAAGTGATCAGTGGCTAACTGAAAGGTTGGTAGTTCAAATCCACCAGTCACTAAATGAGAAAAAGATATTTCCATAAAGATTTACAATTTTAGAAACCCTATGGGGCAGTTCTCCTCTCTCCTATAGGGTTTCTATGAGTCACAATCAATTTAATGGCCGTGGAGTGTATATTTAAGGTATACTTTTAGAGATAGGGTTTATAGGCAAAACGGTAAATACATATAAAATGCTATTGTATGTTACCTAATCCTCATTTTTTTCAAGGACAGATTTAGCTTGCAGAGGCCTTTATCTTTTAATCTTTAAAAATGTTAAAAAGCAAAGTTGTTACTTTGAGGACTAAGGCACACCTGACACAATCACCTCACAGGCATGGGAAACCTGGACAATGAATATGAAAGACTGAAGAAGGATTGACGTCTTCAAATTCTGGTGATGGTTAAGAATATTGAATGCAACATGGACTGACAGAAAAACAAGCATATTTGTATTGGAAGAAGTACATACAGAATGCTCTTTAGAAGGGAGAATGGTGTACTTTGGACATGTTATCTAGGGGGACCAGTCCCTGGAGAAGGACATCATGCTTGGTAAAATAGAGGGTCAGCAAAAAGATGATGACCCTCAATGAGATAGACTAACACAATGACTGCAACAATGGCTTCAAACATATCAATGAGTGAGAGAATGGTGCAGGGCTGGGCTGCATTTCCTTCTATTGTACATGGGGCTGGTATAAGTTGGCACTGACTCAATGTAACAAACAGAAATGAATGGTATCACCCAATGACTATAGTTGTTATATAATAGGTACCCAGCAAATAGCTTTGGAAAGTTGATTAATTTTGTACTTATTAGTTTAAAATTATTGTTAAACTGACATGAATGTTAATTTATGCATAAAGTTGTATGAATGTTTATGCATAAGTGAATACAATGCTATAATTTATTTTTAGATCAATGCATTCAAAGAGAGTCTCAATATTGTCTGTTTAATTTGAAGTAGTTTAACTGTTAGTTGATTTTATACTATTTATCAAATTATAGAAAAATCATTTATACTGTTCAGTATGTTTTTCAAGACTAAACGCCAGTGAGGTTACATTTCAAAATATTTTTAAAATATTTGTCTGAAAAGTTTCCCTTTAGGGGAGACCTTTGATCTATTTCAACCTCTAGTAATATTTTCCTTTTCAATGTGACTTTAAAGTGTCATATCTAATTATTATTATTATTTTTAATTAGATCAGGAGCAATTCAGTGGTCTTCTCCTAGACAAAAGCTGGGATAGCTTCCTTGTTAAGCATTCATCCTTCAGAATCACCTCCCTAAGTCATATAAAAGGTATCTATTTTCTATCTTATATTCTGTTATTCTCATGTTGCTATATTTCAGATATAGTGAAATATGTTATCTATTGTCTTAATAAATATTTGGAGTCCTGGTGTGGTGCTGTGGGTTAATGCGCTAGACTGCAAAGTCAGTTTGAACTGCAAGGTTGGTGGTTCAAGCTCACCAGTCGCTCCTTGGAAACCCTCTAGAGGGTTGCTATGGGTTGGAACCGACTCGGCAGCACTTAACATCAACAACAACAATAAATATTTAATACACATTAAAGATATATAATTTTATAATTATGAAACACGTTTTTAGTAAGTTGGTAGAAAAACAGAGAAAGTATAACCTATTTGCTTGATTTTCCATCCCATAATATAAAAGTACGACTTACAAAATATTTTATGATTGAGATATTGAATAATTGAATTCCATACCACTTAATGCTTGGGAACATGAATGAAAGGAGGATTTTGGAAAATTATAACTAGTGTCCTTAAGCTACTCAAACATATGAAAAATAATTGCCTTTGCAAAGTTAGTTATTCCTTGAAAATACATTAAAGGATGTACATCTTTTTATTCTATATATTAACTGCCCTACTACATATGAAGGATCTCACGTTTGAAAAGAGGAAGACCCCCAACAAGATGGATTGGCTAAGTGGTAGCATCAGTGGGCTCAAACGTGGCAACAATAGTGAGGTTGGCCCAGGATTGGGCAGTGTTTCTTTCTGCTGTGCATAAGGTTGTTATGAGTTGGCACCAATTCGATGGCACTTAACAACAACAACTACATATTGATAAGGAGCTCTGGTAGCCTAGTAGTTACTAATCAGGCTGCTAACCTCAGGATCAGCAGTTCGAAACTACCAGCTGTTCTGCAGGAGAAGGATGAGGCTTTCTGCTCCCTTAAAGATTTTCAGCCTCGGAAACCCTGTACAGGGTCACTATGAGTCGGAACCGACTCCATGGCACATAACAACAATGACAACATATTGATGAGTAGGAGAATTTTTAAGGCATAAGAGTTAGTGAGGTTGCTGAAAATCTACACCTCAAAAATTCTGAATATTCTTAAAAGTAGTCATGCTTTTTAAATTGCAGAAAAGATGACCTTAATAATTATTGCAAATATATAATAATTGATTCAGAAATATTTATTGAAATAAGTAGCCAATGTAAACACCCCAATAATAATGGCATTTTCATGATATTTTCTTTAATCTTTTATGTCAGCATCCTAAACTTTATCAAGTCATCTCATCTGGTACTCATTAACAGCAGCAGGATTTAGGTACTACTATAATCATAGTCCTGGTGTGGGGCTGTGGGTTAATGCACTGGACCTCAAAGTCAGTTTGAACTGCAAGGTCAGTGGTTCAAGCTCACTAGCTGCTCCTTGGAAACCCTGTATAGGGTGCTATGGGCTGGAACTGACTCGATGGTACTCAACAGCAACAATAACAATTGAAGAGATTGAAATAAAACAAAAATTACAAAGAATCAAAACAACTATTTAATGCTAGAGCTGAACTTCATTTTATCTGAATTCAGATTCTTGGTTTTCTATTTATTTGCAAAGCATTGAAAGCAGTATGAACAAAGTTCAAAAAAGAGGGACAACAGCTGGCCAAAGAATGATTGAAAATATGTTAAATGTTACTATAATCCAATGCAGGCAGTCACGGGGTTATGTTATGGACAACTCACAAACCCGAAAACAACTCACTGCCATCGAGTCTGTTCTAACTCATAGCGACCCTATACAGGGTTTCCAATATGTAAGTATTTATTGTTGTTGTTGTTGTTGTTAAGTGCCATCGAGTCGGGTCCGACCCATAGCGACCCTGTACAGGGTTTCCGAGGGTGTAAATCTTTACGGGAGTAGAAAGCCTCATCTTACTCCCGCGGAGCGGCTGGTAGTTTCGAACCGCTGACCTTAAGGTTTGCAGCCCGATTCGTAACCACTACGCATAGGAGCAGATAATCTCATCTTTCTCCTACAGAGAATCTGGTGGTTTTCAACCACCAACCTTTTGGTTAGCAGCCAGTGTCTAACGCAAAGTGCCACTATGGCTCCAATGGACAACTCATACCTGCCCTTTGTTGCTCTTGTTGTTAAGTGCTGTTGATTTGGCTCCAATTCATAGCAACAGATGGGCTGGAACCGCCAACTCTGTGGTTTGAAGTCCATTGCTTATATTGTGAGGCCGCCATGCTCCCCCTTGCCCTTTAATGTTATGTAAATTTGCTCACACTTTGAACAGATTGAACTCACCTATGTGAAACTCTAGGTCGGTTTGAGCCACAAGGTTAGCAGTTCAAACGCACCAGCTGCTCCTTAGAAACCCTATACAGGGTGGGTATGAGTCAGAACTGACTGTATGGCATTTAACAACAACAACATAATAGCAACAAATTCTTGATGACAATCCTTTTAACTTGATGCTCCTTTTATATTACATTACTTATTGCTTTGCTATGACAATCTAATTTGATTCTTCCCTCATACAATTTTCCATTTTTTAATTTTTTGTTGAATAATAGCACTCTGACCCCACTGATTTTTAAAATGTGAACTGTCATACTCCAAAATTCACTGTTATAGAGTCATTTCTGATTCACAGCAAACCTATTCAGGGTTTTTGAAACTATAATCTTTATGAGAGAAGACAACCTCAACTATCTCCCTAGGAACAGTTGATGGACTTGAACCACTGACCTTGATGTAGTCCAACACTTATCCCCCAGAGCCATCAGGGGTCTTTTGTAATTTTCAAGGAGACCTCAAAAAGATCATGTAAAAATGAAATTAAACAATAATGGATTTTTTCCTTGGACTTTTTGAAGTCATTTTAGATTTGAATCATTATATTTTGTGTCACAGGTCTGTATTTCAAGTCCTGAGTCAGTAACTTGCCATTTAATTTCTTTTTTCTGGTGAAAATATACACAAAAAGTATAATTCTTTGCCTATTTGACAATTTCTACATGCATAGCTCAATGACTTTTATTACAAACTGCATGTCAAGATCCTTTTACAAATTATTCAACCTTCTTTAATATGAATTCAGTGCCCCTTAGTAACATGTTCTGGAAATGATATTAACTCTGTAAACAAATATGTTTGTTTATAACATGCTATTGAGTCGTTTCCAACTCATAGCAATCCTTTATAGGGTTCCCAAGGAGCGACTGGTAAACTTGAACCACCAGCCCTTTGGTTAAACGACTTTGCAGTCCAGCCCACAGTGCTACACCAGGACTCCAAACAAATATGGGAAGAACGAAATTAGGAACAAACAAGTAAACAAATAAAAAACCATTGGTGCTGCTGTTGAGTCTATTCTGACTCATAGTGACCCTACACATTGGGGAGAACTACATCGTACAGGAGTCCTGGTGTGGCGCTGTAGGTTAATGCACACTGTAAAGCCGTTTGAACTGCAAGGTCAGTGGTCCAAGCTCACTAGCTGCTCCTCAGAAGCCCCATACAGGGTTGCTACGGGTCAGAATTGACTCGACAGCACTTAACAACATCAGTACAGGAGTCCTGGTGTGGTGATGTAGGCTAATGCATCAGACTGCAAAGTCATTTAAACTGCAAGGTCGGTGGTTCAACCTCACCAGCTGCTCTTTGGAAACCCTGTACAGGGTCGCTATGGGTCAGAATCGATTTGATGACACTAACAACAACAACAGTATAATATTTTATCTTCTTATGCATGATCTTTTATTTCAAGACTTTCAAGTATGTTGTTGTTAAGTGCCTTGGAGTTGTTTCTGATTCATACCAAGTCTGTATCTGATTTCTGAGGCTTTAAATCTTGTAGGGAGCAGAAAGTCTCATATTTCTCCCACAGAGCAGTTGGTGGGTTCATAGTTCATACTGGTGACCTTGTGGCTTACAGTTCAATGCTTATCATGTAGAGTGCTCCCATTTTCAGGTATGTTGTTGTTGTTGTTGTTAAGTGCCATCAAGTCATTTCCGACCCATAGCGACCCTTGTATAGGGTTTCAGAGGAGCAACTGGTGAGCTTGAAACCGCCGACCTTGCAATTTAATGGCTTTGCAGTCTGGCGCATTAACCCACAGCGCCACACCAAGACTCATTTTCAGGTATAGCATTTATAAATGTCAATACAGTATAATTTTGTATAACAAAGAATATAAATGTTTCCAGTGGCACTAGTTTATTTTTAAATTACCCAATTAATAACTAAATGGAATGCAACTTCTTTGCAACACAGAACATTCTGGATCCCATTTTTATAGTTCTGGTGTGGCGCTGTGGGTTAATGTGTCAGACTATAAAGCCGTTTCAACTGCAAGGTCGGCAGTTCAAGCTCACCAGCTTTCCTTGGAAACTCTATACAGGGTCGCTGTGGGTTGGAACTGGCTCAACAGCACTTAACAACAACAAAAAAACTTCAAAAATAAAAGTTTAATGGATTATTTTAGTTATAATTTATTTTGTTCTTATTGTCTTCAAATGGTTTTCGATTTTAATTCAGTTATCTGCTGTATTCCTCATTGAGTTCTCTAGTTTCTGCTGTGATTTGTTTGGTTTTTGTTTTGTTGTGATTTTAAGATAAATAATGCACATCTTTCCTATGCTTGGTTACAATTCAAAATGTGTTCCCTGCTGCTCTATATGATAAAATTTTCAAAGGGGTTTGTTTATTTGCTAGAAACGTCCTATTTTCTCTGGTATTCTTACATACTATCATATTAATCTTAGATATTTTCTTGCTGAAGGAGCTCTGGTAGTGTAGTGGTTACGAGTTGTGCTACTAATCTCATGGTTTGAAACTGCCAGCTGTTCCATGGGAGAAAGATGAGGCTTTCTAAGGCTCCTGTAAAGTTTTACAGCCTCGGAAACCCTGTACAGGGTTGCTATGAGTCGGAACTGACTCCACGGCACATAACAACAGCAACAACAACAAAACATTAAGGGTACAAAAGAAATAGTGCTCCACTTATTACACTGCTACTGCAGTTTTAGAAATACTGGGATATTGTTGGCCATATTACAACATTACTTCTAAGTAATGCTACCACACACTAGAAAATACATTTATCTAATTAAAATGAAGTCTTCCTACACCAATGTGGAATGTTTCCTTAGAATGAATGCCAGACTGTTAGAGATAATTAAATACTTCTTTAGGTTCACTTTTGTCTTATTGTCATTCATAACTAATGACAAAAATTAGATAGAAAGAAAACAAAGGGTCTTCCTGTCAGTGAAGAATCTTAACCTGGCAGGTCTCCACTTTGAATCTCATTCTCTCCTACAAATTTAATTAAGTTGAGTGACCAAGAATGAAACCATGGTGTAGGTGAATTTTGACCTGAGAAAACATCCTTCTATAAAACCAATGCAATTTTAATACTTGCACTTTTTTTCTCTTTTATTAAGAAACAATCAAGTGTCATTGAAAATTTAGAGCTGTATCATTTTCTTTGGTCCTCTGTGTAACATTTCAAAAATGATTTGGGGAACTCATACAGTACAAATATTACATAATATATTGCTGTTGTTCAGTGCTGTCAAATTGATTTTGATTCATAGCAAATCTGTGTAACAGAGTAGAGATGCCGCATAGAGTTCCCTAGGCTAAAATCTTTACTGAAGCAGATCACCAGATCTTTCTGCTCCAGAACAGAGAATAAGGTGCTATTTTACTAATTTGCATATATATATATATTTAAGAAGGAAGTCAAGGGGCAGAGATTGGCATTAGGCTTGTAGTCTGAAAATCAATTCTGGTTTTGACTGTAACATGGATACACTGTATTAGCTTGAACTAGGTACTTTACCTGGGCTCCATTTTGAACATTGTAAAAATGACTATTAGTTGTACTTAGTATTATTTTTTAAAATAAATACGCTGGTGTTCATGAAGGAACATTTAAACAATAAATTATAGACAAGGCACTAGCCTTCTTTGTACAGATGAAAATGGATTAACCCAAAATTGAGCTCCTGATTTTATTAAATTTGTAATAAATAGAAACTAATACTATCTTAATTACTATGTTGTTGTTAGGTGCCACTGAGATGATACAGACTCATAGCAACCTATACACAACAGAACAAAACACTACCAGACCTGCACCAACTTCACAATCGTTGCTACACTTGAGCCCATTGCTGCTGCCACTGTGCCAATCTATCTCATTGGGGGTTTCCTCATTTTCACTGACTCTTAACTTTAAAATCATGATGTCCTTCTCCAGGGACTGGTCCCTCCTGATAATATGTTGAAAGTATGAGAGACAAAGTCTGGCCATTCTGGCTTCTAAGGAGCATTCTGTCTGTATTTATTCCAACACAGATTTGTTTGTTCTTTTGGCAGTGTGTGGTACTGTTAATATTCTCCTCCAACATCATAACTCAAATGCACCAATTCTTATACAGTCGTCTTTATTCATTGCCCAACTTTCACATGCATATGAGATTATTGAAAATACCATGGCTTGGGTCAGGAGCACCTTAGTCCTTAAACTGACATCTTTGCTCTTCAACACTTTAAAGAGGTCTTGTACAGCAGATTTCCCTAATGCAGTACGTTGTTTGATTTCCCGACTGCTGCTTCCATGAGCATTGATGATTAATCCGAGCAAAGTAAAGTCTTTGACAACTTTAATCTTTTCTCCATTTATCTTGATGTTGTTTACTGGTCCAATGGTGAAGTGTTTTGTTTTCTTTACATTGAGGTGCAACCCATACCGAAGGCTGTGGTTTTTGATCTTCATCAGCAAGTATTTGAAGTCCTCTTTGCTTTCAGAAAGCAAGGTTATATCATTTGCATATCATAGGTTGTTAATGAGTCTTCTTCTATTCCTGATGCCACGGTTTTCTTCATATCGTCCAGATTCTCGAGCTATTTGCTCAGCATACAGATTAAATAAATATGGTGAAAGAATACAAACCTGGAACACATCTTTCCTAATATTAAACAATTCAGTGTATCCTTATTCTGTTCAAACAACTGCCTCTTGGTCTGTTCTCAAGTTCTTCATGAGCAAAATTAAGCACTCTGGAAAACCGATTCTCTGCAATATTGTCCATAGCTTGGCATGATCCATATAATCAAAAGCCTTTGCATAGTCAATAAAGCACAAGTAAACATCTTTCTGGTATTTTCTATTTTCAGCCAAGATCCATCTGTGTCAACAACGATATCCCTTGTACACATTCTCATCTGAATCTGACTTGAACCTTTAGAAGTTTCCTGTCAATGTACTGTTATCGTCATTTTTAAAATTATTTTTTACCAAGATTTTATTTGTGTACAATGTTAGTGGTATTGTCTAGTGATTTCCACATTCCCTTGGGTCACCTCTATTTGGAAAGGACACAAATATGAATATATTCCAGTCCCTTATCCAGGTAGCTGTCTTCCAAATTTCTTGGCATTGATGAGTTAGTGCTTCCAGTACAGCCTCAGTTTGTTGAAAGATTCCAATTTGTATTTCATCAATTCCTGGAGCCTTGTTCTGTGCCAATGACTTCAGTTCACCTTGGACTTCTTCCTTCAGTATCATTGAATCTTGATCATACCTCTTGAAATGGTTGAACATCGACCATTTATTTTTGTCACAGTGGCTCTGTATATTCCTTCCATCTTCTTTTGATGCTTTCTGCATAATTCAATATTTTGCGCACAGAATCTTTCAATGATATTCAAGTCGAGGAATGATTTTTTTGTTTCAGTTCCCTCAGTGTGAGAAATGCTGAGTGTGCTCTTCTCTTTTGGTTTTCGAAATCCAGATATTTGCACATTTCATTATAATATTTGACTTTGTTTTCTTGAGCTGTGCTTTGAAATGCTCTATTCAGCTCTGTAACCTCCCCATTTCTTCCATTTGCTTTAGCATCTCTATGCTGGAGAACAAGTTTCGAAGTCTCCTCTGACATCCATTTGAATCCTTTTCTTCTTTCTTGTCTTCTTAATAATCTTTCATTTTCTTCCTGTTCTTGATGTCATCCCACAACCCTTGTGGTCTTTGGTCATTAGTGTTTAATTCATAAAATCTGTTCTTGAGATTATCTTTAAATTCTTGTGGGATACATTCAAGGTCATATTTTGGCTCTCATGGACGTGCTTTAGTTCTCTTCAGCTTCAGTCTGAACTTGCACATGAACAATTGATGGTCTGTTCCATAGTCTTCCCCTGGCCTTGTTTTTTTGGCTGTCAAATTAAAGATAATAGAATTTTTTTTTAAGGTAGTTTCATATTTAGAAAACAAACCAAGTCTACCCATTTTACAAGTGTCCAGCATCAGCCACCACCTTGATTACACATATTACAATCCCACCCCTATAAATTTTAAAGTAGTTTATGACAAAATACAATACAGCATTCTATGATTCTGAGCACATAGCACCAGAGTGCCAAACATTGGAGGCTCTCATTCAATGACTATGATGCACTTAAACCCAAATAAAGTGCTGTTCTTCCCTGGCTGTCATTTAAAGCAATGCTGCCACTGCTCGAGATTTTAAACACTTCACCACTGGCATAACCAACAGTTCTTCAATCAAGGTTTTCTCAGGCTGAGGTCTGACCACAAATGATCTAAGTCAGCATTGATTTATCTCATATACTTTAGGCATTAGTGACTATTTTGTACAGATGCCAGGAAACAAACAAACAAATAATTAAGGCCCTGCAATAAAGTCATTTGACATACATTCTTCTAATCCTTTTGGCATCCCCTTCTCCCTGTATAATTTTATTACATAAAACAACCCCAACTATTAACTGGCAAAGCTAGGACAATAGACTGGAGCTGTAGGGAAAGGCTGTCCTTTGTATTGATCACACTACTGCTTCACTCTACATAGGGCAACTCTAAAAACTGACTTCAGTACTTCACACATTACACACATGCTCCAGTTTCCTGGCATTACCATGCTCACATCAACAAAAACAGACATGAAGCCAAAGCATGGATTTGGGATAATTAAAGAAATAAGCTGTAATTTCATACAAATTAACTATCCAAATTCAAAGGCAAAAAAAAAAAAAAAAGTCATCTGGGAAATCTTTTAAAAGTTGAGATGGGATTTTAAAAGAACTACATAGAAATAGATTAAATTAACAGCTAACATTAATGAAATATTTATTATAATTTATTTTAGCTTCAAACTAGGTGAATGGACATAAATATCTAATAGGCAAATGTGGCATGTTTCAGATTTTATTTATAATTGAACAAGATCCATCTCTTCCCTCAGTCTAAGTTAATCTTCCTTAGCTATAAATTATTACCCCTCCTTAGCCTGGGACCAGGAGAAATGGGTAAAGTAAAACAAGAGAGCTATAGGTGAAGATGTATTATTATGCTGATGCAAGTGCTTAATAGAGTTTTTCTCCTTAAAACAAAGACCCCAAGACCTCCATTGCACTTTTATTTGAAGGTAATATTTGGGACAATTGTCCAAAAGGGTCGATATTTCCCAATTTAATCTGAGGTCACAATGGAACAAGCAATAAATAGTATTTGGGATTTTCAGTTTCTTACCCTTATCATCAAGACTCACTGCCTTCCATCATCAATATTTATTGAGCATTTACAGTGTTCTGGTAGCGTAGTGGTTATGAATCAGGCTGTGAACCACAACGTCAGCAGTTTGAAACTACCAGCTGTTCTGCAGGAGAAAGATGAGGCGTTCTGCTCCTATAAAGATTTACAGCCTTGGAAACCCTGTACAAGGTTGCTGTGAGTCGGAACTAACTCCACGGCACATAACAACAACAGGCACAATAGAACATACAGAAAATATTGCCCCTGCTCTTGAGGAGCTTACATTCTAAAAGAAAAAAAAAAAAATACACCTCTTAAACTGGTCTTTTTGTTTGATGTTTTTACTGAGGAAATAAATCTAGAGACTAGAGGGAGAGAAAGGCTTTAAAGGTAAACAGTGACAGACCATTCAGGATAGGGAGGCCTCAGAGGGAGAGAAACACAATCTCATCAACTAAGGAGATTTGCTTCAGTAAATAGGATGAGGGAAAGAGTTTATGGGATGCAAGCAAAGGAAGCAAGTTCTCATAGACATTGAGTGGAGCCAGAAAAGATCATGTGGCCTTTTTCTGCAGGGTCACCAAGTAGAAATGGTTGGTAACAAGACAGAATAAGGCTAAAAAAGGAATGGGATCTTGTGCACCTGACAAATAGAATAAAAATGGTCAAAATTGAGACGGGGGAGAGGGAAGAATGGTGCATAGTTGGGAACAATAGTAGTTATATTAGTAGTATTTTTGTCATTATGATAAACTTTGTATTCAAAGTTGGTAAAAGCCCATTAGCTGCCAAGAGGAAATAAGGAATACATTTCCAAAAATGTACAGTTTCCTTTAGGAAGTTTCAGAACCAAAAAACCCCACAAATTTACATGTAAAGCTATAAAGAAAAGTAGTTGAAAAGTCCATTCATAAAACTTTTATTCCACTTACATCAACTTAATACATGTTTTTAACAATCATGAAAATTTCATAAGACATTAAAGCTAGCCATCATCTCAAGTTATTTCCCTGTTAACTATTTTTATGCACATGCATGTTAGGCAAGTATCAAAAAAAGAAAAAAAAAAAGATCACAAAAGCAAAAATCCTAAAAAGTTAAATACATGTTTTGTTGGTTTTTTTTTTTTTTTTTTTTTTTACTGCTGCACTTGATATATATGAAATAATGAATATCAAGCAACTCATTTTTACTGCATCTTGTACATTTGTTCTTAGGTTGCGTAAAACATTGAAATACAAACGAGTGTAGCAAAAATAATGAAAGCAAATAGCAGGTAACTTTACAAATAATGGAATGTGAACTGTTTCTGCCCTTCTCCAGAGTGAACTGGGTCACAATTTTGTCTAAAGGAACACTTCTGCAGCTGTAGTCAAAGGTGTGCACATTGAAATTGTGTATTCCATAGATATCCCATTGATATTACATGTTGAACAGTGTGTATCTATTTCTACCACAGCCTTGTAAGTGCTCCAAACCTTAAAGTACCACAATATAACTACAACAGTGAATGGAACCTATTATCCCTTTTATCCCCCACCAGGAGAAACCAATATGTAGGCAGTTTTCTTTGCTTAGACATGGAAGCAGTTTTAACACTGACCCTTGATAAGCCACAATGTACTAAAAGTACTAAGCCAAACATTTATAACTTGTATAAAAATACCACATCCCCATATTGGCCATTGCAAGATGAAAACAGAAAACTCGCTAAATATTAACTGGCTCTACTCCCCGAACATTAAACATAAAAACCAAATGGGAAATATAGAAATTCGAATAGAAATAACATAAAACTGTCATAAATCAAAAACAAAAAAACTATTTGTGGGACAGCATTGATGACAAGTGGTCTACTGTGTAAATTTTAGAATGAGGCAGACAAAAGTTAGAAGGTCTGTTAATTTCCCCCTCTTTCTCCTGCTTTAGCTTCCTCTCCTTGGGTATCCCATATCCACAATGGCAAGTGTCTCTCAGTAACTGCATTATTAGTGTGTGGTCTTTGTATAACTCTTCACTTAATGTATCAAGTTCAGTAATGGCTTCATCAAAAGCTGTCTTTGTAAGAGAGCAGGCTTTCTCCAGGTAGTTCAGAATCTCATAATAGAACACAGAGAAGTTAAGAGCCAGACCAAATCTGATAGGATGTGTTGGTTGCATTTCTTTTTTGCTGATTTCAAAAACTTCATGGTATGCTTGTTGTGACTGATCCACAATTCCTTTATTGTCATCACCAGCAACAACCTCAGCCAAGTAACAGTAGTAATCTCCTTTCATTTTCAAGTAGAAAACTTTACTCTTTGCTAATACAGCATTGGGGATCAAGAACTTTCCCAAAAAAGACAGTACCTCATTGCAGATATCTCTTAGCTCCATCTCAGTTTTCTCTCTGTATTCTTGAGCCATCTGCTGTTTTTTCTCAGCACCTTCCATCTTTTGCTCGATACTTGAGACAACCCTCCAAGATAAGCTATGGGCTCCTACAACATTTTTATAAGCAACTAAGAGAATATTCCTCTCCTCATTGGTTAATTCAGCTCCTTGCTCAGTTACAGACTTCATGCAGGCTGCCTCGTCATCATATTGTTCAGCCTGCTGGGCCAGTTTGGCCTTTTGCACCAGCTCATTTTTATCCATGACTGGATGTTCTGTGTCCGGAGTGGGTGGTGGCAGATGAATGGGGACAGGGGCTCAGCAATCTCCCCACAACCCAGCCTTGTTTTCACTGATGATATGGAGCTTTTCCAAAGTCTGTTTCCACAGATGTAGTCAATTTGATTTTTGTGCATCTCATCCAGTGAGGTCCATGTGTATAGTCATCTTCTATGTTGTTTAGAAAAGGTATTTGCAATGAACAAGGCATTATGTGATCTCCAACATCATTTCTTTCACCTAGGCCTTATTTCCCAACGTAGTGTTTATTTTCACCTTTTCACCAATTTTGTGTCTTTAGAAATGGTTTATGTTTTCTTTTTATATTATTTTTTGCATTTTTTATAGGAAAAAACTATTTTTAAAGGCTTTTTAAATAGCCCTTTATAAAATGTTATTGATAAGTGCCACCGAGTTGGTTTCCAACTCACAGTGATCCTGTTACAGGTTTTCTGAGACTGTGAATCTTTTGTAGGAGCAGAAAGCCTCATCTTTCTCCTGAGGAGCAGCTGGTGGGATCAAACCACTGGTTTTGTGGTTCAAAGTTCAATGCTTGTCCTATAGAGTTAACACTCTCCTTTCAAAATTACTGATATTTGCAAAATATCTTATTCTTTTCATGACATTGGGACAAGATAAAATATATAATTTGTAGTCAGATATTACAAGCTCCTTTTTAAGTTGTTGTAATTAATCTTTTAATGTGGATTTTAAATACAGCAGCTGACTGTCTTTTTTTTTTTTTTCTTATTGCTTCCTACATGACAATATAGTTTTACTCAAAAAGTTTTGCTCAAGAACAGAAAAATTTTAGTAATTTTAGGAGATTAATATAATTTAAAATATAATAACTACTATAACACTTCAATGCTTTCATCTTGCCATTTCATGACACAGTGATAAAAGAATTAGTACAGTATCAAAACACCTTACATAATGTTCATAGTCTTTGTAAATGTTCAATAAGTTGTATCTTTAATTTAAATAGAAAAAAATTAGGGCCCAGATTTAAGTTGTGGCCTTCACGAGTAATCATAATATAAAAGAGTTTTACTTCTTGTTAGATGAAGAGTATTAGTGGAACAGCACATAGTTGAAAATACATTTAACCATGTTGCTCTTTTCCATGTAAATTTACCTTCCACATTAGAACACCAAGACCTTTATTTTTTCTAAGTAATTTTATGGAGGTTTATATAAACAAAAGCTAACTAGGTATGATTTTTAATTAGTGTTATTTTCACACACCTTTTTAAAAATTGCAGTATATTGGTATTTGAAGTACAGTGACTCTGTGTGATAAGCACTGGACTGCGAACCACGAGGTCAGCAGTTTGAACCCACCAGCCACTACACACGAGAAAGATGAGGCTTTCTGCTCCTGCAAAGAAGAACAACTTCGTAAACCCTTTACAGGGTCACTATGAGTCAGAACCAACTCAACTGCACTTAATAACAACATCCTGGTTTGGTGTCGTAGCATAAACACTGAACTTGCTAACTGCAAGTTTGGCAGTTCAAACTTACTGTTTACTTGCCAGAAACCCTGTACAGGGTCCCTATGAGTCTGAATCCACTCTAGGGCACATAACAACAATAGAAACATTTTGGCTTTCAGGATCCCTAACAGCCCTGTGAGATAAGCACAGGCCACTTCTCTGGAGAAAGATGAGGCTATCTGATCCCCTAAAGATTTAGTGTCTTGTGTTGTTATAGGATAAACACTCCACCACAAAGTTGGTTTGCATTGCAATGTCGGCAGTTCAGACTAGCCAGCCGATCCTTGGAAACCCTATACAGGGGCTCTGTGAGTCGTAACTGACTCAATGGCACTGAATAACAGCAACAAACTCTATATCGGTTGCTATGAGTCAGAATCAACTTGATGGCAGTTGGTTTGATAAGTTATTTATTTATTTTTACTTATTAACCTGACTATAGTATTAAAATGACTATACATACTACTTGACTTAAACACTACCTTCATAAATTGATTTGATAACTTCTCAGAGTTATAATGCAGTTATGCTATTGCCAGTGAATCAAAGCAAAAGTCCTTTTCCAAAATAAAACGATAGTTTTTTGTTACTTTTATGTTATTAGATTTTTAATAGCTTTATGCATAATGCTCAAAACTAGAAAGTATATTTTGAAGCAATCTGAAGTATGTCGATGATTTTCTGAGACAGTGTTCTAAATTACCAATCAAGTGTTCTAATCAAGATAATAAATGTGATACCAAATTATCGCAAAGTATTTTATACATGGTGAGAGATATATAATAATGTTGCTTTTATTGTTTCTGTTGTTTCTTTTATTAATATCAATGTATTAGGTTTTTTAAACTCTTGAAACAATGTCAATAATGAAGAATCAAGAATATGTATTTTAGAATTTAATAACTTTAAAGGAAACAGTCATGTTTTCTGTTATTGAACATTGCATACTTAGTAATGTGTAAAATATCACCATTTTAAAAGATATATATAAATATGTTCTTGCAAGTCAAAACCATTTTCATCCAGAAATACAATCTGCTAGATTTAAAATTAATATGGTTCAAAAAAATAAAACAGACTCATCTCCAGAATAGAAACAAACACAAATAGATTAAGAATTCTGGCATCTTTAGATGTCACATATAAAAAAATAGCATTGTCATAAACACCACTCGAGAAATGTGTTTCAGAGAAAGCTTCTTTATAATAAAATATTTTCATGATCCTTTAAATGGTTCATAGAAAGAGTATTTTGCTTATATGGTTATAGTGAATCTTACCCTTCTGCCAATTAACATAATTTTAAAAATACAAAATTTGAAACTTCCAGTTTCTCTTCAGTAATGTAGAAACCTGGAATGGGGGTGTGAGGGGGGTGCATTATTCCAACCCTTATAAGAAAACAGATGGACAAACTACAAGTTCATGAAGTTGCTTTTTTGTTTGTTTGTTTTATAAATTATCAGAAAATTGAAGTTTCAGGAATACCAGTTGACTCACAATCTCAGCAAAGATTGGTGCCTGCAGAATGACATTCTATATAACCACTGATTTACCAAGGTAGATGCAGTTGAACCCCTGTAAGAAGGGTTTAGCTAGGAAGGGTGGTAAATTGCATCACTGAATATGCCTTGGCAAGACAACGGAAAGTTCTTGAAGATCAAAGATATAGGAGGAATGGCACCAGCTTGGGAGTATTTTCCCCATAAATTCCACTGGCACTCATAAAACACTGGAGAGGCTCCTCAGAAATTATCCTTTGTTCTGAAGACTTGGAGGATGAGAAAATCGGCATGAAATTCATCCCGGACCCTTTTCTCATATACAAGGTAGCTTCAAAAATGCTACTATTTTTTCATTTAAAATTTCCACTGACTTTCTCTATGCCCCTCATATTCTCTATGGAACAAGTACCATGACTTCTGCATGGTCTGCGCACTTAGGGTTGCCATGAGTTTGAATCCAGTTGACAGCAACAGAAAGCAACAACAATAGAAGGAGGAACAATAGACGTTGTAGTTTGTAGGGCACTAGATAAAGTGTATTTAATCTAAGGAAAGGAAAGAGAAAAAAAATTTGATTGCTGCAGAGGGACAAAACACAGGAGTCTTCAAAAAGTGTATGGAAAATGCATATCATGAAAAAAAGCTTCATTGATTTCAATTTTTATATGTGTATCAAAATAAACTAGTATTAATTTGTTATAACATGTCTGAACAAGATCTAGTTTGAGGCATTAAAAAGAATAAGATATCAGTTTGTAAAGAACCACTATCAGAGCAACATGAATTCTGTTAGAATTAAAGCAAGAACAAAAATCAAATTTATGGACAAGCTCAAGTGGAAGAACAGTGAAATCATTGAGACATTATGAAAAGTTCATGGGGACAATGTCCCACTGAAATCAGCAGTTTGTAAATTGATAACTTATTTCAAGATGGGATGAGATGACGTTGAAGATGAAGCCCCCAATGGCAGACCATCCCCATCAATCTGAGAATAACAGTTAATCTTGTCTGTGCCCTAAATGAAGAGAACCACCAATTAACAAGAAAAAATAGCCAACACTATAGACATTTCAACTGATTCAGTTTACACAATTCTGACTGAAAAATGAAAGTTGAACCAACTTTCTGCTCTATGGGTGCCCAAACTGTTATGCTCAGATCAGTTATAGACAAGAGCAGAGCTTTCAATGGGAATTTTAAACAAGTGGGAAAACGATCCTGAAGCATTTCTTGCAAGAGTTTTAACAGGAGATGAAACAAACATATCTTTCCCAATATGATCCCTAAGAAAAAGCACAATCAAAGCAATGATTACCAAGAGGAGGAAGTGGTCCAGTAAAAGTAAAAGTGGACTAGTCAAGAGTTAAGATCATGTCAATAATTTTTTTGGAATGATAAGGTCCCTATGGGTCAGTACTGACTCGATGGCACCTAACCACAACAAGGCATTTTGCTTGTGAGAGCTTTCTGAGGGACCAAAGAATGATAACATTTGCTTGTTATGAGAGTGGTTTGAGAAAGTTAACGAAAACTTTCGTAGAAAAAAGCCCAGGAAAGTATCCAAGAGTTAGTCTTAACCATGACAATGCTCCTGCTCATCAGTTTCATCAAGCAAGGGCAAGTTTGGGAGAGTTTCAATAGGAAATTAATAGATATCCACCTTACAGTTCTGGTTTGGCTCCTTCGGACTTATTTTTGTTTCCTTATCTTAAAAAGTGAATTATCAGGTCCACCTCAAAGGACTCAGTAACCTTCAAATCTGGTGGTGGTGGTAGTGTGCAGTGGAGTTGTTTCCAACTCGTAGCAACCCTGTATGGAGTTTCCAAGGCTGTAAAACTTTACAGGAGAAGAAAGCCTCATTTTTCTTCCATGGAACGGCTGGTAGTTTCAAACTGCTGACCTTGAGGTTAGCAGCCCGATTTGTAACCACTATGCTACCAGAACTCTGATGTGGTGCTGTGGATTAATGCGCCAGACTGCAAAGCCATTTGAACTGCAAGGTTGGTAGTTCAAGCTCACTGGATGCTCCTCAGAAACCCTATACAGGGTCGCTATGGGTCGGAACTGACTCAATGGCTCTTCACAACAACAACAATCTTAAAAAGAGGAATAGTCATTAACAACCTGTGATATACAGTTGCTACAACCTTGTTTGCCGAAAGTGAAAAGGACTTAAAATAAGGCTGCAACCTCTAGTGTGGATTGCACCTCAGTGTAAAGAAAACAAAAATCCAAACAACTGAAACAATAAATACCACCATGATAAGTTGAGAAAAGACTGAAGTTGTTTAATGCTTCATGTTACTTAAATCCACAATTAGCAGTCATGGAAACAGCAGGCAAATCTGCTGCACAAGACCTCTTTAAAGTGTTACAGAGCAAAGCTGTCAGTTTCAGGACTAAGGTGTGCCTGAGCCAAGCGATGGAATTATCAATTGACTCAAAGTCATGTGAAAGTTGGATAATGAATAAGGAAAACTTTAAAAGAGTACATGTATTTGAGTTATGGTATTGGTGAAGAATATTAAAAGTGCCATGGACTGCCAGAAGAACAAATAAATATATGTTAAAAGAAGTACAAACTGAGTGTTCCTTAGAAGCCAGAATGGTGAGACTTTGTCTCTCATACTTAGGACATGTTATCAGGAAGCATCACTCCCTGGAGAAGGACATCATGCTTGGTAAAGTGGAGGGTCAGTCAAAAAGAGGAAGACCCCTAACTAGAAGGACTGACACATTGGCAGCAGTAATGGCTCAAGCGTAACAACTGTGGAAATCATGCAGGACGTGGCAGTGTTTTGTTTTGTTGTGCATAAGGTTGCTGTGAGTTGGATCCAACTCAACAGCACCTAACAACAACAATCACAACAGGCAGACTCCCTATGAAGTAGAGTGGGAAGAGAAGATATCAAACTGAGAGTGGAGCAGACATCAAGAAAAGCGTATTGGCAAATTAGTCCCATGCTAAATTAAATGTATCACTTTCAGTAACAATTATGAGGCATACAAAAGGCAAGAAAAAATAACATGCTCTCAAAGGAAAAAAAGCAATCATCAAACCCAAACAGTAACTTGACACATTTGTTGAAACTGTCTGAAAGGATGCTTAAAATAACTGACCAACCATCCATCCGCTCCTTGGAAACTGTCTCAGGGTCACTATGAGTCAGAACAGGCTCCGTGGCACGTAATAATACAAGGAGCCTTGGTAGTGCATAGGGTTAAGCAATGGACTACTAATCACAAGGTCGGCAGTTCAAAACCCATCAGCCACTCCTTGGGAAAAAGATGAGGCTCTCCACTCGTAGAGATTCACAGGCTCAGAAACCCTAAGGACCAGTTCTACCCTCTTATGAAGCATCCCTATGAGTTAGAATCGACCCAGTAGCAGTGTATTTGTGACTAATATGGCTAAACTTTGACTGGAAAAGAGAAACGCAATGAAAGATTAGATGAGTCATTTCAGCAGAGAGAAGTTATATGAGAAAAGTTTGAAGAGATATAAGTGGTGACAACTAGAACACATCTAAGTTATTTTTTAGAAGCTTAATGTAATTTTGTAGACTTAGCTTTTCTTTTCTTTTTTAATTCTTAGACTCCGATAAGCTACGAGATATTCTAAGTCATACCTTTTTGCCTACCTGATACATGTTAAAAAAACACAGTTTCTATATTATACTATGTAAACATGAAATCTTTCAGTATGTTTGTTTTTGTATGAATAAAAATAATATCAACTCCAATTCCAGCATAGCTATCACATTGTCAGTAAGGTTAATTAAAATTTTCTATCACTTGAAACCTTCTATTAGAAAGTTAGAGCTAAAAATATATATATATTGAAACAAATATGTTGGATAAGAGGAGTTTAAAATGAACATAGAAATGCATCTGTCAAATATAATCAGCGATTTATCTAATATGTCAAAAATCCAATTACACCTGAACTGGAATTGTTTTCTATTTTTTAAAAAGCTAATCCCTGTGTATATTTAAGTTTAAAAGTAAAATCAAATGGATACAAGTTGTCATGGTGTCCATGAGTAGGAAATAAGTACACAAATTAAATTTTCTACAGTCACCAGTTCTGTGGGCAAGTCAAAATTTCATCTTACAGAAAGGATTAGATTTACATTTTTTTCCTTTACTTTATAGGAGGAAAATGATGAATTTTTTTAAATGAAAACATCCATTCTAGGGTTTTCTTATTTTGACTAAGCACAAGCACTCAATACCTTCTATTACTTATGTGTACATTTATATTCATTTTATTTATTTATACCACACATTCTTTTTTGCTGTGATTTATTTTTTGTGAATTCTAGGAGCTGTAATGTTTTCAATTGGTCATGTACTGGGTCCCCTGTCCCCTTGATAGGACCAGGAAGAGCCATTCATCTGACGAATGCTATTCATCTTATCAAATGTAAGGTCAATGAAGGAAGGGAAAGACAAATGGCAACATACTCACCTTGTAAACAAGCACTCAGTTTCTCGGTCTATTAGCAAAGGCTCTCTCTGCACATGATACTGGTTTTGTGGGGGAGCGGAAGGGGAAGAAGCCAACCACTAAAGGTCAAAAACTACACAATTCCACTTATAAAACATTCTTGAAATGACCAAATAATGGAAATGGAGAAATGAAAAATAGTTGCAATCATTCAGAGAGAGGAGTGGAGTGAGTAGTGAATGTAGTTGTTACAGGTCAACAGGAGGAATCCTTGTGATGGAATGCCTCTATATCTTGACGATATTGATGTAAATATTTTGGTTGTGATATTGTGTCATAGTTTCATAATATGTTACCATTGAAAATAACTGGGTAAAGGGTACAAGGCATTCATTTCTTTTACCTGCATGCAAATCTACAATGAGCTCTGATATTTTGATGTTGGGAAGAGTTAAATTATATGAAAATAAGAGATAAAGGATAAAGAAATATATTATGTTTGACATTTGTAATACCCTAATTTTTAAAAGATAAAAGATGCATGATTTAATGCTAATTGTTGTTGTTAAGTGCTGTAGAGTTGGTTCTGACTCATAGCAACCCTGCATAGGGTTTCTGAAAAGTGGCTGGTGAGTTTGAACCACCGACCTTGTGCTTCAAACCAACCTCCTGACCTAAACTAGAACTCTGTTAATTTGACTCTGGCAAGGAGTCCTCCAAAAGGTCGATTTGAATCATAAGATCAGCTATTCAAATTCACCAGCCATTTCTTGGAAACTCTATATGGGGTCTCTATGTGTCGCGACCGACTCCATGTCACTTATCAACAAGTTTAGCTGAGTCTGCTGTACAAAATTTCTTTAAAATGTTTAAGAGCAAAGCTGTCATTTTGAGGATGAGGTGCGCCTGACCCAAGTCATGATATCTTTAGTCGCCTCATGTGTATGTAAAAGTTGGGCAATGAATAAGGAAGACCACAGAAGAACCCACACATTTGAACTGTGCTGTTGCAGAAGAACATTAGAAGTACCATGAACTGCCAGAAGAACAAACAAATGTGTTGGAAGAAGTACAGCCAGGATGTGCCTTAGAAGTCAGGATGGTGAGACTTCATCTCACTTACTTAGGTCATGTTCTCAAGAAGGAACCATCCTTGGAGAAGGACCTCATGCTTAGTAAAGTGGAGCATCAGCAAAGAAGAGAGAGATCTCCAGTGCGATGGATTGGCACAGTGACAGTAGCAATGGGCTCAAGTGCAACGATTGTGAGGTTGACGCAGGACCGGGCAGTGTTCCATTCTGTTGTGCATGGAATCGCTATGAGTTGGAACCAACTTGATTGTACCTAACAAGTTTAAGATTTGGAACAGAGATATTTAAAATGGCCATGCTTTGTCTTTATGACAGATTATTACCATGTCTCATAATGTTGATTTTAGTTAACATAAGAAATGTAATTTGATAATCAAAAAATAATTTAAACAACAACATTTTTGGAATGTTATTGTTGAATGCCATTGAGTCCATTCCGACTCATACTGATGTACCACAGAATGAAATACTGCCTGGTCCTGTGCCCTCTTCACAATCATTATATGGTTTAACAATCAAGTTAAATGTTGCTATATGCGTAGTGGTTACGAATCGGGCTGCGAACCTTAAGGTCAGCAGTTCGAAACTACCAGCTGCTCCGCGGGAGAAAGATCAGGCTTTCTACTCCCGTAAAGATTTACACCCTCGGAAACCCTGTACAGGGTCGCTATGGGTCGGAACCGACTCGACGGCACTTAACAACAACAACAACATATCCAGTTTAGGAGCTCTGGTAGCGTAGTGGTTACGAATCGGGCTGCAAACCTCAAGGTCAGCAGTTCGAAACTACCAGCTGTCCCATGGAAGAAAGATAAGGCTTTCTGCTCCCGTAAAGATTTATAGCCTTGGAAACCCTGTGCAGGGTCACTATGAGTCGGAACCGACTCCACGACACATAACCATATCCAATTTGATGACAGCTACCTACAACAATTTATGAATTGGAAAATATTTTCAGGAATTCATTTCATGATGTATGTTGTTGCCTGAGATAAAGCCCATTCAGGTTTCCAGATTATTATTCTGAAAGCTTATTAAATTCCGTCAACAACTGAACAAGGTTGCACATTTTTAAAAATAAAAAATAACCTTTCTATTTTGTCCAATGACCTGTATTCCACCCAAATGCGCTCATATTGCAATCATATAGATTTGTAATTATGATTTATTTATAGCATGAAGCAGGTAGAGTTCCTGCCTAGTCAGTGAAGTTCTTGATTTTATTGTAAAACAAAAATCAACAGCTCTTGTTATGCAAAGATGCCTAACTGCCTGCTCTTCAGAAAAGCTCTATTATCTGAAATTTAGACCTACTTATATCATTACCCTGTACAGGGTCGCTATGGGTCGGAACCGACTCGACGGCACTTAACAACAACAACAAAAATATCATTACAATATGAAGAGAACAGTCATTGAACATATTAAAAATAGCTTACAAGGACCTAGGTTTATATAATGGAACCCAAGGCACAGTGCATTTTTCCTTTTTTGTTATTTTCTGCAATTTACTTAGCTTCTAAAGTACCAGTAAATTTTGTGACAGGGAGAGGACTAATATATATTTGGGTTGTTAGAGAATATCAGGTATTTTCTGGAGGTAGATTGGTGGATGTTGTTATATATTGAATTGAAGTCCTAACCTCTGGTGCATAACTTGTTTGGAAACAGGATCTTTGAAGATGTTATCTGTCAAGTCAACAGAGGTTATATAGGAGTAGGGTGGTTCCTAATGCCATTTAAGTGTTGTTGTTGTTAAGTACCCTCTAGTAGGTTCCTCCTCATAGTGACCCTGTATAGAGTTTCCAAGGAGCAGCTGGTGAGCTTGCACCGATGACCTTGCAGTTCAAATGGCTTTGCAGTCTGCTGCATTAAGCCACAGTACCACACCAGCACTCCATTAAGTGGTGGTTTTCTTTTTGAAGAGGAGGGAAAAGCTCAGAGACACACAGGGAGAAGGCAGCCATGTGCCGATGCATGTACAAGCCAAAGAATGCCAAGAAATGCATATGGCTAGGAGTCCCTGGGAGACCTGGTGTGGCACTGCAGGATAATGCATTGGACTGCAAGGTCAGTTTGAGCCTCAAGGTCGAGGGTTCAAACTCCCCAGCTGCTCCTCGGAAACCCTATGCTATAAGTCTGAACCAACTCAGTGGCACTTAACAACAATAACAACAGTCTCTGGGTGGCACAAATGGTTAAATACGTGATTGCGAGCTGAAAGATTAACAGTTGGAACCTTGGGAAAAAAGCCAGGCAATCTGCTTCTGAAAGCAATAAAAACCCTATAGAGCACAGTTCTCAGAAACACACGAGGATACCTGAACTGAAATCCACTGAACAGCAACTGATTTGTTTTTTATCAGAAACCTGGAGAGGCAAGAAAGCATCTTCTCTTAGCATCTTCAAAGTGAACATGGCCCTGCTGATAGCCTGAATTTGGACTACTAGACTCCAGAATTGTGCCACAATACATTTCTGTTGTTTAAAGCCACCCACAATTCATGGCAATTTGTGGTATTTTGCTACTGCAGCCCTAGGAAATGAATACAGATTCATAGATGGGTGGATAGAGAGAAAGGGAGACAAAAATTTCCCCTTTTTTGTGGAATATTGTTTTCCTTTAGTAAAATTTGCTCTAGTATATTTTAATTCACTACAGTGAATTAAAAGGAGCACTGGTAGCATAGTGGTTACGAATCGGGCTGCAAGTCGCAAGGTCAGCAGTTTGAAACTACCAGCTGTTCCTCAGAACCGACTCCACGGCACATAACAACAACAACAGTGAATTAAAATCAGGCCACACTACTAGTGACATTCAGCACTTTCTCTCTTCCTAACTTTCAACTGATATTTTTCCCTCTTCTTTCACTAAGCACAAAGAGGAAAATCAATCAAATGATCTGGTCCTTCTACTGCATCTGTTGTTGTTGTTATGTGCCGTGGAGTCGGATCCAGCTAGTAGCGACCCTGTACAGGGTTTCCAAGGCTTTAAATCTTTACAGGAGCAAAATGCCTCGTCTTTCTCCCACGGAACAGCTGGTAGTTTCGAACTGCTGACCTTGCGGTTCACAGCCCTATTCGTAATCACTGTGCTACCAGAGATCCTTACTACATCTACCAACCTAATATTATCTGCATCCATATGCTCTGCCTTCCCACCTGTTATCAGCAGCAAAACCCTCTATGCTTTTATAGTCAGGCATCCAATAGTTTATTAAATCCCATACCTACTCCCCTATATGATTTTTTTCAGAAACTCTCCTCCCTGCCTTGTTCATAATAAAATAGTTTATCTTTATTGGATGATTTCTATTAGCATAAATGTACATTAATAGCTCTCAGTTTTCAATGGCATGCCTCCCTTATCCCTGCCTGCTACCATTCATATGTCTCATATGTTGCTGTTGTTTGTTGTTATGTGCCGTGGAGTCGGTTTCGACTCATAGCGACCCTGTACAGGGTTTCCGAGGCCGTAAATCTTTATGGGAGCAGAAAACCTCATCTTTCTTCCTCAGAACAGCTGGTAGTTTCGAACTGCTGACCTTGTGGTTCCCAGCCCAATTCGTAACCACTACGCTACCAGAGCTCCTTATGTCTCATATGTTGTTGTTGTTGTTAAGTGCCGTCGAGTCGGGTCCGACCCATAGCGACCCTGTACAGGGTTTCCGAGGGTGTAAATCTTTCCGGGTTGTCTATATTATTGTCTTCATTTTTTAATCCCATTTTCTGTTTTTAATAGGATTTTATTGTGTTTTAGGTGAAAGTTTACACAGCAAATGATGTCCCCTCTTTAATGATTTTCATGTAGATTATTTCATGCCATTGATTATAGTTTTTGCAATATGTCAGCATTTTCATTCTGTTTATTCTGTTTGCCTCCATCTAGCTTCCCTTCCCCTCCTTGCCTTCTCATCTCTGCTTTTGAGTAAATGTTGACTATATGGTCTCATATAGTTCATTGTTTAAGGGAACACATTACTATCACTGACACTATTTATTTTTTAGGCCAATCTATTATTTGATTGAAAAGGACCTGCATAAGTAGCTTTAAATCCATGTTCAAAGGTTATCTTAGGGCAATAGTCTCAGGGGTTCCTCTAGTCTCTCTCTAATATCTATCTAGTCCAGAAGGGCTGGTCTTTTAAATAAATTTTGAGTTTTATTCTACATGGTTCTTCCATTCTACCAGGAACTTTCTATGGTGTTCCTGATCAGAACAGTCAGTAGTATCCAAGCAGTTCTTCTGGTCTTCGGTTAGAAGAAGCTGGGGTTAGTGTGGGTTATTACACTTGTGGTTTATTTTCTTCTTTGTGTCTTTGGTTTCCTTCATGCTCCTTTGCTCCATATAAATAGAGACAGTAGTTGTAACACAGATGGTCACTCACAAGCATTTAGGATCCCAGGCACTACTCAACAAACTAGAATATAGATCAATTGACTAAGTTGTACTATATCTGAGTCTGGTCCCAACCAAGCCTTTTAACCCAGTAAACTAATGGCATGAGTTGGTTTGATATGATAAGGAAACCTCTGTAAGTATGCCCCTTATGTGGTTTGTTATACATGGAGGAACTTCAAAAAGTTCATGGAAAAATGGAATTAAAAGATAGTAGAATTTTTCTATGAATTCTTTGAAATCTCCTTGTATATATGGATGTATACGCAGAACACTCAAACATGAATATAAATATATATACATGTATGTACATTTACTTGAATATGCCTTTGTATGTATGTATCTATCTATCTATCTATCTATCTATATATATATATATATATATATGCATCCAGATCACCTATGTAACCACACGTTTCACATGTTTTGTGGTTGTCTTAATTGTTGCAAAACTGTACTCATATGTTATACATTTTTTGAAATTGCCCTTTTTCCTTGTGCACGTCATAGTGTATTTACCTTGGTCAAGTTGTGCTGACTTCACACATATTTGGTCTTGTATTTCCCATCAACAAAAAAATAACAAATGTCTATTATCTATAAAGTTATTACCCTTCCCTAACCCTCACCTCTCCAGCAATTATCAGAACTTTGCTTTCTGGGTGTATATCTAGTCTTGACTTTTCATAATAATTGTTATTTTTAAGTGCCATTGAGTCAGTTCTGTAGGGTTTCTGAGGAGCAGATGGTGGGTTTGAACTACTAACCTCATGGTTAACTGTCCAGTGCTTATCCTACAGCACCACACCAGGATAGCATTCTAGTGCTTATCCAACAGTGCAATTCCAGGACTCTTAGAGAAGGGTTGTTGTTGTTTTAAGTGCGGTCAAGCCAGTTCCAACTCATACTGATGTTGTATAAAGTTTCTGAGGAGCAGCTGGTGGGTTTGAACCACCAGCCTTGTGGTTCAAATTGACCTTGCAGAGCAGTGCTTATTCTATAGTGGGCAACACTGTCTTCAGAACCGTGTTAGACCCATATGAAGGAAATGTCAAGAAATAGTAGCGTCACATTTTATAATTTTTGTTGAATGAATTTTCTATGATTTTGTAACAATACTTTTTGATTTATTCTTATATCTTCCAAATCCTGACTAATATGCTGTTAAGTGCCATTGAGTCAGTTCCGACTCGTAGTGACCCTTTTATAGCGACCCTTTTATAGAAACAGTTGGGTTTGAACTGCTGACATTGTGGTTTGCAGTCCAGTGCTGATCCTATAGTGCTATGCCATATTCCTTCATGAATGTCTTTGTGGTTTCTTAATGGGTGTTCTGCTCAAGAGTCACCTTCTCAGAGAGGTCTTCCTGGGCTCCTCTGTATTAAAAATGTGGATTCCTGGGTGGATCCTAGACTGAAAAAAATCAAACCCTCTGACGTTGGGGCTCTTCAGGCTCCCAATCTGACTAGCCTCTTGGGTAATTTTTATGACGAAGTAAATGCTGAAAAGTCTGGTTCTTCAAAACACAAAAAATGATATCAGTTGTTTTGTCTTCTGGTTGTCACAACAGGGACACGTGGGTCCATTTCTTTCACAAATAAGCCTTTATTAATTATCCTCAAAGATAAGTTAAATAATGAAACAGTTTTTACTGGAAGAGATTTGGGGGCTGCAAGCAGAAACCTGGACCTGTTATGGTCTGGGGTTGTTGTTGTTGTTAAGTGCCATAGAGTCGGTTCCGACCCATAGCGACCCTGTACAGGGTTTCCAAGGGTGTAAATCCTCACGGGAGTAGAAAGCCTCATCTTTCTCCCGCGGAGCGGCTGGTAGTTTCGAACCGCTGACCTTAAGGTTCGCAGCCCAATTCGTAACCACTGCGCTACCAGAGCTCCAGAGTAAAAGGGTCAAAATCCTGTACTTCTCTCCTTTTTAAAATGTGTAAGACTTGAAAAGACTCATATGTTTTATGACTCTATCTCGCTGGAAAAGTCCTCTCATTCCATTCAACGGTCATTCAGATCTTTTTGGTGCAAATGGTGTAAAACTCACTGGTTCAAACCCACTTGAACTCACCTAAGAAGAAAAGTCTGCCTGTCTGCTGTCAAAACAGTCACAACCTTTCTGGACACTTGGGATTGCAATGAATCAGATTTGGTTTGGTTTTGAATTTTTCAGTCTCTTTAAGAGAAACTTGTTGCCTCAGGATAAAATACTTTTTTTTTTTTTAACATAGTTGATGACATTTGAGATAAAATAATGAAGTGAATTGTGTTTTTATAATTTAATATACTATAGATATGATTTTGAAAAACTGATAATCACTAAAGAAAGTGGTTATTTTATATTGCTAAAATTATGTTTTACAAATACTTTCCACCTTAAAATATATTGTATTTTAACAGGAATTTTATTACTTCCTCGAGGAATTTTTGAAATTCCAGTGCAATTTATCCCCACCTCTATGAAACTATATAAAACAATGGTCATTATCCAAATGCTCAGAACAAATGGAAAATATTGGCCTGTTGACAATTTTGATGAATTGGATACAGAGACAAAAAGGTAACAATTAAATAAGGGAGAGTATTCTTATATACCTTATGCATATAAAATTTAAAGTTCATGATGTTATACTCTTTAAAGTGTTGGAATGTTTAGGAAAATATATGTTATATGAGCATAATATATATCATTGCTGATTTGAAGTTCAAAGTGATGGGACAGTATCAATCAGTAGACTGAATCAGAGTGGGAGGTAGGCAAAGGGATTTCTTTCTTTTTGACTGAAGATAGGGACTACTTAGATAAAACAATAATACTCAGGAAGCAATCTGAAGCAAGTTGTCTGGACAGGTAGTCTCCATCCTTTCTAATAATTCTGTCAGAAATCAGTTTTGATGTAAGGCAAATACTTCAATTTCTTTTTATTTCGGTTTTCTTTATTATTACCTTCTATTATCTGATTTTTATAAAGCCAATCTTTGAAAATCTGTGAATGAATATTTGAGAATGAAAACATCAGAAAATTATATATTACTAACAATAAGATATACCAGAAACAGCCCCCAACACACATAAAAAACAAACAAACAGAAAAACAGACTGTTGTGAATTGGGTCATCCTAACTCGAATAAGTCTAACATGATCTGTGTGTAGGACTTGTAATTCTGATGATCACTGAATGATGGCACTGTCCCAGGTGAATGTGACATTCTGCTGGAACACTGCCATGACTAAGGGATGCATACTTGCATCCGTTTTGCTTAACTATAATTTGAACAAATGCTAATAATGGTGCAAGATTTAAATGTTTTCTCTGCTGTCATATTTCATTAAATAATAGTCTAGAAATTCTAACTTTGTCTTATATGTGCATATTTCCTCCCCACATTTAAAAAAAATCTTTGCCTGTGGGCCCAGTGGTATCCATTCTGAAATACTTTTCACTATTCTAGCAGTCAGGACTGGCTACGTGTGTAAGTTACAGTACAAAGTGAAAATGAATGGTCTGCTATTCAAAAATTAATATAAAGGTGGTGGTAAGCTCATTGCCATCAAGTTGAAGACTTGCTGCATCTTTCTCCCTAGGAGCAGCTGGTGGGTTCCAACTGCCAACCTTTTGGTTGGCAGTTAAGTGCTTAACCACTGTACCACCAGAATGCCTTTAAGGCAGTGATCATAGTTGTAGTGCATTAAAAAAGCACAGGGCCCTCCTAAGTGGAGGATCTTATGTGGTTGCACAGGACACATGCTTATGAAGCTTGTTTGCCTACAATGCCTTATAGCTCTGAAAAATAAAAGTTGGCTTTCAACAATGATCAGATCCATTTCTTTAGGATTGCTGTCATCTTGATGGTATATGGTGAACCTAGACATTTGGATAAATGCTTTCTTTCTATTAAGTGCATATCCCCAAAACAAATTCGACATCACCTTTTTTTTTTTTTAATGTTTTATTGTGAATTATGTGATAGTTTACATCAGAGAACATTAGCTTTACATTCATTCTGCCGTATATCTTTTCATTGCCATGGTTACAATCCCCTCCATGCATCATCAACCAACCAAAGGTTATATATACCTTGCAAGCCTGTCCCCCGGTCATCAGCACACAGCCCCTCTCCCTCTCCAGGTCTAAAGTCTCCAGCCATTCCATCTCTCCACCTCACCGTCTCTGCCTCTATCTCTGGCATCACTGCTTCTCTGAGTAGGGTCGCCTTCTTCGCTCTTCTCCCTTGATGGTCCCAGAGACCTCCGCTCCTAGACTGCAAAGTCAATCACTCCCCTCCTTTTGCTACAAAACATCTACCTTTACATTTCAACCCTCACAATCAGTCTTAATAACAATTATTCACTATTGTATCACAAGAGACCTATTCGCATCTCCTTTCATCAGCCCCGCCCAGACAGATTGGATACTACTCAGTGAAGATTCTACCTTCCTCCACACCCTCTGGATCTAGATTCCCTCTTGAAAGCTTGTAAGCCAGTCACTTCTTGTCTTTGTACCCCCCCCCCCACACACACACTTTGGGTAGCCAATGTCCAAGTTGCCCATCCCTGTCCACTCTGTGTATGGAGGGGGTGGGAAAGATCCTCACTGTAAAGATTTGTTCCCTCTTTTGAGCTACTGCATCCATAGGTGTAGGACAAGTTCATCAAATTGTATCAGATTATTTGTTTTTTCCTCTTCTTTCTTCTTCTAGTTGAGCTCTGATCATCCAGTCATTGAAGCCAGGTCAAGTGGGTATTATCTGCAAGTGTGGGTGTTCTTGTGCATATGCCCTCTCTTCTTATTAGCTGGACGTTTCACTCTCCACTCTAGCACTCGGTGGCTATGTCACTGACTCTAGGCCCAAGAGTCCACAGGTCTTGCCACAATGCTGGCCGACCAGGTCTCCACCCGGGTTCATAAGAGTCTATTGAACGTTGTAGGGCTTAGCTCACAGCCTCATGGCTGTTTTTCCCTCACTTCCCCTTACTGGTGATGAATGTGATCACCAATCAGAGTGTGTATTCCTATTGAGTCTTAGTCTTGGAAGGGGTTTGCCCTGAGGGGACCTGATCACTTACCTTTATGTATCATGGGCGAGCAACTTGCTTACTCTTGTAGTAATCAGTCAGACTGCCTATATTGTTTTGTATTTTTCCTGTTGGTCTTTCTTTCAAGAAAGAGCTTCTGTTCTTCTAGCAGCTCCAGGCTGGTCTGCTTGTCCTTTCAAGTGGAAATTTCCCCTCAGAAGATTCTGGATGCAGTTCAGGATTCCACCTATGGTCTTACGTAATGTAGAGGCTTCCCAGGAAGCCTCCTTCACTGGGCACGTTGTAGCCCCATTTTAGATATTCCAATCTATTATAACAGATGACGGACTTACAAGCTTTCCATGGTAATATTTCTGGTTATTCTTTTCTCTCCCCCTCAAGTGTCTATTTTATAATGATATGCAAGGGAAACCAAGATTCAAAAGACAGCCAAGCATCTTAACATTATTTCCCCCCTTTTGCGCATTCCAACCATGTCTCAATCCTGTATCCCAGAGCCCTGTTGTTCCAAGGATGTGCATACATCATTATTTACCTCTGTCACACTTATCCCATGTAAACCTGCCTAATTGTTTTCCCATCCGCTTTTTTCTTCCATTACCTTCCCCTTTCTTATACATTGTCCCCCTCCCTAGCACCCAAACTCTCCTGTGTCTATTCCATACCCTGTGCTCCAAATTCCCCTCCCTCCCTTCACCCCGCCCCCCACATCCCAGTAGCCAGCAAAGACCCCCCCCCCTTTAGTATGGGTTCTTTTTCTTAGTCTTTTACAGTAGTGGTCCTATGTAGTATTTCTCCTTTTGTGACTGACAAATTTCACTCAACATAATGTCCTCAAAGTTCATTCATGTTATGTGGTGGCTTGCTTTGTTATTCTTCAAGGTAGCATAATATATTCCATTGTGTGTATGTGCCACAGTTTGTTTATCCATTCTTCAGTTGATGGGCACTTAGGCTGTCTCCATCTTTTTGCTATTGTAAATAGTGTTGCTATGAACATTGGTGTGCATATATCTACTTGCATTATGACTCTTATTTCTTGTGGGTAAATACCTAGTAGAAGAATTGCTGGATCATAAGGTACTTCTATTTTCAACCTTCTGAGAAAGCACCATATTGCATTCCCGACATCAACTTTTGAAGTTATGCACCAACCACTAAAACCAGTAAGGATAAAATAGAAGAATTCTATCAACTTCTTCAATCTGAAATTGATCAAATATGCAATCAAGATATATTGATCATTACTAGTAATTGGAATGCAAAGGTCGGGAGCAAAGAGGAAGATCAGTATTTGGAAAATATGGCCTTGGTGATAGAAATAATGCTGGAGAATGCATGATAGAATTCTGCAAAACCAATGATCTGTTTATTTCAAATACCTTCTTTAGACAGCCTTAGAGACGACTAAACACATGTACCTCACTAGATGGAATACATAGAAATCAAATTGACTACATCTGTGAAAGAGAAGATGGAAAATCTCCATATCATCAGTGAAAACAAGGCCAGGAGCAGACTGTGGAACAGACCATTAATTACTGATATGCAAATTCAAACTGAAGCTGAAGAAAATGAAAACAAGTCCATGAAAGCCAAAATATGACCTTGAACATATCCCAACTGAATTTAGAGATCATCTGAAGAACAGATTTGATACAATAAAGACTGAAGACCAGAACAGTTGTGGGATAACATCAAGAACATCATACATGAAGAAAGAATAAAAGTCATGGAGAAGACAAGAAAGAAGGAAAAGGTCAAAATGGATGTCAGAAGAGACACTGAAACTTGCTTTCCAGTGTAGAGATGCTAAAGCAAATGGAAGAAATGAGGAGGTCCAAGAGCTGAATATGGAGCTCTGGTAGCGTATTGGTTACGAATCGGGCTGCGAGCCGCAAGGTCAGAAGTTCAAAACTACCAGCGTTTCCGTGGAAGAAAGATGAGGCGATCTGCTCCTGTAAAGATTTACAGCCTCAGAAACCCTGTGTAGGGTTGCTATGAGTCGGAACCAACTCCAAAGCACATAACAACAACAAGAGCTGAATAGAAAATTTCCAAGATCAGATCGAGAAGATAAAGCCAAATATTACAACAAAATGTGTAAAGATCTGGAATCAAAAAACCAAAAAGAAAAACACGCTCAGCATTTCTCAAGCTGGAGGAACTGAAGAAAAAAATCAAGCCTTGACATTCAATTTTTTTTTTTTTTTTTTAAAGTCTTGTTGTGAATTAGTGGCAGTTTACATGGGAGAACATTAGTTTTACATTCATCTTATCGTATATTGTTTCATTGCCATAGTTACAATCCCCTCCACGCATCACCAATCAACGAAACAGTGCATCCCATAAGCCTGCTTCCTCCCACCCTCACGTCCCCACCCCCGTTCATCAGCACACAGTTCCTCTTCCTCCCTGGGTCCTGAGTCCCCAATCTCTCCACGTCATCATCTCTGCCTCCATCTCAGGGATCGATGCCTCTCTGGGTAGGGTTCTGCTCTCCACTATTCTCCCTTCATGGTTCCAGGAACCTCCGCTCCCTGCTTTCAAAGTCAGTCACTCCCCTCTTTGCCACAAAATGGCCACCTTTACATTTACAACCTTCACAATCAGTCCTGTAACAATTGCATCACAAGAGACCTATCCACATTTCCTTTAATCAGTCCTGCCTAGACATATTGGATACTACTCAGTGGAGAGTCTACCTTCTCCACGCCCTCTGGATCTAGGTTCCCTCTTGAAAGCTTGTAAGCCAGTCACTTCTTGCCTTTGTAGCCCTCTCCCCCCAGCCCCCAATTTTGAATAGTCAACGTCCAAGTTGCCCATCCCTGTCTACTCTGTGTATGGAGGGGGTGGGAATGATCCCTTCTGCAAAAATTTGTTCCCTCTTTTGAGCCACGGCATCCATAGGTGTAGGTCAAGTTCATGTAATTATGTCAGGTTATTCCTTTTTTCCCTCTTCTTTCTTCTAGTTGAGCTCTGATCACCCAGTCATTGAGGCTAGGTCAAATGGGTATTATCTGCATGTGTGGGTGCTCTTGTGGATATGCCCTCTCTTCAGTCCTCCATGGCTATGTCACTGACTCTGGGCCCAAGAGTCCCCAGGTCTTGCCACACTGCTGGCCAACCAGGTCTCCACTTGGGTTCACAGGAGTCTATTGACCATTGTAATGCTTAACTCGCAGCCTTATAGCTATTTTTCCCTCACTTCCCCTTGTCGGTGGCAAACGTGGTCACCCATCAGAGCATGTATTCCCATTGAGTCTTAGTCTTGGAAGGGGGTTTACTCTGAGGGGACCCGACCCCTAGCCTTGATGTCTCCTGTGTGGGCAATTTGCTTATTCTTGTAGAAAGTGGTCGGTTTGTTTTGTGTTTTTCCTGTCAGTCTTTGTTTCAAGAGGTATCTTCTGTTTTTCTAGCTGCTCCAAGCTGGTCTACCTGTCCTCTCAGGGGGATATTTCCCACCTCTGAAGATTCTGGATGCTGTTCAGGATTCCACCTATAGTCTTATGTAATACAGAGGTTCCACAGGCAGCCTCCTTCACTGGGCACATTGTGTCCCCATTTTAGGTATTCCAATCAGTTATAGGCAGAAGACAGACTTACAAGCTTTCTGTGGTGATATTTCTGGCTTTTCCTTTCCCTCCCCTTCCAGTGTCTATTTTATAATGTAATGCAAGGAATATCAAGATTCAGTAGACCGCCAAGCATCTTAACATTATTTCCCCCTTTTCCCCATTCCAACCATGTTTCACTCTGTGTACCCCCTCGCCCTGTTGTTCCAAGGTTGTGTATACATTATTATTTACCTCTGTCCCACTTAGCCCATGCGAACCTGCCTACTTGTTCTCCCCTCTGCTTTGTTCCTCCATTCCCCTCTCTCCTTTTCTGTATTGTCCCCCTCCCCAGCACCCTAACTAACCTGTGTCTATTCCCTGCCCTGTGTTCTACCTTTCTGTCCCTCCCCTCACCCCACCCCCTACATCCCAGCAATCAGCAAAGAATCCCCCCACCCCCCTTTAGTATGGGTTCTTTTTTTTAGTCTTTTACAATAGTGGGCCTATGCAGTATTTATCTTTTTGTGACTGACTAATTTCACTCAACATAATGCCCTCAAGGTTCATCCATGTTAACTAGTGGTTTGCAGCTTCCTTGTTATTCTTCAAGGTAGCATAGTATTCCATTGTGTGTATGTGCTGCAGTTTGTTTATCCATTCTTTAATCGATAGGCACTTTGGCTGTCTCCATCTTTTTGCTATTGTAAATAGTGCTGCTATGAACATTGGTGTGCATATATCTTCTCGTGTTGTGGCTCGTTTTTCTTGTGGGTAAATACCAAGTAGAGGAATTTCTGGATCATATGGTATTTCTATTTTCA
>NW_006408657.1:8475761-8477174 GCF_000296735.1 Chrysochloris asiatica
GACTCCAGATCTTTGCACATTTTGTTGTAATATTTTTCTATATCTTCTCGAGCTGATCTTTGAAATTTTCTGTTCAGCTCTTGGACCTTCTCATTTCTTCCATTTGCTTTAGCATCTCTACACTGGAGAGCAAGTTTCAATGTCTCTTCAGACATCCATTTTGACCTTTTTCTTTTTTTCTTGTCTTCTCAATGACTTTTTGCTTTCTTCGTGTATGATGATCTTGATATCATCCCACAACTCTTCTGTTCTTCAGTCTTTAGTGATTAATGTATCAAACCTGTACTTCAGATGATCTCTAAATTCAGGTGGGATATATTCAAGGTCATATTTTGGTTCTGGTGGACTTGTTTTCATTTTCTTCAGCTTCAGTTTGAATTTGCATATGAGTAATTGATGGTCTGTTCCACAGTCTGTTCCTGGCCTTGTTTTGCCTGATAATATGGAGCTTTTCCATCATCTCTTTCCACAGATATAGTCAATTTGATTACTATGTATTCCATTTGGTGAGATCCATGTTTATATTCATCTCTTATGCTGTCTAAAGAAGGTATTTGAAATGAACAAATCATTGGTTTTGCAGAATTCTATCATGCGTTTTCCAGCATCATTTCTATCACCAAGGCCATATTTTCCAACTACTGATCCTTCCTCTTTGCTCCCAACCTTTGCATTCCATTCACCAATAGCAATCAATACATCTTGATTGCATGTTTGATCGATTTCAGATTGAAGAAGTTGATAGAATTCTTTAGTGGTTGGTGCGTAAATTTGAATAAAAGTGCTATTAACTGGGCTTCCCTTTAGGCGCATGGATATTATCCTTTCACAGACAGCATTGTACCTCATGACTGATCTGCATATATTCTTTTTGATGATGAATGCCACACCATTCCTCTTCAATTTGTCATTTCTGGCATAGTAAATCATGTGGTTGTCAGATTCAAAATGGCCAATATCAGTACATTCCCAGCTCACTAATGCCTACGGTATTGATGTTTATGTGTTCCTTTTCATTTTTGATAACTTCCAATTTTCCCAGAGTCATACTTCATACATTCCATGTTCCGTTTTCAATGAATGTTACAGCTATTTCTCTTCATTTTGAGTTGTGCCCCATCAGCAAAAGAATGTCCCGTGGAATTTTCTCCCATGGGCTTTACTCCATTTGCATCATCATGGTCAACTCTACTTTGAGGAGGCAGCTCTTTACCAATCGCATTTTGAGTGCCTTCCAACCTGAGGGGTTCATTTCCCAGCACTATATCTGACAGTGTTTCTCTGCTATCCATAAGATTTTCAGTGACTAAATATTTGGAAGTAGTTTGTCACTCTTTCTTCCTAGTCTGTCTTCATCTGGAAGCTCATCTGAAATCTGTCCACCATGGGTGACCCTGCTAGTATTTAAAATAC
>NW_006408657.1:8477274-8488995 GCF_000296735.1 Chrysochloris asiatica
TGCCATCATTTATCGTCCTCAACTTTTTTGATCTTTGCTGTTATTGCTTGTGTGAGGTGATATCTCATTTTGTTTTGATTTGCATCTCCCTAATGGCTAGTGATCATGAACATTTCTTCATAAGTTTGTTGGCTGCCCATATCTCCTCCCTGGTGAAGTGTCTGTTCATATCCTGTGCCCCTTTCTTAATTGGGTTATTTGTCTTATTTTTGTAGATGTGTAGTATTTTCCTATATATTTTAGAAATGAGTCCCTTATCTGATATATCGTTGCAAAAGATTTTTTCCCAGTCTGTGGGTTCCCTTTTAACTCTTTTGGTGAAGTCTTCTGATGCACAAACATTTTTAATTTTTAATATGTCCCACTAGTCTATTTTGTCTATTTTTGTTTGTGTACATTTCAAAATGTGTGGTAGTCTGTGTATGCCCTGAATTAGCACCCTCACATTTGTCCCTATTTTTTCATTGATGATCTTCATAATTTTGGGATTCACATTTAGATCTTTAATCCATGCAGAGTTCATTTTTGTATAGGGTGTGACGCAAAGGTCTTGTTTCACTCTTTTACATATCGCTTTCCAGTTCTGCCAGCACCATTTGTTAAAGGAATGTCTCTTCTCCATGAATGTGCCTAGGCACTTTGTCGAAAATCATTTGGCTGTATGTGGTTGGGTTAATATCTGGATTCTCGATTATGTTCCATTGATCAATGTATTTTTCATTGTACCAGTACCAGGCTGTTTTGACCACCGTAGCCACGTAGTAAAGTTTGAAATCGGGGAGTGAGAGACCTCCAACCTTGTTCTTCCTTTTAAGCTTTGCTTATCCTGGGTCTCTTTTCTTTCCATATAAAATTAGTAATTGTCCTTTCCATCTCTTTGAAGAATGTTGTTGGAATCTGGATTGGGATTGCATTGTATGTGTAAATTGCTCTGGGCAGTATTGACTAAGTGGCAGCATTGATGGAATCAAGCATGGTAATGGTAGTGATGTTGGCCCTGGATCGAGCAGTGTTTCGTTCTGCTGTGCATAAGTTCTCTACAGGTCGGTAGCGACTCGTTGGCACCTAACAATAACAACAAAAGCTCTTTGATTTTAACTAACAATTTTCTTTATGATAAATTATCAGGGTTTGCTTTAAATATTTATAAAATCAACAATTGCAGAATGTGTTTCCTATTTCCTATTTCTGTGCCAAACTTAATAAATTTATTAGTTTTAGTTAATAAAGAACACACATTTTATGCTAATATAATGCATGTTTCTGTTGTACTTTTTATTTTAGTTTTTATTGTGAATTATGTGGGTTTACATGGGACAATATTAGTTTTACATTCATCCTATCATATTTTGTTTCATTGCAATGACACAATCCCCTCCATGCATCATCAAATAACCAAAGGGCACACCGCACAGACCCATCCCCCTGGCCATCAGCACACAGCCTCTCTCCCTCCCTGAGTCCAGTGTCCCCAATTGCTCCATCTGTCCACATCATCATCTGTCTCCATACCTGTTGTCACTGCCTCTCTAGGTAGGGTCATGCTCTCCACTGTTCTCACTTGTTGGTCCCAGGGACCACCGCTCCTGGGCTGCAAAATCAATCACTCCCCTCCTTTTGTCAAAAAACATCTACCTCTACATTTCTGACCCTCGCATTCTGTCCTGATGGCAATTATTCACTATTGTACCACAAGAGTCTTATCCCCATTTCCTTTCACCAGCCCAGTCCCAACAGATTAGAAATCATTGAGTGGAGATGGAGATTCTACCTTCCCCTGCCCCATCTGGAACTAGACTCCCTCTTTAAAGGTAGTAAGCCAGTCACTTCTTACCTTTATTATCCCCCCACACCCATTTTGTGTAGCCAATGTCTAAGTTGCCCATCCTTGTCAACCCTGTGTACCAAGGGGGTGGGAGGGATACTTGCTGTAAAGATTTGTTACCTTTTTTGAGCTACTACATCCGTAAATATAGGTAAAGTTCATCAAATTATAGTAACTTACTCTTTTTTTTTTCTTCTTCCCTCGTCTTTCTTCTTCTAGTCGAGTTCTGATCGTCCAGCTATCGAAACCAGATCAAGTGGGTACTATCTGCAAGTATGGGTGTTCTTGTGCATCTCCCCTCACTTCATATTAGCTGGATGCTTCACTCTCCGCTCTAGTTCTCTATGACCATGTCACTGCCTCTGGGCCTAGGTGTCCCTGGGTCTTGCCATACTGCTGGCCATCCAGGTCTTCACCCGGGTTCACAGGAGTCTATTGAATGTGGTCAGGCTTAGCTCGCAACTTTATTGCTGTTTTTTGTATTCCCATTGAGTCTTAGTCTTGGAAGGGAGTTTGATCTGAGGGGACTCGACCACTTGCCTTGATTGTTCCCGGGCAAACAGCTTACTCGTTCTTGTAGTAATCAGACTGCCGTTATTGTTTCAGATTTTTCCTGCTGGTCTTTTTCACGAAGTAGCTTCTATTCTTCTAGCTGCTCCAGGCTGGTCTATTTGTCGTTTCCAGCAGAAATTTCCCACTTCAGACAATTCTGGATGGGGTTCTAGTTTACACCTATGGTCTTAGGCAATGCAAAAGCTCCGCAGGAGGTCTCTTTAACTGGGCAACTTCTAGCCCCCTTTAAGGTATTCTAATCAGTTATAGGCTGAAGACAGATTTAGAAGCTTTCTATTGTGATGTTTCTGGCTATTCCTCCCTCCACCAACTGTTTTTTTTTCTCAATGGTAAGCAAGAGAAACCAAGATTCTAAAGACAGCCAAACATCTTAACATTATTCCTCTTTTACCATTCAAATCATGCCTCAATCCCTGTATTCCGAAGCCCTGTTCTTTCAAAGTTGTGCATACATCATTACTTACCTCATTTCCACTTAGCCCATGCGAACCTGTCTAACTGTTCTCCCATCAGCCTTGTTCTTCTATTACCCATCCCCTTCATGTGTATTTCCCCCCACCCCCCAGCAACCAAGCTATCCTGTGTCTATTCCTTACCCTGTGCTCTGTCTTCCCCTCCCTCCCTCCCCTCCTCTCATCCCATACATCCTGGTGATCAGCAATTATATATAAAATTTTTCCCCTTTTGGGTGGGTTCTTTTTCTTAGTCTTTTACAATAATGGTCCTATGCAGCATTTCTCCTTTTGTGACTGACTAATTTCACTCAGCATAATGTTATGTTATGTGGTGGCTTGCAGCTTCCTTGTTGTTCTTCAAGGCAGCATAGTATTCCATTGTGTTTATGTACCCCAGTTTGTTTATCCATTCTTCAGTGGATGGGCACTTAGGCTGTATCCATCTTTTTGCTATTGTAAATAGTGCTGCTATGTACATTGGTGGGCATATATCTACTCGTGTTATGGCTTATATTTCTTGTGGGTAAATACCAAGTACAGAAATTGCTTGAACATAGGTATTTCTATTTCTAACTTTATAAGGAAGCACTATATTGCTTTCTAGAGTGGTTGGACCATTTTGCAATCCCACTAACAATATAAGAGGGTCCCAGTCTCTCCGCATCCTTACCAGCATTTATTGCCCTCTACTTTTTTGAGCTTTTGATTTTTTGCTGAGTTTGTGGTTTTTTGTGCTGTTTCTTGTTGGGCTCTTCTTAGTTTTCATGTATAATTGTTCTGCTTTAAAGTTCATTTTCATGGTAAGTTGTGAAATATTAACTTTCTTTGGGGTTACCTTATAGTCTATTAAAGGAGCTCTGATAGTGTAGTGGTTACAAATCAAGCTACAAACCTCAGGGTCAGAAGTTCAAAATTACCAGCTGTTCCACAGGAGATAGATGAGGATTTCTGCTCCCATAAAGATTTATAGCCTTGGAAACCCTGTACAGGGTCGCTATAAGTCAGAACTGACTCCATGGCACATAAAAACAGCAACAACATAGTCTATTAACTTTTCCCTCCATTTAAGAGAATCTATTGTATCCTGTAATCTACCTGACCTCCTCACCACCTGGATCTCTGTTCCTACGTTTTCCCTTCTTTAACATTGTTATTATTTTGATCTTCGGTTGACCTCCCAGCTCCTTTGATTTCATTGTTGTAAGTTTGTTCTGTTCTGTACTCTACTATCTATTGTCTGAGTTTCAGGTGGTGTTGCCATGCCTGTCAATCTCTGTCTGTTCTTGTTGGTTTTCAGTCCAAAGAACTCCCTTTAGGATGTTTTGAAGTGCTAGATTGACTTTGACAAAATCTCTTAAATTCTATTTATCCTGGAATGTTTTGATTGTACTATCGTATTTGATTGACAGTTTTGCTGAATAGATGATTCTTGGTTGGCAGTTTTTTTTTTCTTTTAGGATTTTGTATATGTCTTCCCATTGCCTTCTTGCCTGCATGGTTTCTGCTGAATAGTCAGGGCTTAATCTGATTTCCTAGCCTTTGTACATAACATTTCTCTTCTCCCTGGCTGCTTTTAGGATTCTCTCCTTGTCTTTGATTTTGTAGAGCTTGATTATTATATGTCTTAGTGATTTTCTTTTGGGGTCTATCCTTCCTGCGGTTCATTCGGCTTCTTGAATGTTTATCTTCTCATCTCTCAAGATGTTAGGGAAATTTTCTTTGAGAAGCTCTTCAACTATCTTCTCTCTGGACTTCTCTGATTCCTCCTGTTCCAGGATGCCAATAATTCTTAAGTTGTTCCACTTCATGTTATCTGGCATAAATCTTAGACTCTCTTCAGATTTTTTTTATCCTTTTTTTCTGCTTGATCTTCTATCTTAGCAGTATTGAGAGATTTGTCTTCCAGTTTGCTGGTTCTGGCTTCCATCTCTTCAGTTCTGCTCCTTGCCCCTTTCAGTGTATTGCCCATTTCTGATATTGTATTATTAATCATCTAGACCTCTATTTGCAGGTTTTGAATTGTTTCCAATACTGTATCAGTCTTGTTTGGTTGCTCTTGTAGTACTTTCCTGACTTCTTCCTTGTTTTCTTCCACCCTTTTTCAGAGCATTTGAATTTATTTCCATATCATTCTTCTGAATTCCTTCTCAGGCAAAGCCAAAACCTGCTCTTCCTCTTCTTGAAAGCCTTTGTCTTCGTCCAGCTCATTTGTCTCAGTTACTCTTTTTTGTTTTGGGGCATGTTTTATTAACTTTTGTTGTGTTTTGTTGGTCATTTCTAGTAGTTATGTGGGTTTTTAATGCTTAAATGGATGTCTGTTGTTGTGTTATTATATGTTTGCTTATGTTTGTTGCTGTGTTATTATATGTTTTCTTACTGGGTGTCTCCTGGCGGATATGATCAGGAGATAGGCTTTCCTTTCTGCATGTAATGCTTAGCAGCTGTTATTGGATATTGTCTCAGTCATGGAATATTATGGGGCATGCTTGTAGCTTTGCTATATGGCCACAATTGGTGACTCTTCTTGGGTAACATAGGGAGAAAAAGCTCCCACCTCCAGGAAACATGTGTGAAAAAAAGGCCCCAAAGCAGAAGCAATATAAAATCAGAGACAAAAACCACCTCTTTGAAAACAAAAACAAAGACAAAAAAAAGCTGTGGCTGACTGGCCAGTTACCTTGCTACACAGGTAGCGTGTGTACACTGTAGAAGCCTTCAGTAGTGCGTGGGGGTGTCCACTCACTCAGGCCCCTCCTCTAGTCACCACCATAGAGTTGCACAGGTAGATATTGAGAAAAAGATTGTTTATTATTTTTGTCTCTGAATGTTAGTTGGGTATTTGTGTGTGCACGATGTAATTCTTGAAATAGTTGCATCTTTTTATGTTGGGGTTTTACAGATTGTTCTTATGGTTTGTCTGTCAGGCCAAACCTGCTTTTTTTCTTGCTGGATAGGCAAGAGTAAAGGGTCCCACACAAGTTAACTTTAGGGCTGGGACCCACAGTCAGAAGTCAAAAGCAGCAGCCAAAGAATTTGTCCTTGGACCAATAGGGCTCTTTCTCTCTGTGCCATGGGAAAGCTGTGGTCTCAACACTAGACTTTTTTTGGGGTGCATACTCAGCCGCCTGCAGGCGTCCAGGCTGGGCAAAGAAGGAGCAACAGAGAAGAGGAGGAAAAAATATGTAGAAACCCCCGACACCTACTTTTGCAAATGTCACTGTGCAGCTTTTAGCACTGGTTCCTTGTGCCTGTCTGGCTGTAGTCCCGCCCTCTGACCTCTGCCCAGGTGGGATGGTCACAAAGGGAATCCTGTGTCTTGACCAATTCCTGAATTGCAATATTTTCCTTTATACTGTGATTTTTCCACTGGCAGTTGCAGTAAACTGATGCCCTGAACCTTATGCAAGATTCAGAGCTCTGGTGCTGTTCCATGAGAGCAGCGTCTCTGGGTTTTCAGCTCCTCCCCCACGGAGCCTGTCCTACCTGACTCTGCTCTGTCACCTCCAAACTGGAAGTCTACCTTCATGTACTTTTTTTTTTTCTTTTTTGTTTTGTTTTTTGATGTACTTTTAATAATTTAATTTCTCTTTAGAATGATGAGACTGAATGGCCATCAAGTAAAAGCAATACATTGGATATACCCTATCATTGGACACCCACAAGCACCACTTCCTACAGGCCCTTCAGGTATGTAAAATTTACAGTCAGAGAACTCTAGGATTCTAAGAGAACTTGCTGCTACTTTTGCTGTAAGCCATCAAGTCAGTTTCCACTCATAATGACTTTGTATGGGGTTTCCAAAGTTGTAAATCTTTACTAGAGTAAAAATTCTCATCTTTTTCCCATGGAGTGGCTGGCAAATTCGAACTGCTGACCTTGAGGTTAGCAGCCCAATGCTTAACCTCTAGTCTCATCTCTTCTTTGTACAAACAAGAAAATTGAAGTCCAGAAAATTTAAGTAGTGAAGTGACCAACCCTACTGGTGAGAGAGCTGGGACTTGAACCTGGTTTCCCAATCACACCATTTTTTATTGTATTCTTATTGTTGAAACCCAGATATCAGCTAAGGTTGAAATAAAAGTAACTTCAGGTCCATTTAACCCACATTCTGTGAGGCACTCACAGTCCTGCCTTGGATCTACAAGAATCTCAGGGACTTTGGCCCTCAGGTCACTTTTGATCATCATATTTCTTTTTGGGCACATGTCAGTCTCATCCGAGGTTTATCCTGTGGAATGGTTGTCCCTATGTTCTCATTTGTTTCAGACTGATGTTCTCCCAAAACAAGTCAGGGTGTACTCCAGTTTTAGGCAGTTTCACTTTGCTACCATGCATAGAACTGAAAAACCCTGCTCTTTTTACTTCTGTTTCTCCACTGGCCCCTGGCTTCGGACAGGTTTGTGGTTGTCCTTTTTCTCAATGCTATTCCCCTTTTCTTGATTTTTCCCCAGGATCAACCTATGAAACACAATTACTCTTAGACAACTATACAAAGAAATTTAGAATCCCAGTCCCTTAACAGATTTGGGCATAGTTTTTCTACAGAAAATGCGCTGGATTTCCCTGCAGAGCAAAGTAGCATCTATGTTGACTTTCACCTTTGAGTAATACTGATGCTCTGGAAGAAGTCTTGAAGTTTTATATTTTCCTTCTCCCTTCAACACTAATCTGAAAGGTCAGAAGTTCAAACCCACCAGCTGCTTCTAAGAAACCCTATACTGGGTCTCTAGGAGTCAGAACTGACTCAATGACACTTAACAACAACAACTGCATGTATGAATACAGTTTTACTTTTCCCAGATTAAAGCTGGAAGGTAGAAATAGTCTAAAAGCGATAAAATCAGAAACATAGATTTCTTGGATCTCTCTCTTTTCATAGAAAATTAAACCTGCTCCTAGAACATCTAGGCGTTTTCCTTTGGGTCACTTCTCTTGCTAATTACTCCGTTTTTAAAATTAAGTATAAAACCTGCAAATAGCCTATGTTATGTTAGATAATATCGTGTTGTTAAGTGCCATCAGGTGTATTCCAACTCAATGTTGCTGTTGTTAAGTGCTGTTAAGTTGGTTCTGACCCACAGCGACCCTTTATAGGGTTTCCAAGGAGCGGCTGGTGAGTTTGAACCACCAACCTTGTGGCTCAAACTGACCTTGCAGTCCGGCCCATAAAGTCACAGCACCATACCAGGACTCCTTCCAACTCATGGCGACCCTGTTTAGGGTTTCCAAGGAGCCATTGGTGGTGTACTAGATATTAAATCATTTTACCAAAGATCTCAAACTTACATTAGTATTTTTTTTTATCTGCAAACTCCCTTGAGAAGCAAATCAGTATAATGTATAGACATATATTATTCAGATTCACTAAAGTCTCTTCAGCATTCTATATTTAATAATTCATCAGAAATGACCCATTGTTCTCCCTTTTCAACTCTATATCACTTGTTTCTCCTGCCCTCATTTTTATGCTTTTTCCTAAGTTATTCTTAAACAAAGGGTAAGCTTTCTTGTTTTGTGAGCCTCATGCATTGTGATCTGTGCCTGTCCACTGGGGCATATAATTGGAAATGGACCTCACCACCTGTCACAGTGTAAATACAATGGAAAATGAATCCATTGTGATTGAATGACACTTGGATTGCCAGGGCATGGATTTCCTAAGAACTTATAGGACATGACCAAAGACAGGGTACTAATTGTAAGTTTCATCACACTGCTGTCCAACGTAGTGTTTTAAAATTAAAGTTAATTGTAACCAGAAAACCTTGCATGTTTCCCAGCCATTTTAGTCCTCATCCTTTATATATAAAATATTGTATCCATAGTATACATTTCACATTCCATTATGTATTGAAATTTCAGAGTGTTCAATATCAGCTTGTAAATTTTAGAATGAAAATTCACATTAAATAGTTTAGACAATAAATATTATATATATTGCAAAAACACATAAATCTGAGGACACAAACCAATTTTGCAGTTTAAATAGATATTGATACCATGAAAGCATAGCATAATATATTTGAAAATATTTTTCTATATCATGATTCTTCTTTTCCTTTATATTCAATTTATACTCTACATACATCTGACTTTAAAAAATATATAAAAATATTCTATGTGCATCTGAGCTGAAAAATAAAGAATTTAATATATTTGCAAGGTATACTCCTATTTATATGGACTTTTTGATGCCTCCTCATACACATGATCTTAGAGTATCATTGAGTCAAAGGAATACAATAATAGTCATTCTTTATCTAATTAGGTGCACTTATGGTGCAGTGGTTAAATGCTCAGTTGTTAACTGACAGGTTGGTGGTTCAAATCTACCAGCCACTCTGTAGAAGAAATATGTGGCAGTTTGCTTCTGTAAAGATTTACAGTTTTGGAAATCCAGTGAGTCCATTCTACTCTGTTCTGTAGGGTCACTACGAGCCAGAATATATATAGGGAACTGGACTGTTAATCACAAGGTCGACAGTTCCAGTCTACCAGCTGCTCTTCAGGAGAAAGATGAGACTTTTCTTCTCCTGCAAAGATTTACAGCTTCGGAAACCCTATACAGGGTCCCTATGAGTTGGTACTGACTAACCTTTGGTAACAGTCCAGAGCTTATCCTACAGCACCACACCAGGACTCTCTTTATATAACTATATATATATAATAATATATATGTTGTTGTTAAGTGCCATCAAGTTGGTTCTGACCCATAGCAACCCTGTATAGGGTTTCCGAGGAACATCTGGTGAGCTTGAACCGCCGACCTTGCAGTTCAAATGGCTTTGCACTCTGGTGCATTAACCCACAGCGCCACACCAGGACTCCACTATATATATGGTGGTGGTGTGCCGACTCATAGTGACCCTGAATAGGGTTTCCTAGGCTGTAAATCGTTACAGGATCAGAAAACCTCATCATTATTCTGTGGAATGGTTGGTAGTTTCGACCTCTTGACCTTGAGGTTAGCAGCCCAACTCATAACCACTACGCTACTAGAGCACCTGTATATATATATATATAATAAAGATAATTGCTAATTATATATATAATATATATAATTAATTTGTAATTCTATTTTAAATTTAATTTTAAGTAATAAATGATACTTTCATTTAAACAATTCAAAAGGTACATGTTGTTGTTGTTAAGTGCCATCGAGTCGGGTCCGACCCATAGCGACCCTGTACAGAGTTTCCAAGGGTGTAAATCTTTACGGGAGTAGAAAGCCTCATCTTTCTCCCGCGGAGCGGCTGGTAGTTTCGAACCGCTGACCTTAAGGTTCGCAGCCCGATTTGTAACCACTACGCTACCAGAGCTCCTTCAAAAGGTACATAGTATACATTTGGTACATAGTATACATTTAAAAGCAAATTCATAAATGAAAATTTAAATGTTTTACTTAAATATTTTAAATCTACTCTTAAGGTACATATAAATAAATTAGCAAATTATCTAAAAATAAATTTTTTAAATTTTAAATGGATGTTACAACATAAATGTTAGAACTTATTTTTTAAAATTATTTTTAGGTCTTAGATATAATATTTTCCCAGTTGTTACAGTGTTATTATATAAGCAATGTTTGGTATAACCACAATGAACATGCAGATTTTAAAAGCTGAGATATTCAAATGTCCATACCATAGCTACTAGTTGAATGATGGACTTAACTCTATCAGAACCTGGAGTCCTGGTGTGTAAACCTTATACAGGGTTGTTATGAGTCAGAACTGACTCAATGGCACTAAAACAACAACAACATTAGAACTGGAATCAAATTTCTAAATTATAATATCTTAACTATAATTCTAAATTATAATTGAATAAATATATAATTTGTGGCATCCAGATTAATCTTGTGCCATCTTATTTTATAATATTCTTTATTAATATTTTGCTTCAAAAATGTCAGTCTGCTTGCATATTGTATGTGTCTGCACACATGTGTGTTTGTTAATGCTAGATGTAATGGCAAAACTAGTCCAAGTCTACCAAAACAAGTTTTATTTTATAAGACATAGTCATTGTCCTTCATTTCAAGTATGATGCTATAAGCTAAGAGTTATAATAAAATTAATTGAAGATATATCTTTTCTGTAGTTGTCATAAAATGTCAAGCCAAGAAGAGGGTAGAAGAAGTGGTGGAAATTGCAGTGACTGGTGAATTTTTTGGAAAAAATCCTACCATACAAGATACAGAATTTATAGTGGTGCCAAAAAGGAGTCCAGATGATAATTTATATGATCGTGTTTATGGTAAGAAAACCACAGTCATTAGCAATGAATACTAATTGTAATAAGTACAACTCAGTTGTTGTTTTTTTTAAAATTTATTTACAGTTGCTGATTGTTCTGTTGCAGAAAGAACTATGCCTATTTATTATTTAAAAATATATAATTTGAGGAGTGTTTAATGAGTTCTCAGTTCTTATGTGTGTTGTTCTTACATAGTGGTGGTCGTTGTGTGCCACTGAATTGGTGCCGACTCCTAGTGTTTCATAAACTATCAATGTTTAAGAGAGAAAAAAACTCATCCTTCTCCAAAGGAGCAGCTGGTAGATTTAACTGCTGACCTTACAGTTACTGCAGCCCAACTCATAACCAACTACACTACCAGCTCACCTTGTCCTCACATAGCTGTTGTTGTTGTTGTTAGTTGCCATCGAGTCCGTGCTGACTCATAGCAACCTTATGCACAGCAGAATGAAAAACTGCCCGATCCTGGGCCAACCTCATTATTGTTGCCACGCGTGAGTCCATCAATGCTACTACTTGGCCAATCCATCTCGTTGGGGGTCTTCCTCTTTTTCTCTGACCCTCCACCTTACCAAACATGATATCCTTCTCCAGCAACTGGTTCCTCCT
>NW_006408657.1:8492105-8509959 GCF_000296735.1 Chrysochloris asiatica
CTGTCCACCATGGGTGACCCTGCTAGTATTTAAAATACCAGTGGCATAGCTTTCAGAATCACAGCAACTCACAAGCCACCACAGTACGACAAACTGACAACAAGTGGTGGCTGTTTGGTTTTAAGTGCAAACTGTCACTTTAAATTTTGAGGAGATCTGTGTGCATGCGTAGTAGAACCCTTCAGGTATGGGGATGGGGTGTCCATTTGCTCAGACATTCCCTCTAGTCACCAGAATGGAGGTGTACAGACGGCAAGAGAGCAATGAACAGATACCAAAAAAGAATGTCCACACTTGTATCTCCGCAGTTCTGTCAGACGTTTGTGGCTGTTCTGATCCTTCTTCCGCTTGGTCTTTCCCAAGATGGCAGCTCCGGGAGCAGCTGAGTGTCTTGAATTAGAAAGCAATGGATTTCTTGATTCTGCTATAAATTCCCCTAGCTCTAAGTCTTCCAAGCTTCTAAATATTCCTTTATATGTGGTTCAGAGTTCTAGCACCATCCCATGAGCCTACTTAGTCCGGTATTCTGTGTTGTTGCTGATGCTCATTGCACGTCTACCCGATTCACCATCATGTTCAAACTGGTTCCTGTTATTACAAATAAGCATTCAAGAGTACACATACATAGAATGGAATCCAGAAATATTGAATATTTCTGAAATCATTGAATTGTAACAATGTCAGAATAATTGCCCCCAGATACTGTTAATAAAAGATATTGCTGTTGAGTCAGTTCCGACCCACAGCCACTCTATATAGGGTTTCTGAGCAGAAACTGGCTAGCTTGAACCACCTACCTTGTGGTTCAAACTGACTTTGCAGTCTAGTGCATTAACCCACAGCACCACAATAGGGAAGGTAATATATATATTTTTTCATCATAGTTAAAGAATTATGAAATGATTATCTGTTATGTGTATCTTATCCTATAGGATTTTAGGAATTAAAAACATTTTAGTTCATATAATTATGTTCTGGGGAGTGTGTCGATTCCATACTGTAAGCACCAGACTGCGAACCACAAAGTTCACAGTTCGAACCCGCCAGTTGCTCTGTGGGAGAAAGATGAAGCTGTCTGTTTCCCCAAAGATTTTTTTTTTTAAGCCTCAGAAATCCTATACAGGGTCCCTATGAGTTGTAACAGACTCGAAGGCACTTAACAACAACAAATTATGTTATTCTTATTATTAATAGCATCAACTATGTGAGATGAAGAAATTATATTAATATGATTAGCTTGCACAGTAAGATGCTATTTAGTTTGTTCTGTTTGAGTGCCTTTCAGTTTTATAATTGCACAAAATACCAACTTTATCAAAGAGGATTTAAGTATATGAAAAAAAGCAAATAAATTCACATGAAGAGAATGGCACTTTCCATAGCAAACGTGTTCAATTATTTTAATGTAAAGAACTATGATAATAATGAAATTATACAGAAGCAAATAATTTCCATTTATCTCAAAAACATTATTAACAGCTGAATATATGTTTTGCTTTTCTGAGTCAGGTGTTAAAAAAATGTAGGAAAGTAACCTTGAAGTAAATTAATTGCTGTAGGCTTCCTTGTGTTCAGCCAACAGCCAATATTGAAAAGGAATTTATATTATTATGTGGATCAGGGATAAAGATATTCAAGCAGATTAATCTCAGAGTTCAAATATGTAACATTTAACTGCCAATTTCCAGGAATAAAATACTTTTCTTAAATATTTTTTATGAAAATGCAACAAAATTTTATCCTCAGGGAATGGGCAGTCTCTTTCTGATGTGAAATGATTGTTTTATGTGATTTTCTATTATGCTTAAATGAAGTTTGACAGTAAATATTGAAACATTAATTTCTATTTGAAATATCTCTTGTTGAAGACAAAAATGTTCACGCTTCTATTGCACTAAACGTAAAAGAAGGTAGAATGAAATGCTCACATATAGGAATCATATCAATATTTTCTCTCTACTTTAGATTGTACTTTTGTCAGGTTGAAATCTAAAGAAATAATTAGTCTGATAATAAAAATTGTTTAAATGTATTACCTGAAAAAAAAAAAAAAAAAGAAATGTACTTAGCTCTAGAAAGCAGGGTCTATATGGAAGATGCCAACATCATTTTTTGGAAGTTTGAAAGGCATATGAAAAAAGCTGGTTTTTCTCAAACAGCTCCTGAAAAGAAACCTTTTGATACGGCTCCTATTTTTACTGCTTCTTTACTTTTCATGATGAAAAATTGTAGTTAAAATTGAATATAACTATATGGAACATTTGGAAGGTTTTACAAGCTTATCTTCCACTGTTATTTCCTTTAAACCTTTTGCCTTACTCAATACCACCAAAATCAATGTTTATCTAGTTTTTTCTTTTTTAAAATTAAATGCAATAGTTTTGTGAGTCTTCTTTGTTCTTCTGAAGTAAGCCTTACAATACAGATGCAGATTAGATCAATTCCCTCTCAACTTTGATATTAGTTATCTGCCTTTATGGTACCTGAATATTTGGTGAATACAGCTGTCCAGTCCTGACAATCACTGTTTCTTCCCCTGTCTTTATTCCAAGAATGTAAACAACTTCTCTGCACTCTCTCTCACATTCTAAGTCTCCCCATTTGTCCTTCTCTTCCATGCAATTATATATGAAGGAGCACATCTAGAAATTGTTCTGCATACTTCTTTACTCTTTAATATATACAACGGCAAGCCAAAGGTGTTCTCCCTTGTAATGTAATTTAATTATTGTTGCCTTAATACATTAAATAATATACAAAAAGTTGTATTGTACTTCCTATTTTATACTTCCTGTATACTTTAATCTTTTATGCTAGAAATTAAAGCACTTCATTCTGTGATTTTGACTCTGGATGTTGTTGCTGTTGTTAAGCGCTGTCGAGTAGGTTCTGACTCATAGCAACCTTGTATAGGGTTTCTGAGGAGAGGCTGGTCTTGTATGAAACTACTTTGTTAATGGTTTATTCACTTTTTGTTGTGGATTGTGAAGGTTATAGGGCAGATCATCTGTTTTGCATTTAACAATTCATATACTTCGTATCATTTCAATTGCAGTCACCTCAATGTGACATCACTTATCCCACTTCCTCCCTATGATTCTTGTTGCCATTCCTCCTCTTTTCCCCACTTTCTGAATTTTGTCCTTCGATAGATACTGCCCTTTTGATCTCAGATGGTTGACCATTCTATGGTGTATGTACCTCAAGAGTGTTGTTGTACCCCAAATATACCTATCTATTGCTTGGCTGAAAATTGAGCCACAGTGGTGAGTTCCTTTCAATGCCTAAAGAGTGACCAAGGGTCGCTCTCCATCTCCATCTGACCAGTAAGCCTGGTCTTTTTGATTTTGAGTTTTGTTAAACAACTTTATTACAACACATTGAAATTCTCTAAAATGATTAAAATATTTGGTACATTTGTTAGGGATATTAATGTAATACTGGAGTGAGAAGCTCAAATGCTATTTGATAGTCACAATGATTGGTACATCATTCCTTTCTTTAAGCTTACCAGGTCATTTCTTCGTTGTATTCACCACCTATTGGGGGCCTGAACTATTTGGGAGAAAATTTCATTACCTTCTTTCATTGAACACAGGATTGTTCATTGACAACAATAGCATTTATTCGAAGCCTGGTTACTTCAGTACTGAATACCTTTAGTTGTTGTTGTTAAGTGCCATTGAGTAAGTTCTGACTCCTAGTGACTCTATATAGCATTTCCAAGGAAAAGCTGGTGGATTTGAATGACCGACCTTGTGGTTAGTAGTCCAGTGCCAATCCTACAGCACCACACCAGGAGACATTCAGTTTGTTGTTGTTGTTAAGTGGCATCAAGTCGGTCCCGACCCATAGTAACCCTATATAGGGTTTCTGAGGAGCAGCTGGTGAGCTTGAACTGCCAACCTTGCAGTTCAAATGGCTTTGCAGTCTGGCGCATTAATCCACCAGGACTCCCTTCAGTAGTCTCCCATCATTCTTCAAAAAAAGTCCCAGATCCTATCATAACCTACTGAGTCAACCATGGCAACATGGCCTCCTGCTTCATTGCTTGACAAGCTCCTCCCACTCCTTCTATCCCAGCCACACAATCTGTTCCTCAAACAGGCTCAGCTGGTTTTCACTAGGAACTGTTTCTGCATCTAATCTACTTCAAGGTCTAGAAGGTTTTTCTCTACCTCTTACATGCAGCTAAATCTTACTACTGATAAGGATTGGTGTTTGGTTGGTCTCTTCCTTGGGAAATCCTCTGCAGAGATTCCTAGTAGTCAGGGCCCTAGTTCCTCTGTTCTCATAGTCTCCTTTACTTCACTGTGGCAGTGGTTAGCCCAGTAACAATGGTAACACCAGCTGGGTGATTGAAGATGATTGTCAGTTCTTTCCTCTAGATCATAAGCTCTATGAGAACAAAAATAGTTCCTTTCATTTCACTGAAAGCTCTCAAATTTGCTGAATGAATAAAGGAATGGAAACATAAATACACTCAATAAGAAAAAGTGATATTTTAAAGCATGCTGAAGTATTGTCTTTTGAAACAAAAGTATGTGCCCCATTTATGGAGTCCTGATATGGCGCTGTCGTTTAATGCGCTGGACTGCAAAGTCAGTTTGAACCATAAGGTCGGCAGTTCAAGCTTACCAGTTGCTCCTTGGAAACCCATATAGTGTCAATATGGGTGGGAACCAACTCAATGGCGCTTAACAACAACAACAACATTCATGGTGTGGAGCTGTAGGATAAACATTAGACTACAAGGTCAGCAGTTCAAACACACCAGTCGCTCATCAGAAATACTATACAGGGTTGCTCTGAGTCTGAACTGAGTTAATGGCCTTTAACAACAACAGCATTCATGAATTTAGCCATAGCTACAAAGGAGCTCTGGTAGTGTAGTGGTTACTAATCGGGGTGCTAATCTCACAGTCAGCAGTTCGAAACTACCAGCTGTCACAGGCGAAAGATGAGACTTTCTGCTCCCATAAAGATTTACAGCCTCAGAAACTCTATGCAGGGTCTCTATGAATTGGAACCAACTCCACGGCACATAACAACAACAACAACAACAAAGTTTCTCAAGACGTTGACAGGAAACTACCAGAGGTTCAAGCCAGATTCAGATGAGGACATGGAACGAGGGATATCATTGCTGATGTCAGATGGATCTTGGCTGAAAGCAGAGAATACTAGAAAGATGTTTATCTGTGCTTTAATGACTATGCAAGTGTTTTCGATTGTGTGCATCTTGACAAGCTGTAGACAACTTTGTGAAGAATGAGTATTACAAAACACGTAATTGTGCTCATGAGGAACCAACAGATAGTCATTAGAACAGAACAAGGGTACACCAAATGGTTTAAAATCAGGAAAGGTGTGTGCCAGGATTGTATTCTTTCACCATACATATTCAGTCTGTCTGCTGAGAAAATAATCCAAGAAGCTAGGTTATATGAAGAAGAATGTGGCATCAGGATTGGAGGAAAACTCATTAACAACCTGCGATATGCAGATGATATAACTTTGCTTGCTGAAAGCAAAGAGGACTTAAAATATTTACTGATAAAGAACAAACACCACAATCTTCAGTATGGTTTGCACCTCAATGTAAAGAAAACAAAAATCTACACCACTGAACAATTAAATAACATCATGATAAATGGAGAAAAGATTGAAGTTGTCAAATCCTTCATATTGCTTGGATCCACTATCAACACTCATGGAAACAACATTCAAAAATTAAACGACATATTGCATTAGGTAAATCTGCTACACAAGACCTCTTTAAAGGTTTCAAGAGCAAATAAGGGCTAAGGTGCACCTGACCCAAGCCATGTGTTTTTCAATAGCCTCATATGCATGTGAAAGTTGGACGATGAATAAGGAAGCCCACAGGAGAACTGATGCATTTCAGTTATGGTGTTGAAGAAGAATATTAAAAATACCATGGCATGCTAGAAGAGCAAACAAATCTGTGTTGGAAGAAGTAAAGTCAGAATGTTCATTAGAAGTGAGAATGGCGAGACTTCATCGCTCATATTTCGTACATATTATCAGGAGAGACCAGTCCCTGGAGAAGGATATTATGTTTGGTAAAGTGGAGGGTCAGTGAAAAAGAGGAAGACCTACAACATGTTGGATCAGCACAGTGGCAGCTGCAATGGGCTGAAGCTTAGCAATGATTGTGAGATTAGCACAGGACTGGGCAGTGTTTCATTCTGTTAAGCATAAGAGCACTATTAGTCAGAACTGACTCCAAGGACCCTAACAACAATAACAAAACAAAGTTTATCCAGGGCGGAGGCTACTGTCAGCAGTTCACAAAAATCTTCAGTGAATAAATGAAAACTAACACAGATGCTTTGAAAAGACACACTTGTGCTAGATATATTTCAATATAAAAAAGCAATTGGTACATATTTACATAACTTAAAACACAATTGAAATAAAATACACACTTATTCTGAATATTGATTTCAGGAAGTCATGTGTCTTTTTAAGAATTTGCTGAAAAGGGACAGAGATGTCCTCTAATATTGAAAGATTTGGCACAGTAGTCCAAAGAACTGTTGATCTGTGACTTTGAAATTGCAGTGTGTTATGAATGAAACTAGTTTACTTTGTCTTTTTACTTACTTAAATAGTCTTTTTAGCAGGCTGTATTTATTTTCTTAAAGTTGTCAGCTATGTTTATCCTTGTTATTAAGTGCTGTCCAGTCAGTTCCAACTCATAGCAACCTTGTATATCGTTTCCAGGGAGCGGCTGGTGAATTTGAACTTTGTGGTTAGTCCAGTACATAGGAGGATGTTTTTATCCAATTATCAGATGATCATTAACTATCATACCAACCCAGTGTCCATAATGAACTATATGTATAGACTGTCTCCAATTTAGGGACATAGCAAAAACCTCTTACTTGGTAATATGACTTTTAAAATAAAATACAGAGACTCTAATATCAACTTTATCATACAATGTAAAATGTCAGTTTATCATGAGTTTTGTGAAAACTGATTTTGCCCCTTTCCCTTAGGCACTTGCATCAGTATATTCCATTTACTTCCAAATTGGGTACATGTATTTGGAAAATATAAAGTGATTCTTACTTGCCTCACTGCCTGCCCCTTAGCTGATATTCACTTCTCTATTTTGTACCAGTGGGTATTCTTATGAGTTGGATTATGACAACCATGCTTACCCATGGCTGATGCAATGCAGATGAAATGATAATTAGCTTCTCATCTGTAGCTCATTCTGACACCCCCTTTGCCATAAACGATTTGAAAATTAAGCAGAAACAAAGGTAGATCTTGACTTTTTACCAAACCCCATATTTGCTTTTAATTTGAATATAATGGAAATTTCATCTCCTATCCAAACACCCTAAAATTCTTAAATGTCGTTTTCCTGGAAACAGATTGGGTATGTGTCAGTCATTTTACATTAATAATGTTTATTGAGTAAATTATTCAAGCTGACTTGAGCTTGTTACACTTAAGTTATTTTTCAAAGTTCTATAACAGTAATTCTTGTTGTTGTTAAGTGCCGCGAGTCGCTTCCGACCCACAGCGACCCTGTACAGGGTTTCCGAGGGTATAAATCTTTACGGGAGTAGAAAGCCTCATCTTTCTCCCGTGGAGCGGCTGTTAGTTTCGAACCACTGACCTTAGACCTTAAGGTTCGCAGCCCGATTCGTAACCACTACCCTACCAGAGGTCCTTATAACAGTAATTAGACACAACTAAGTTCAGGTATGGCCCTATAAGATAAGCCCTGGACTGTTAACCACGTGGTTGGTGCTTCAAACCCATTAGCCAGCCATTCCTCAGAAACCCTACACGAGGTCGCTATGAGTCAAAACCAACTCAACAGCACTTAACAACAACAACTTCTAAAAGGAGTTCTGGTATAGCTCTTCCGAATAAGCACTGAACTGCTAACCACAAGGTCTACCGTTTAAATCCACCAGCTGCTTCTCAAAAATCCTATACAAGGTCACTATGAGTTGAAACTGACTCAACAGCACTTAACAACAACAACTTCAGAAAGGTGGTCTGGTTTCTGTTAGAACTCCTTTGAGAAAGATACTATTCGATCTGAATTAAAAGATTGGCATCTGAATGTTCTTTACCTTAATATATTAGAGATCCAAAGCCATTCCCAAGTTGATCCCCTCTTATATAGTTGACCCTGTGTAGGATTTCCAAGGCTGTACATTTTTATGGAAATAGAGAGCCTTCTCTTTTCTCATGGATTTGAACTGCTGACTTTTTGGTAAACAGCCCAACATGTACCCCTCTATGCCACCGAAGCTCCTATGCTAGAGACAGACTTTGGAATTTGGGGGCCGAGTTGAAGCCATGCTTCTTGACCCTTATGTCTGGGATCCACAGCAATGTCTCGATTTGCTGTTTGGGCTCCTTGCATGCTGTATCTTTCAGTCAAAATGGACTTGATGACAATGGGCTTGATTTTGGAATTTGGTATCTGTCTTCTACATGTCAATCTTGAGTTTAAGATATTTTTCATGTGCAATGAATACAACTCTGCTATAATTTCCCTCTACTGAGTAAGAAAATACGTTATGGCACCACAGGATAAGCACTGGACCGCAAGACTGGTTTGAACCACAATGTTGGTGGTTCAAGCTCATCAATTGGTCCTCAGAAACCCTATACAGGGTTGCTATAGTTGGACCCCACTCTACAGCACTTAACAACGGCAACAGCATATTAGCTACAGAGTCCTGGTATGGTGCCTTAGGATACAGACTGGACTGCTAACTACAAAGTTGACAGTTCAAACCCCCCAATTGGTCTTCAGAAACCCTATACAGCCTAATTATGAGTTGGAACAACATAACGGCACTTTACAACAACATTTTAGCTATAATAACCCATGATTGAAACATGATGAGCACTCTGTTTTATCAAAATCATGGGAAAATGGAATAGAAAGATAATGGAATTTTGCCACGAACATTTTGAAGCCCCTCCTTGTGTACCAGAACTTATCAATACTGCCCTAACAGATTGAACTGCTGTTTTAATATGATTTAAATGAAATTTAAATTAGAATTTAAGCCTATTTTGTTACCAATTTCAACTCTGAAAGTTTTAATACATGTATTAGTCAGAGGACTTCAAAAGTTTGTGGAAAAATGGAATTAAAATGTAGTGGAATTTTTCCATGAACTTCTTGAAACTCTTTCGTATAGGTCATAGTATTCATATTTCATAGTAAATATTGATTATATATTTCAATTAGGCTTTTTTCATTTCCTAAATCTTAATTTTTCAGAGTCCAGGGTGATAGGAATTGTTTTCTGTGTGTATGTGTTTTAATATTCATTCATCTATTTATCCTTTAACAAAAATGTATTGTGAACTACTATATATCTGGAGTCCTAATGTGGTACTGTAGGATAAGCACTGGACTGCTAACCTAAAGGGCAGTGGTTCAAACCCACCGACTGCTCTACAACCAACCCATTGTTATTAAGTGTCATTGAGTTGGTTCCAACGCTTAGAGACCCTGTATAGGGTTTCCAAGGAGCAACTAGTGAGCTTGAACCACCAACTTTGCAGTTCAAACCAACCTTGCAGTCCTGCATGTTAACCCACAGTGCAACCAATCAATTAGGTACTCGGTAATGCACTTGGTATTATGAACATAAAGCTAAATAACATATACCCTCTTCCTTCCTCTAAATATCTGTGTGTAATTAGCATCAATATAATTGATGTTCGATCTGTAATTTTTAGTTAAATTGAAAATATTTTAAAATTTGATTTTTCTAGAAGGAATGCGTGAGTTTCAGTACGAGATTGAATTTGAATCAGAAGTTATGAGAGATAACTTGGAATCCGCTCTGGCTTTATATTTGATTAAAACAACTTGTCAGATACGTACTCAAACAATAACAATGATATTCAATTTGGTATTTACACCGATGAAACCTCTGAGGTAAATCTACTCCCTCCCTTTTTTTCTTTAAATAATATAACTGCCTTTTTAAACCTATTAAGTTTGATTCTTTTTTCTATCTTTCTATATTATGATTGTATTTTTTTTTTTATATTTTTAAGGTAAATAATTTGGGCAACATTATTTCTAGCTACCAAATGATGAAAAATATTCACATGAGAAAAAAAAATCCAAATTTTTTGAAATTTAACATGTCCCTCAGTGATTGTGATTTCCCTAGGGTCATTAGGGTATCCTATTAAAGAATGAAAATAATTGAATTGGTAGAATTTTTCCCCAAAAAAGTGCTGTTAATTGGCAACATGATTCTTGATGCAACTTCTCAGAACCAATTCAAATAATGAAAGTGCATGTTCTACATTGCAACTTCTTTCATTATCCTTCCACCTACTACTGAACACTGTGATATTGTACACCACCTAATAAAATGTAAGTGGATCACACTGGAATCTGAGAATTACAAGACAGATTTTGGATGTATTTCCTCTGGGAAATCTCATTCAGTGTCTTTTTATTTAGTTTTTAGGCAACTGATTTACTTAGCATCTCCAAATACTATATACCACATTATGTGAAATAGGGGTTTTTTTTGCATCTTAATGCAAAGATACTGATCAGAAGCACAACATATAAAGTATAGTAAGTCATGTAATAAGCATTGAAAAAACAATTGAGATTAGTTATGATTTTAAAATAATTTCTATATTTTGGCTGTGCATTTGGTGTAGCCAAATATAATTAAAGTATCTACGAATTTATAGACCAATAAGTGAAAGCCACCAGAAATCTTCAGAAATCAGCAACAAAATCACGTTACAGGAGCAAAATAAATTATCAACGTTGACATTACCCGCATTTGCCTTTCCTTCAATTTTCATAATTTTCTATGTTTATTTTTAGTAATGTTCACATTTAGCTTTGTATTATGTTAATTTAGTGGTATGTAAATTGCCAGCATCAACTAAAGGGGACTAGTGGGCCAAAATTGCTGAATATGGGTAGAACCAGTGTTAGTTTTTAACTCAAACTTTTGTGCATTTAGAGCTTCTTAGTGAATATTTGGGAAATTGTTTAGGACAACTTATGTACGTGATCCACAAATTTATGTGAGTGATGTGTGATGTTCTTTTACATACTACAAATTATATTTTACATTTAAAATTTTTTGTTTCCAATTTTTTGATAGTACAATGAAGTCAAACAGAAATGAACACACTTATACGCATCACTTCTTGAAATCATAGAAACACATCTCTAGGAGAAATTGTTATTGTTGTTAGGTGCCATATAGTAGGTTCTGACTCACAACAACCCTATGTACAACAGAATGAAACACTGTCTCGTCCTTTACCATCTAACAGTCACTGCTATGTTTTTGCCTGTTGTTGAAGGCACTGTGTCAGTCCATCTCACTGAGGGGCTTCCCCTTTTTCTCTGACTCTCCACTTTTCAACTTCTCCAGTGACTGGTCCCTCCTGATACCAGGTCCAAAGTATGTGAGACAAATTCTCACCATCCTTTCCTCTAAGGAGTGTTCTGTCCGTACTTCTTCCAAGATAGTATATTTAGTATTTTTCACCAACACCATAACTCAAATGCATCAATTCTTCTTTGATCTTTCTTATTCATTATCCAGCTCTCGCATGCATATAAAGTGATTGGAAATTCTATGGCTTGGGTAAGGTGCACTTTAGTCCTTAAAGTGACATCTTTCTCTTTAACACTTTAAAAGGCCTTTTGCAGCAGATTTGTCAAATGCAATATGTCATTTGATTTCTTGATTGTCACTTCTATGAAGATTGATTGTGGGTCCCAGTAAAATGACATCCTTGACAACATCAAGCTTTTATCCATTTACTGTTGTTGTAATGTTCTATTGAATCAATTCTGACTCATAGCAACCCTGTACAGGGTTTCCAAAGAGCAGCTGGTGGATTTGAACCTCTGACCTTGTAGTTGGCAGGCCAGTGCTTGTCCTATATCACTACACCAGAACTTCTTTATCCATTTATTATGATGTTATTTATTGGTCCAGTTGTAAAGATTTTTGTTTTCTTTGAACTGCATCAGAAAGTGTTTGAAGTACTCTTTGCTTTCAGCAAGCAAGATTGTGTCATCTGCATATTGCAGGTTCTTAATGAGACTTCCTACAATACTAATGCTTCATTGTTCTTAATATAGTCCAGCTTCTGAGATTATTTGCTCAGCATACAGGTTGAATAAATTATTGTGTAAAGATACAGCCCTGATGTACACCTTTCCTAATTTTAAACTACGCAATATCCTTTGGTCTATTTGAAGTAACTGCCTCTTAGTCTATGACCAATTTCCACGTATGCACAATGAAATGTTCTAGTATTCACATTCTTCTTAATGCTATAAATAACTTGTTATAATCCACACAGTCAAATGTCTTTGCATAGTTAATGAAACACACAAGTCAACATTTTTTTTTTTTTCTGCTTTCAACCAAGATCTGTCTGACATTAGCAATGATGAGCTAAGATCTATCTAACATCACTAATGGTATCTCTCATTTCTCATTCTCTTCTTAATCCAGTTTGGATTTCTGGCAGTTCCCTGTCCATGTACTTTTGTAATCATTTTTGAGTAGGGGAAATTACTAATAGTGAAATTGCTGGGTTGGAATATGTAGCTTTCAGATTTGGATTATTATCCATTGCTCCTGGTATGATGGGCTAATTTTACTTTTCTGCCTGGAGACTAGAAATAGTCTTTCTGTAAGAGGTTTGTGATTTATTTATCCAACTCTGACTTATAATATTACAACAGCACCATTACATATTTGAGTCGTATCTACTCTAAACCTACAAACCAATAGCTGTTTCTCAACTCCAAATACTGTCTTATCTCTCTCCTCTTCTTCTCAGCCAAATGTTTTGAAAGGCTGTCTCTACTAATTATCCTTTTTAACTCACTGTCCACTCAGTGTCATTCTGTAAGTTGTGGTCATTAGTAATTGTAATTTAAAATTTTTAAAGTTTCAATTTCTGTCAGTTTTGTTGGGATTTTGTAGATGCTTAGGAAATGATATTTTTAGTGAACTGAGAATTGAAAAGGCTCTCTTACAACGTTTCATTTCAAACAGAAAATCCCTAGATAAATTGCTTATTAACCTAAAACTTAGTCCATTTACCAAACCTACAGTAGGTTATTAAATGCTATGATATTTTATGTTTACAAAAGATTTGCAAGTTGTACTTTGTAACTGCTATTGGTTATTAGTAAATAGGATAGTAGATAAGATGCCATACAAAATAGCTACTCCAAGGAGAGAATGATAATATAAACTATGACCTAAAAGTGATTCCTGAAATGTAATTAACGATGATCAATCTTGTTTTGAGAATTCAAAGTCTCACTGATTTAGATGAAACCACAAAGTGTACCTAAAATGTTCAAATTAGATGTTGATTTATTGTTAGTATTTTCTTTGCTTGTTTGCCTATGATTATATCTTAAAATATATTTTTCTATTCAAGGTCTCAAGTTGTACTGAAAGTAGAGTGTGCAAGAGATGGAATCTGGAGGTTTCCCTTGACATTGTTTGCTACAGACCCTGACGTGGACGATATCATTAACATTGAAGGGATTGGTTTATTTAAGGAAGCTAAACTTGAATTCAGGATGACAAGTCAGACAAGGTAATGTATCAAGTAAAAGTATGTGGCTCAGTTTCATGAATGTAATTTATGGCAAACTGTGGAACAAAATTTAATTTGGAAATTCCTATTAAGACATATTTTTGCTGCCTAACCCAATGCATTCTCTCTTCAATCACTCAGTTTAAAATATTTTACACTTATTAATTTGTTATATTAGAAAATAGAGGGTGCCTGACAGGTTTTAGACCCCAGATGCTACACAATGAACAAGGGTAGAAGCACTAAGCACATTATTAGGTCAATTTACTGGAGTTTCCTGTGAAAGCATGATCCTAAACCCTCAAGAAATGAAATGCCATAAGGCATTTGGTTGCATATAAGCAGCTCCAGCAATATCTCTCTCTCTCTTTTTTAAATTTTGGGTGTTGTTGTAATAGCAAATATGGTTTTATGATATGGCCATTTACATCCTTTCTATATAAAACCATTGGAGTCCAGGAATGGTGCTGTAGGATAAGCATTGGATCACAAAGTTGATTTGAACCACAAATTCACCAACCACATCTCAGAAAGCCTATACAAGGTCGCTATGAATTGAAACCGACATGACATTAAACAGCAACAACATATAAGACCATTACATACACACATACATATATACACATACACATATATCTTATACACACACATAGAAATATATATGCTTGCTTGTTGTTATTGGTAAGTGTGGTCAAGTCAGTTCAGACTCATAGCGACCCTGTATAGGGTTTTTAAGGAGCGACTTGTGGGTTTGAACTGCCATCTTGTGATTCAAATTACCCTTGTGGTCCAGGTTTTATCCTTCAGTGCCACAACAGGAATTGACTATGCTAAGAATGACAAATTGAAGAAGAATGGATCACATTTGTCATCAAAAAGAACATTTCAAGGTCTATCGTTAAGTGTAACGCTGCCAGTGATTGCGCAATATCCATAGGCCTACAAGGAAGACCAGTTAATACAACAATTATTCAAATGTACTCACCAACCACTAAAGCCAAGGATGATGAAACTGAAGAATTCTACTAACGTCTTCAGTCTAAAATTGATTAAATATGCAATCAAGAGGCATTGTTAATTATTGGTGGTTGGAATGCAAAGATTAGAAACAAAGAAGGACCAGTAGTTGAAAACTGTGGCCTTGGTGACAGAAGCAATGCTGGAGATCACATGATAGAATTTCACAAGGCAGATTATTTCTTGATTGCAAATATCTTTCTAAAGCAACATAAAAGACAACTATACACATGGACCTCGCTAGATGGAATACACAGAAATCAAATTGACTACATCTGTGGAAGGAAATGATAGAAAAAACTCCGTATCATCAGCCAAAACAAAGGTAGGGGACAACTGTGGAACAGGCTATCAATTGCCCATATGCAAATTCAGGCTGAATCTGCAGAAAATTAAAACAAGTCCACAACAGCCAAAATATGACCTTGAACATATCTCAACTGAATTTAGAGATCTTCTAAAGATCAGATTTAATAATTAGCCACCAGTTGATGCTTTTGAGTTATGGTGTTGCAGGAAAATATTAAAAGTGCCATGGGCTACCAAAAGAAGTGCGGCCAGAGTGCTCCTTAGAGGCCAGGATGGCCAAACTTCGTCTCTCATACTTCGGACATATTGTCAGGAGGGAACCAGTCACTGGAGAAGGATATCATGTTTGGTAACATGGAGGGTCAGAAAAAAAGAGGAAGACCGCCTCCCCCCCCAGTGAGATGGATTGGTAGAGTGGTAGCATCAATGGGCTCAAACATGGCAACCATTGTGAGGTTGACCCATGATCAGGCAGTGTTTCCTTCTACTGTGCATAAGGTCGCTATGAGTCGGTACCAACTTGATGGCACCTAACAACAACAACTACAATTACCAAAGACCCGAAGAGTTGTGGAGTGACATCAAAAACATCATACAGGCAGAAAGCAAACCATCATTAGGATGACAAGAAAGAAAGAAAATACCAAAATAAGTGTCAGAAGACTCTGAAACTTGTTCTCCAACATACAGATGCTAAAACAAATGGAAGAAGTGAGGAGGCAAAAGAACTGAACAGAAAATTTCAAAGGGCAGCTCAAGAAGACAAAGTGAAGTATTATAATGAAATGTGCAAAAACCTCGAGCTGTAAAACCAAAAGGGAAGAATGTGCTCAGCATTTCTCAAGCTGGAAGAATTGAAAAAAATCAAGCCTTGACTTGAAATATTGAAGGATTCAATGGACAAAATATTGAATGATGCAGAAAGTATCAAAATAAGGTGGAAGGGATACAGAGTCACTGTACCAAAAAGAAATGTTTGATGTTCATTTCAAGAGGTAGCCTCCTAAGTGCACCGAAGGCATTGACAAAGACCTAGGCTCTAAGAACTGATAAAATACAAATTGAAATCTTTCAACAAATTGAGGCTGCCCTGTAAACATTCATTCATCAATGCCAAGAAATTTGGAAGACACAACTACCTAGCAGAATGATTAGAAGAGATTCATATGTGTGCCCATTTTAAAGAGAGATGACCCAATGGAATTCGGAAATCATTGGACAATATCATTAACATCACATGTAAAAAAATTTTAGCTAAAGATAATTTAAAAATGACTATAGCAGTACATTGGCAGAAAGCTGCCAGAGGTTTAGGCCAGATTCAGATAAGGACATGGAATAAGGGATATCACTGCTGAGGTCAGATGGATCTTGGATGTAAGCAGAGAATACAAGAAGGATGTGTTTACCTGTGCTTTATTGACTACGCAAGACTTTAGATTATGTGCATTGTGACAAGCTATGGACAATATTGCAAAGTATGAGCATTCCAGAACACTTAATTGTGCCCACAAGGAACCTACCTATACATAGGCCAAGAGGCAGTTGTTTGAACAGTACAAGGGGACACTAAATGGCTTAGAACCAGGAAAGGTGTGTGCCAGGGTCATATTTATCATCCATACTTACTCAGTTTGTATGCTGAACAAATAATCTGAGAAGCTGGGTTCTATGAAGAAGAAAGTGGCCTCAGGTTTGGATGAAGACCCATTAACAACCTCAGATATGCAGATGAAGCAACCTTGCCTGCTGAAAGCAAAGAGGACTTAAAAACACTTACTGATGAAGATCAAAGACCACAGCTTTTGGCAGGGGTTGCACCTCAATGCAAAGTAAAGAAAAATCCTCACCACTCTAGCAATAAATGCATCAAGGTAAATGGAGAAAAGATTGAAGTTGTCAAAGATTTCATTTTGCTGGGATCAACCATCAACACTCAAGAAATCAATCATCAGCAGTCAAGAAATCAAACGACATATTGTATCAGACAAATCTGATACATCAGACCTCTTTAAAGTGTTCAAGGAGTTCTGGTGTGATACTATGGGTTAATGCATTGGACTGCAAGGTCGGTTTGAACCACAAGGTTGGCGAATCAAGCTCACCAGACACTCCTTGGAAACCCTATACAGGGTCGCTATGAGTTGGAACTGACTTGATGGCACTTAACAACAACAAAGTGTTCAAGAGCAAAATGTCAGTTTGAGGACTAAGGTGTGCCTGACCCAAACAATGGAATTATCAATAGCCTCATATGCATGTGAAAATTGGACAATAAATAAGGAAGAATTGATGCATCTGAGTTATGGTATTGAGGAAAATGTTAAAAGTACCATGGACTGCCAGAAAAACAAATAAATCTGTGTTGGAAGAAGTACAGCTAGAATGCTCCTTAGAAGTCAGAATAGCGGGACTTTTTCTCTCAAACTTTGGCCATATCATTAGGGATTAGTAACTGGAGAACGACGTCATGCTTGGTAAAGTGGAGGGTCAGCGAAAAAGAGGAAGACCCCCCCTCCCCAATGAGATGGATTGGCACAGTGGCAGAAGCAATGTCTTCAAGCGTAGCAATGATTGTGAGATTGGTACAGCACTGGGCAGTGTTTAGTTCTGTTGTATGCAAGGTCGCTATGAATCAGAACTGACTTGAAGGCACCAAACAACAACAACACACACACATATATAGATAGGTCCTGGTTGGCACTGTAGAATAAGCACTGGACTGAAATGTTGATTTGAACCACAAGGTCAGTGCTTTAACCGCAAAGTTGTTGATTCAAAATCACCAGCCATGCCTTGGAAACCCCTATACAGTGTCGCTATTAGTCAGAACTAACTTGATGGCATTTAAAAATAACAACAACAATGTATATATATATAT